>NC_040905.2:115139873-115484885 GCF_004126475.2 Phyllostomus discolor | reverse complement strand
TGCCTGAGTTGCAGGTTCGATCCCTGGTCTGGGCATGTATGGGAGGCAATTGATTGGTGTTTGCCTCTCACATCAATGTTTTTCTTTCTCCCTTCCTCTCTCTCTAAAAGCAATGTAAAAGTATCCTTGAGTAAGGATTAAAAAAAAGCAAAGTACCTCAGTAATTTTTATTTATTTATTGTTATTAATTCTTACTCAAGGATATATTTATTGGTGAGAGAGAGAGAGAGGAGAGAAAGAGAGAGAGAGAAACATTGATTGGCTGCTTCTTGAACACACCTGGACAGGGACTGAACCTGAAATCCAAGTGTGTGCTCTGACCAGGGTCCAACATTTGACCTTTTTTTTTGTTTGGTGTCTGGGATGAAGTTCCAACCAACCAAGCCACCCAGCCAGGACAGTAATTTTTATATTAATTACATGCTGCAATGATTATATTTTGAATACACAGTTAAACCTCAGATCTCGACCGTTTTTATTCTCGAACAATTTGGTTCTCTACCAAGTTGTCCAAGGCAAAAATGTCTTGGTTGTCCAACAAGACTCTAGGTCTTGGTCCTCTACCCGACGGCCCTTTCCTGCTGATGTCTATGTGACCAGACATGCGTCTCTCAGGCAGCAAATCTGGTGTCTGAACGAATCTCTGCTCCAACAGTCTTCGGGAACGAATTAAGTTCAAGAACCGAAGTTCCACTGCATCTGTCATAGAACTTCAGTTTGGGAGGGTGAAGAGGTCCCAGGGAGGGCGGTGGTGATGGCTGCACAGCAGTGAGCCTGTGCTTAACGTCACCGAGCTGTGAGCCTCACAGTGATTAAGATGACAAATTTATGTTATGTGTATTTTGCCACAAAAAAGGAGGAAAATGCAGCCATACAGACCACTTCGAGCCAGTTCTCATGCATGTCCCATAAAGAGTTCTGTGCTGTGTGCTCTGCCACAGGGCTGTGCGGTGAGCTGTTTTCAATAGTCCGCAGCGGTGGGGCTCCATGTCTCAGTTGTAAACCGAGCTATGACTCACAGCTGTGACGAAGGACTGAGGGGCCAGTGGGCTGGGATGGGAGTGGAGGTGAAGGGCAGTGCCACAGGGAAGTTGAGGGTCCTTGCTCCTACCTGTTCCCACGTGGAGCAGATGAGAACCTCCTGGTCTGGCCTCTTTGCCCCATGGGTTTGGCAAGGACAACGGGGACAATCCACATCAGCCACGGCACAGGCTGGCTGGCCGAGCTGCTGTTGTTGTTTTCCTCTTTGTGGACCTTAGAGAGGCTGGCCGGTTTGCAGAACACCCCACCTGAGAGACCGGGTGTCTGGGCCATGTGAGAGGCCCAGAGACCCGCTCCGTCCCCCTGACAGAAAACACACGGCCTTTCTTCCTCTAGGACCCAAAGCTGGGAGCCTGGGGAATGCTCTGTGCTGGTCCGGGGAGACCAGGACCCTGGCTCTGCATTTCAAGATGCACCACTGCTTCCAGTCACTGCTGATGCGCTTTTCTCAGCCCTGGGAAGGAAGGATGTGAGGTCTCTACCTTCCCACCTTCCCGCCAGACATGCACCCAGCTGCCCACACCAAGTACAGCGCCTTCTCAGTGGACCCTGTCCTAAATACCCCCTATCCAGATACGACCCCAGGAGGCTTTGGCCTTTCATTTCCCCCACCTGGGAAATGTACCCAGCCTCTTGCTGACTGCCTGGAGGGTGGATGCAGCTCTGTCTCTGCTCAGCACCATGGACATCTGTCATCAGTGGAGGCCAACTGTGGCTGTTAAATCCCCCAGACATGTGCCTGGCCCCGAGGATGGCCACGCCTCCCCAGATTCTGCACCTCCCAGTGGGTCAGCATGTGCCCTGCCTAATTTGCATGGGTCCCAGCTTACTTTCTCCCACTTGGGTCCTTCTTCTTTCCATGGTCCTGCTGTTCCTCCCTCCTGATCACTCCATGGGCATCTAGTGACCACAGCTGTGAGCCAGCTCAGGGCCCCGACAGGCTCCCTGCCCAGGGGTCCTGTCCTCTCTCCTGCCCCAGCCAGGCCTGCCCCAAAGCCTCCAGTGGCCCACCCACCCCCGACTCAGCACAGGACCCCAGCTGCACCTCACTCCCTGGATGTTGCCCAGTTTCCACAGGAGGCCTTCGTGCCTCTGGGGGTGCTGTTCTGGGTTCCCCTAAAATTCACGTCTACCCTGGACCTCAGAGACTGACCTTATTTGGAAATAGGGTCTTTGCAGATGTAATCGCATTAAGATGAGGCCAGACTGAAGGGGATGGACAGGGGTCCAGCGACTGGCACCCTCATAAGAACAGGAAACTGAGACGCAGACATCCAGGGCAGGAATGATGTGCCTCGCTGGACGAGAAGGTCGGAGCGATGCAGCCACAAGCCAAAGCCTGGGGGCACCGCTAGCAGCCGGAAAAGGCCAGATGGATCCTGAACTAAAGCCTCTCTGAGGGAGAGCTGCCCTGGGATACCTTTGTCTTGTACTCTCTGGATGAATTTCCGTTGTTTCGGGCCATCTGTCTGTGGTACTTTATTTCAGCCACCGCAGGACTAAGATGCTGCCCAGCTCCACCCATGGTCTGTCCATGTGGCTGGCCCTGCTCCTGGACCCAGCCCCACTGGACTGAATGTGGTCACTCCAAGATGGCCCTGTGGTGGTGTGTGAGACAGGATGAGAGTGAGGGCTCGGGATTCAAGGGCTGATCCTGGGACTGGCAGGGTGTCACTCCACATGGGTATTGGCTGCCCGTCAGCCACAAGGCCCCCCTCCTGCTTACAGGCTCCCCTTGGCCCGAGAGCCCTCTCCTCAAGGATCGCCCAGTCGGTCCCAACAGATCACTCACCTGGCAGCTGCTAAGCTGTGTCTCCTGTTCTAAATTGCCGCCTGGTTGGGTTCCCGTTGCCCCACCCACCCCGGTCCCCGTGGCTTGGCAATGAGGTGTCCCGGTCTCTTTTTCCAGCAGGCGTGGGCTGGGTGGAAAATGACCTCAGAGGGTGGGGTGGCCAGGCCTGAGGGAGCTCAGAGGGTGTCCTGGCAGACTGGGCTGGGGGTCTGCTGGGTGGAAGGCCTGCTCCCAAGCACTGTGCCCAAGGACCCGGGACTCCGTGATGAAGGGGGCATTCCCATTCCCAGCTTCAGTTGGAGACTCTTGACCACCGTGGCTCGCCCTGTGCCCTGGGCTTTGATGAAGACCTATGTGGGAGGAGTGGGGGAGGGGCTGGTGGTGGACTCCACTCCCACGACTGGGGCACCTGAGCACCAGCTGCACAGAGCTGGAGGCCTTGGCCAGGGCCTGGCATGTGGCACGACTATGTTCCTAGCCTCAGCAGGACTCTCTGTGGTCACTTAGGTCAGACAGACGGCAGAGTCAGAAGCTGCAGCTCTGGGCCCTGGGTGGGAGACAACTGGCTGAATAAAAGGATGACAATGCTGATAAAAAGGTCCCCTCAGTCGGTGGCCTGCCAGGATAGACACCCCCTCTTCAAGGCATTTACACAAGCGGGTGCTGAGCAACCCCATGGTGGGGGCACAGAGGAGGGGTGAGGCATGCAGGGATGGGCAGCAGTTGCCATGGCCACATCTCAGCTGGATGGGCAGAGAGGGTGAAGGGAGTGCACTGGGGGCCTGGGGCTCAGAGAGGTCAGAGAGGCACATGGCAGGTGCCCGAGGGGTGGCCAGGAGATGAACCCAGGTGCCCAGCCACAGCTGCCAGGGACCCCGGTTTGGTGGATGGGGGACAGACTACCTGATGGAGGGAGGTGGCTTCCTGGGGTGGCTGTCAATCCTGAGTATTCCTTGGCGTGTGGCTGCATCACTCTGCCCTGCGCCCCCTCCTCTATGTCTGTATTGCTCTTCTCTTGCTTTCAAGGATAGTTGTCATTGGATTCAGGGCCAACCTGGGTGACACAGGATGATTTCATCTAGAGATCCTTAATTACATCTGCAAAGTCCCCTTTTCCAAATATGGTCACCTGCACAGGTGCACACAGACAGGTCCCAGATATGATGGGGACTGGACTCTACCTGTGACTTTCCAGGTTGGCTGGAGTCATGTTCCCAGTACCCTGTAATGTCACCAAATAGAGGGTGCTGCCCGACTGCCAAGTCTTTGCTAGAAAGCCCAGAGAAAGCTTTTGGGTCATGTAGGACGTGGCCACATGTGGGACCATCTACCAGGTTAAAAGGGCAGGAGCAGGGTGACCCAGGGCCTGTGTGAGCCTCTCAGACGAGGGCCACAGCTGGGCTCACCACCCAGCTGGTGGCTCTGCCCCATAAGCCCCCGACAGCCAAGACAACGGGGTTGAAGGGACATTTGCCCTCCCAGGCTCTGTTAACTCCATCCGTCTATCCATCCACCCATCCATCCATTAGTCCATCCAACTATGTCTTTGTCTGTCTCTCCATCTAGCTGCTCATCCACTCATCCATCGCTCCGCTGCGTGTCTGACCTTGAGTGAATACTGAATGGGAGGAGAGGTGAGTGTCGGCCAGGCACCTGGCCCACCTTCGTGCCCAGGGTCTTGGCCTCCCTGCTGGCTGCCAGGCAGGCAGCCCAGCCTGCAGTTGTGGGATCTGAGTGGGAGTCCGGACCTGCTGGCTCCTGTCCCTGCAGCTGAGAAGTGTTTCCAGTGCGAGGGAGCATACTCACCCCCCTCCCCTGGTCGGGGGGAAGCTCAGAGGGGGAAGACGCTGACTCTGAGCAGGGGGAGAACAGAGAAGCTGGACAAGGGTGGTCTGGGCAGAAGTGGGAGGGCTTTGGGGGTGGCTGTGAAAGGGCCAGGGGTTCCAGGTCGGGGCAGCTTCCTGTGTCCCCAGTGTCCATCTGTTCAGACTTTTCAGGGGCCTTTGAGTGTAGTGCCAACGTGGGTGGGAAGAAGGGGAGGGGGAGGAGGCTGGGAGCTGGGGGCGTGGGCTTGGTAGAGGACGGCAGGGTGCTGGCCAAGGTGGTTGGGCTGCCAGGGCCTTGGGAACCCAGCAAGTGGGACTTGGGGTCCCAGTGTGGACTGGCCTCACATTCGGGCACATGGCCAGGGCACCTGAACAGAGGTCTAGAGGGGCCCGACCCCAAGAGGATGCTGCCCAGGGTGCAGTGACTGATACCCTCTGACCCCAATTTGACACCCCCTCCTCCAGGCTCACATGGATGGTCCGAGGCCATGGGCCGTGGAGTGATCCTCAGGGTGCCTGGAGCAGCCAGTCTGGGGCAGTGGCGGCAGGGCTGGTGCAGGCAGCTGCCAGGAGTCTGGGGGCATTGGCTTCAAATGGGGCTCTGGTTTCAGGAGGGACGTGGGAAGGGAGTGCAGCACAGTGGGCGCTGGCCCTGCCCAGCACAGTCCACATCGCCTCCCTCCAGCTTCCAACCTCCCTGAGAGGTGTAGGAAGGGCACCGGGGCCCAGCGCCACACAGGTGGTGAGTGGCAGGCCATGCTGTGTGGCCACTGCTGACGCTGTGAGCAGAGGCCGGCGAGGGGGCGGGGCAGTCGGGTGGCTGGAGCCCTGTCCTAGAGGCCTCCAAACCAGCCACCAGCCTTGGAGGTGCAGTGCGCGGGCAGTGGCCTCTCCTAACAGTCCTGCCAAGAGGGACACTTGCGTTCCGGGCAGTGCCCTGACGCGCTCTCTCCCTCTGGCGTGGGCCACAGCAGACAACGAGGCCCTGTTCGGAGCTGGATGAGTGGGCGCTGGGGCGGGGGGGATGGAAAGAGATCCAGGGGTCAGGAGGAGCCAGTGTGGGGGCCTGTCTGCCTGCTTACCATTAACCCCTTAAGCCAAGGCCAGAGTCTGGGAGGGTCAGGTCAGCTCTCCAATATCCCGGGCACACAGTAGGACTTCAGAAGGAAGATCTTAGCTCAGTACCTACTGTATGCACTTCAGGCCTGTGCTGGGGCTAGGGCCATGTCCCCAGGGCAAGGGTGTCTCCACAGGCTCTCACTGTCCATGCCGGGTGGGGTGAGGGGCGGGAGCAGACTCCCTCACTTGCTTCTTCTCACCCTCCCAGGAGGGTGTCTGTATTTAAGAAGCACCCCTGTGTGCTGTCTCCTAGGGAGTTGTTCCCTAGCCACGTTCTCTGCCCCGCACAGGGGACCCCCAGGGGCTGCAGCCCAGCCCCACTGAAGCTTCCCCTCTGCTCCCGCCACAGCCTGCTCACCCAGGCACCCCTGGGTGCTGGAAGGCCCCCCGGAGCTGGTGTGGAAACGTCCCGCTTCCTACCCCACGGATAAAGTGCCGAGGGTCCCTGCTGCCGCTCCTCTGCTTTGCTTCCTCATGCTCCTGCAGTCAAACTCCAGGCTCTTGGGCCTCGTCTGGGGTCTGACTATGGGTGGGGGGCGGAGGACACTCTGGGGCCCTCGCCCATGCAGGGCTAAGTAAGAGTCCCCACTGTCACCTGCATGGCTGCTCTTCCTGGGGTTTGGAGCAGGAAGGGGCCTGGAAGCTGTGCCTTCCTTGCCCTCCCGCCTGTGGACCCACCAGGTTTGGGGAGGGGTGTGAGAGACGGGGCTTGGTCCTGGGCTCAGTCCAAGTGTCCCCCCCACCCTTGAAGGGGAACGGTCCCAGCTGGGAAGGGGGCTGTCAGTTCCCAGGGGCCAGGGGTGGTGTGTCCAGAAGTTGACCCCCAACAGAGGGAACCCCCTGGAGCCACTTTTCCAGGGGGAAGTTACTCAGGGGCCATAATTCATTTCAGATTGCTCATCTGCCAGCGTTGCCACCCCCCACCCCAGCATGTAATCATCGCATTTCCGATGGCCCAAGCGATCCTGCACACATAATTAGGGGGGCTCCCTCTCTGGCCCGCGCCCACCTGAGGCTCCAGCCAGCAACTTCCGAAGGAAGGCCCCAGGCCAGTCATCTTCAGGAGGAGCAGGCGTGGCTTCCTGAGCCTGCGCCTGGAATCCTGGAGGCGCCCACAGGAGGAGGGGGCAGGAAGGCAAGGGTCCAGGCCCGAGGGTGCCTCGGTCAGCGCTGCCACTGCGGCATCTTGGGGGGCCCAGAAGGGACCAGCCGAGACATCCCACAGCTGAGAGAAGAGACCTACCTGGAGACAGACACCCCCCGAGGGCGGCCTAGCCTTCCCCACACTCGGTGTGTGCGTTTACTGCTCTGGGCATTTGGGACAACGACATCCGGTCATGAGTGGGCTTTCTTTGGCCACCGTCAGTTGTGGCATGCAGGAGACTGAGAAGGGGCCGAGGCTGGAGGGAGGATGGCACCTGGGCCAGTCACGACGGGAGGGCCCCAGTTCAGGTCTCAGCGCCAAGGGGACGGGGTTCTGCTCCAGGTGGGGTCTCTGCCCTGCCCCACCCCAACCAGCCACCTCAACAAAACCCCGCACCTCTGTGGGCCCGTGTGTCCTTCCTGAGCATGGCCGTCGGCTGGCAGAGGCCCTCGGAGCTGCTGGGGTGGGGGCGGGCAGTAGCAGCACACCTGACAGGGCCGCTGTGGTGGGGACAGAGGAGGAGGTGCGCTCGCTGTATGTGCGTCCTCTTCCTGGTCCTGCTGTCACAGTCGCCTGATTGTGACAGGTTCGCCCTGGCGGGGCCCCACAGCAGCCCTGGAGGCGGGCTTCATGTGTCGGGGAGGAGAAGGAGTCTCACAGCAGGAGGAGGCCAGGAGTTGCCCAGGGCTGCCTGAAACCTGGCTCGGGGCCCTCCCTCAGGCTGAGTCTCTTCCTCCTGTTTGAGACTTTTCTTGGGGGTGGGGCTCGGGGCTCGGCAAATACTTCCGAGTCAACACTCACCCAGGCGATGGCGGAACGCACCAGCAGGGACACACCGTGATTCGCCTGACAGTGAAGGAAGAAGCAGCTGGTTCCGACTTGTGCTGCCGCTTTAGCCCAGGTTGGTGGGGCCAGGTTGGTGGGGCCAGACGCCTTCCCTGCATCCTCTCTCGCCATCTCTGGGACCCAGGAATGGTGGTCTGATCTGCCCTGCAGCCTCCAGTGTCAAGGTTGGGACTTAGAAGTCTCTGGTATTGCCAATTTTCTTTCTCTTTTGCATAAAGTTTTCAACAATGTTATACAAAGAAGATACACTTTTGGCACAACCCTTAGAACAGGCCCATGCAACAGAGGGCGTGAGAAGGTTTCTATTGTGACCCCACACACACTAATCGTGTGAGCCTAGGGAATAGTGGCCACATTTCCTCCAAACACTTTTCCTACAAATGCAGGTAGAATGTGTTCGTTTACTGATTGGCTCATAACACAACAAAATGGAGACAGAGGCGGGGGCACTGGGTGGCGTGCCCAGTGTCAGTACCAGAAGGCAGCAGAGCCAGGTTCAAACCAGGCCAGTAGTGAATCCGGGTCTGAAGTTCCTCACGATGCTAAACAAACCCCTGCACTGTCTCTCGGACTGTGCGAGAACCCCACATCTGTACGGGTGGATTCCATGATGCAAACTGCTGCTGCCGTGGCCCGGGGGCTCTGGGCCTGAGGCTCTCCTTGCCTGAGGCGGTGATCAAGGCTGGGAGCCCAGCACCACTGTGACTTTCTCTGAAGATCATGGGAGCCTGCAGAGAATCCAGAGGAAGGCTCTCCCTGTGCATTTTGCTGTTGATGACATGGAGCCCTGGCCTTCTACACAGAGAGGCCCACACTCCCTCACCAGCTGGGGGCAGGATGGCCGGTGGTAGCCTCAGGCTCAGCCACATGGTGTGGCCATTGCTGCACACACATCCTCGCTGTTGGTTCTCTTGGTGTCCCCCAGAGATGAGAGTATTATCATTCTCATCTCACAGGCAGAAGCAGGGCTCAGAGAGGTTTAGTGACCTGTCTGAAGTCACACAGGATATTGAACCCAAGTCTAAAATGCCTGTCTATTAACAGAGAACAGTGAAGGCTCCACCTTCCGGTCTTAAGGAAACAGCTCTCAGAGAGACGGAGCCTGCGCCGCGGGGCTTGGCTTGGGGACCTCGTGGGGTGCACAAGTTCCCACCCGACAACGGGCTGCGTACGTGCTCAGCACCACAGCTGCTTGGGAGCCTGGCGAATCTGGGGTCTCCTGGGGCCCCACGGCTGGAAACTGCCTTTGGAGATGACGGCCAGGCCTGCAACGGCCGCCAGGCTGGCCCCACCGCGGTCCCAACGTGTAATTAGGGAAGTGGGCTTTCGGCTGGGGACCACAGAGCCCTTGGCAGACCACGAGGCCCAGAAGCCCTGGTGCCATAAGCTGAGAAGACATCAGCCAACCGCCTGCCGTCCCTGAGTGCGTTTCCACCAGACACCCACGCTAAGGAGCGAGTGTGCGGGTGGGGCTCGGCCACGGGGCCCGCGGGCCTGGGTTCCCCGTGACTGTGACCGCCTCCACCCCAGCTCCCCCTGCCCCGAGGGCCCTGAGCCCTCACCTTCTCCCTAAGAACCCCCAGCCCCTACTTTCTCCCTCAGGGTCCCTCATCTTCTCTCTCAGGGGCCCCCCACCCTTTGTTGGTGGTTCCCTTCATCCTCTGAGGCCTCCTCTCCTGGGTTCTCTCCTTGCCTTGGGCCCCCAGGCAGACTGGGGTGACTCCTCGCCAGGCCTGGCACGTGAACGGGCCTCATTCAGCCCGGCTGCCACTGCCTCCAGAATGTGCTCATCTTTCCCAACGGAAACTGTGTCCCCATTAAATGCTAACTTCCCGTTCCCCTCCCCGGGCCCTGGCACCCACTGCTCTGCTTTCTGTCTCTATGAATGTGGCTCTAGGGACCTCGGAGAAGTGGGATCGTGTTGTGTTTGTCCTTTCGTGACTGGCTTATGCGTCCTAAGGTTTCCAAGGTTGTAATGTGTGTCAGTGTGTCAGAGTTTCATTCCTTTTCTTTGAGGCTGGATAATATTCCACTGTATGTATGGACCACATTTTATTTATCCACTCGTCCACTTGCCCACATAGCTCCTGACCTAGGACTGCCTCCTTCCTGCACTGTAACTCTTTCGTTGCTGAGGCAAATATTGCCCCCATCGTAGTTGTTAAACCTTATCTAGTGCACGCTGCATTGTAACTGAGATATTTAATATAGTTTTTAGAATGATTTATTTATTTATTTATTTATTTATTTTTAGAGAGGGGGAAGGGAAGGAGAAAGGGAGGGAGAGAAACATCAATGCATGGTTGCCTCTCATGCGCCCCCTACTGTACTGGGGACCTGGCCTGAAACCCAAGCATGTGCCCTGACTGGGAATCGAACTGGCGACCCTTTAAATCACAGGCAGGTGCTCGATCCACTGAGCCACAGCAGCCAGGGCATAGTTGATGTAGTTTTGAATGAACTATGTCAGTCTTTTTCTTCATGGTTTCAGCCTTGGTGTCAGACCTACACGAGATTCTCCACCACAATTTTACTACAATGTTGTCTCTTGCTATCTTCAAGCATGTGGATGTTTTTATTGCCCATGTTAACAGCTTCCACCCACCTGGAGTTTACCGTGAGCATGGTGTGAGGTAGGGAACCGCCTGCATGTGTTTCACAGGCAGGCGGTTGTTGTAGAGTCTATGGTCTTCTGCTGCAGATGCCCAGTTTGCTAAGTTCTCCCATTTTTGAGGTTTGTGACTGGACTCCTCCATCCTGTCGATTCCAGTCAACCTACAGAAATGAATTTAATCAGCCTGTTTATGCATGACTCTGAAACAGCTGGTTAATTTAGTGAAAAGAATCACATGCCAGATGTTGGCAGATCATGTAACAGAATGGCTGGTTCTCTATTTTCAGTTTGCAAGGGGGATTGTGATCACCACTTGTTCGCCATTTCACTCGGCAATGCAGTGCCGGGCCCTGGGCTGGGCTGTGGGGACTATTGGCAGGGAATGGAGCTCCTGATCTGGACAACCTAGGGGGCGGAGATGGTCAACCAGCAAGACAGACACACACACACACAGTGCCACTTCCGTGAGGGCCAGTGCTTGGAGGAGATTACTTGGTATGGGCACAAGTGGCTGGTCAGGGAGGCTTCTTGGAGGTTGCTAGAGATGGAATGTCTGTGCCCCGCCCCCCCACCAAGTTTACAATGTTAAATTCTAACCCCCGATGTTACAGTATTAGGAGGTAAGGGACTCAAGAGGTGATTAGGTCATGACCCTCACGAACTGGATCAGCATTCTTGACCCCAGAGACTCTTCACCCCTTCCATGACTCAGGCACGGCAAAAGGTCAACTGCTCATGAATCAAGAAGTGGGTTCTCACCAGACGCCAACTCTGCTGGCCCTCTAACTTCCCAGCCTCCTGGACTGTAGGAAATATGTGTTTGTTGTGTGAGTCCCCCAGTGCATGGCTGTTTATTGTAGCAGCCTGAGTGAACTAAGACAGAGGAGGCGGCCTCTTTGTTTGCACCTGATGGGCAAGGTGAAGCCCAAGTGCAAAGATCTGGGTGCAGAAATTCTAGGAGGCGTGAGTGCAAGGCCCTGTGGCTTCCTGTCTCCGCTGTGGTCAGGGTGGCTTGAGGGGAGGGGGTTACAGAGATGTTGACCCCATGAAGCAGAAGACTTACGAGGGGCAGGGAGGGTGGTAAGGCTGCTGGGCTGGCTCACCAGATGCTTTCCCATGTGCCGCCGCATGGCCCCAGGGCTCCTCCTCCGCAGACAAGGCCAGAGGCGGGACGAAGGTGCGCCTGCAGCTTCCCTCCGGCTGCCCAGGGAAGTTCACACGCCTGAGCCTGGTGTTCTCGGCCCCTCTGCAGACAGCAACCCACCCTGGCGTGGTGCACATGATGTGGGTTTTCAGTGCTCTGGTCTGGCCCTGGGACCTTCCCCTGGTCTCCTGCACTGGAAAGCCAAACCCGGTGCCCACCCTTCACCCAGCACAGTATTTTTAAAATTTGAGAATTGGAGACAAGCCATCTAGAGTGTCACTCTGCAGCCACGGAGGAGCCCCACCTTTCAGGGGACACTGACAGTGTCTGCATAGACGCACACTGTCCACCCAGAGCTGGTGACAACATGGCACCCTCTGTGGCCCCAAAGCTATAGGGGTGTGAGGCTCTGGGAAGCTGTCTGAAGGGCCTGGCCAAGGCCTCAGCAGTACAATGAGGTCACTGCCCTGGGGTCTAGCTCCTACCTCTCCTGGCACAGAGACAGTGGGCGGCCAGCCACCGAGCTGTGGTCAGTGGGCCTGAGGCACCCTCAGGCCTTGGGAGCATCAGGTTGCCCCCTCAGAGCCACAGAGCGTGACGGGAGTGGGTAATTGGGCTCTGGCTGTGACTCAGGCTCTGGGGGGGTGGGGTGGGTTTGTGCGGCATTAAGCTTGGCTCCACTTCGCCGGCTGCGGAATTCCTTGTCTGATCCGGCTTCAGATTGGGCCGGGGAGAAATTGGGGGAGAATTGATTTGTGCCACATCCAGGCAATGGTGGGATGGTGGGGCTGGGGGCGGGGTGGCAGGGAGGGGAATGGGATGCCACCCCCCCCCCCACCATCCTGTTCCTCTCCCTCGTTCCTTCTCCCTGCCCTCCCCGCGCACTCTTGGCCAGCTGCCGTATCGGGAGAGGTGGAAGCAGGAGAAGTGCTTGAGGCCTTCCCATGGGGGGGTCCCATTACCCCCTAAAGGTGGGAGCCCAGCAGGGTCTCTGGGGTGACATTCATCACACGGGGCTCTATCTGCGTGCCAGTACAGTGCCAGGCCAGGGATGCCCTGGCCTGAGTATCCTGAAGACAGGAACACTCATGAAGAAGCTTCAGAGACCAGGGAGCCTGGTCAAGACTCCCTGTCCACCAGAAAGGGAAGCTGAGGTGGGGACAGACAGGCTCTAGCCCCAATTACTTTTCCTGGGCTCTTTCACAGCCCTGCTATGAGCTGTTACAGGAAGGGGAGGGTAGGCCTCGGCAGGCTTCCTGGAGGAGGTGGCCCCAAGCTGGTGCTCATGGGGATGAGCAGGGCTCGATGAGTAGGGCCGAGGAAGGAGAAAAGACACCTGGCAGGAAGTAAGACATTCGGGTCTTGGCCAAGGCCATAAAGCACCAGTGGGCCAGGCACTGGTGGGAGCCTTTCCCTGGCCTGGGGGCCTGGTTTGGGCTTCAGGGAATTAAACGTGCTCTTCCCACAAGCCCCTTAGTGTCAGCACCATCTCACGCCCAGCTGAACACGCTCAGTCACCTGGAACGTCTCTCCTGACACTGAGCCTCCCTGAGCACGTGGGAGTCAGTCTGACAGGCTGCACTGTGTGTGGAGCCCCTTCGGGAGCGCCAGCCCCAGGGGGCCTCCCTGGCCACCTAGGCCCGGGGGCCGGCAGCCAGGCAGGGGACCAATGGGAGGCCCGCCAAGATGCCGAGGAGGGAAAGGCACCAGGAGGGCTCTGGCTTTCAGAGCCAAGTGGTTCGCCTGCCTCTCTCAGGCTGGTAGGCAGGGCTGTCTGCAGAGACTCTGGCCCCTGGGGCAGCTGGGGAGGCGAGCACAGGGAGAAAACTCTGGGGAACAGTTTGGGTCCCCAGGAGTATCCATCCTGCAAGGAAGCCGCAGTGAGACCTGGTCTGGGACTTGCCATCCAACACCAGCGCTGCCAGCACCAACCCTGAAACATCGGTGGGTTCTGGGCCTCGGTATTCTCATTTGTAAAATGGAGCCATCTGGGCCCTGCTGAGCTTCCCAAGGCCATTGTGCAGAGCTAACGTGGGCAGGCAGCCTTTCCCCATGGCGGGCACTCCCAGGTCATCTGTGGGGCCTCCCTGGCCCTCGTCCCTGAGGCCCGCCTGCACCCACCCTACGACTTGTGTCTGTGGCAGGAGCTGGGCTACTCTAAGGCATGAGTTAGCATCACACCCTCAAAGTCCCGGGGAGCCCAGGCCCAGGGCCAAGTCTGATTTTGACTCAAATCCTGTTGTTGGGGCCAACTGTTCCCGCCTTTCATTTCTGTCACATCCTGTACATTTAAACAGCATTAACTTGAACCTCTTGTTTTATGAAGCAACTGTGGCCCTCGTTGGCACAGGGAAATAGGTCAGCCTGCCTTCTGGTCTGGACATAGGGCATTCTCCTCCTGACTGTTGGTACAGGTGAGAAGGGCCTAGATGGGGCCCCCAGGTTGGCTGGGGAGCTGTTGTGAAACTGGCCCAGGGTCCAGTTGCCAGAGGTCTGTCTGATGGCTGGGCAATCCCGCCTCCTGGGCTGGCTCCAGCTGTCCTTACCTAATGCTGCTCCAGGGAGGGAGGCCGGGCGCCTGTCCCCACTTGTGTTTCTGGGGCCAGTGTGGGGTGGGGAGGGCCAAGTGGGGAGCCAAACCCCAGCCTCCTGCCTTCACTGGAGTGGCCTGCTCACAGCCCAGGCCCGGTGGGGCAGGGCTGGGAGCAGAGTCAGGGGCCAAGGACAGACCCCCTCTTCCTTCCCCACCCCATGCCGGCTGCTGCAAGACAGGCCCAGGCCCAGCGAGCTGGGGAAGGCGCTTCCCAGAGAGGGCTAGGCAGCCAGGGAGGGCTCGAAGGGTGTGAGAGGTCATTTGGGCTTGTGCACTGGAGCTGAGTGGACGAGATGGCAGCCCTGGTGTGGCGCTTACCCAGCCTGGGCCCGTCCACAAGTTAGCTCCTGCCGTCTCCCCTCCCCCGCACAGACGGGACGCACAGTGGGGATGTGCTCTGTCTGCTGCCCTGCGTGCCCAGCTGGGCTGAGAACCCCGGGCCTGCGCTCAGCACTCCCCTGAAAGGGCCCGGCAGCCCTTAACATTACCTGGCCCCTGGTGACCCACCCCCCCATGCTAGGCCCTCCTGTTGCCCAGTCGGTTTTCTGGGCCCACTTCCTGCTCCTCCTACTTCTCACTGCCTCCAGGAAGTCTCCCAGACTACCCTGTGTTTCTAGCCCCAGCCACTGCCCAGACCACAGCGTCGGCCTCTGAGTCCCGGGTGTGGCCAGGCACTGGCTTGGGGCCTATGGTGGGGTGAGGGCCATCTTGCCACATGCTGTCCAGGCTGAGAGGGCAGGGCCCGGGCTGGGAGAATAGGCCCCTTCATGCCGCGGCCCTGGCCCTGTGTGTGCCGCACCCTAGCCCGGCCCGGCCCACCCATGCCCCCCACCCCGCTGGTG
Source organism: Phyllostomus discolor (assembly GCF_004126475.2). Taxonomy (NCBI): domain Eukaryota; kingdom Metazoa; phylum Chordata; class Mammalia; order Chiroptera; family Phyllostomidae; genus Phyllostomus; species Phyllostomus discolor. Next base: position 115,469,924 of record NC_040905.2, on the reverse strand, counting down.
CCCTCCGTGCCCTCCTCCGCTTGCGCGGCTGGCAGCAGGGCCTCCTCGTGTGGGACCGGGCAGCCACCTGCTGCCCACAGCCGCAGCCACACAATGGGGCCCTTGTGAGCGGGCGGGCTCGGGCAGCGCTTCCCGGCCCACCCCAGGCTAAGAGCGCCGTTGTGTGGGGCGGTTGCCTTGGCTGGGCAGCATGGAGCCGAACAGGCTGCTCGACCCACCTTGGGCCACGGTGATGCTGGCCCTGTGCCCCAGCCCTCTGTGATTCCTGTCCCCGTACTCACTGGGGGTGGTGGGGGGGTGCGGGGGGCTGGAGGGGTTTGTCTTGACTGAGGAGTCCATGCCAAGGGCCCCTTCCTCAGGCATCTTGGGCAGCCTGGAGCTGAGTGCCAGCCATGTGCCGCCATCCACTCTTGGCTTCACCTCACCCCAGGGCCTTAGCCTCCTCACAGCCAGGGTACGGCAACTGGTGTGCTGTGGATGCCAAAACTTCCCCAGGCGCTGCCCTGCTGCTCTCAGGAGCCGAGGACAGTCCACGGGCACGTCCTGTAGGGAAAAGGGCCCCGAAGAGCCTGCGGGGTGTGGGCTCAAACTGAGGAAGGCTGCCTCTGTCCCTGTGTGGGGCCATCGAGGAGAAGCCAGGTACAGCTGGCCCAGGACAAGGGTTCAGGGCTTCAGAACTGTGTTATTTCTTGTCGCAGCCCCAGTGGCTATAGGGAGCTTGTGCTGGGATCTCGCCAAGCACCCCAAGGCTGTCACCCAGGAAAACCAGATGTCTCCACCAGGTAAAGAGATGCACAGTCCCCAGGTTGGTGGCCAACGTTCTCAAGTGTCAGCCTTTCAACATCAAGCTCCTTAAAGGTTTGTACCCTGAAACGCTGGGAGGGGACACAGGCCCCTCTCCCCCTGGCCACTTGGGTTCTGAGGCAGAGGGCTTTATCTCAGGGTCCTCTTCTCTGTCATGGGACATGGTGTGAACTGCAAGGTCAGCCCGAGGTGCCACTGAGCTGGGCCGAGGAGAAGCAGGGCCTCATGTCCTCAAGAGCTCAGGGCTTGGAGGAGGCCATCTTCCTGGGAGAGTGAAGGCACAGAGAAGCTGAGCTGAGCCGTGGGACAGGCAGGAGAGCTGACAGCCTGATCCAGCCATGCCTGAAGTCAACCCCCAACTTCATGATTCAGAACTTGTGCTTTTCACTTAAGTCAAGGAGGTTGAAGTTTCTGTTATTTGTTTCAGAGGCCTTTGGGTGTTGAGTGGATCCTGGGGGCGGGGGGAGGAGCTCTGGGGACAAGCTCAGGGCCTGTGACGGGCGAACTCCATTCCTCTCCCTCCTCCTCCCCGGGAGCCAGCACTCACCTCGGCTGCCCGTGGCTGTGCCTGTGTAGCTCTGAAGGGCATCCCTGGTGCTCTCTGGCCTGGTGAACACAGTAGGCTATCTCTTCCTCTGCTACCCCACTGTGGGGCCACCAACAACCCTCTCCTTGGGGAGATGAGGTCCCTCTCCCTCAGGGCAGGACGTCCTGGGCAACAAGGTGCTGTGGCTTCGAGGGGGGCTCTGTGAAAACACCGCTATTCATCTGGGGGTGGGGGTCTCCTAGCAGGGGTGTGTTCCCTGTCCAGCCTACACAGGGTCACAACCCTTACACCTGACCTCAAGGCCACCAACCCATAGGGATGCTTTCCTTTGTCTCCTAGTCACATTAGACCATGGCTCCGTGCCCCCAGGGTGGCTCCAGGGACAGCTAGGAGAGGGACCCACACCCCTCCCCAGACCCAGGACCCCAGAGAGCTCCTCCTGTCCTACCATCCCTCCCTCAGCTCCCGGCTGTGCCCAGAGCCCAGGGTGTCACAGAGATAACTTGCTGACGTCGATCACTAAGACTTAGATAGGGCTGTTCCCTGGCAAGGTGGGAGATTCTGGGTCAATCATAGCCACTCGGGGGGTCTGCTCCCACCCAGAGCTAGGAGATGGCCCAGGGCAGTCCTGTGAGGGCAGTGGCCGCCACCCTGGGAGGTACTGACACAGACTCCACGACCCAGGTCTCCTCGGTGGGTGCCAGGTGAATCCCTGAACCCAGAGGTGTGGGTTCCAGGCAGGGGTCCCTGCGGAGCAGCCCCTGCCCTGTTCCCCACTCAGAAACGATGTCTAGCCAGCCGGGCCCTGCCAGAGTGGGAGAGCAGCCCAGCGTCCCCATCAGCCGCCCCCTCCCAGCTGTTCCAGGCAGCTCTGTGTCCCCTGGGGCCTGCGCAAAGCTAAGGATTTCCTCTGGCGGGGCCACAGCTGCATGCACACGTGTGAGAGAAGATGAAGCCTGAGCAGAGGCTGCAGCCTGGGGCGGCGTGGGGCTGACACAAGCCCCCCAGGCCCACAGCCTGAGGACCTGCATCAGTGGGGCCGAGGGGCGATGTGTCCAGGGGCTGGTGGGCATGGCCCGTGTCTGAGATGGAACTTGGTACTCACTATCTGGAGGGCTCAGTTGGGCATGACATAGGGCCACCTCTGAGGTTCTTAACCATGTGCAAACATTTTCCTTTTGCACTGGGCTCCTCAGATCTGCATTGTCTTGGAAATGGGGGCGGGGGGTCAGGGGAAATGGGGGCCGGGGCCCACAAGGGCACAGGGTCCTGGGGTGGCTGTAGCCCCTGTAGGCCTCCCGCCAGGGTCTCAGCCTGAGGCAGCATGGTGCGGTGCCTGAAGCTGTCCGGGTGGCAGAGATGGTCTGCAGCTGCTGCTACCTCAGCGGGGCAGAGGGGCGTCCCGCCGCAGCACCCTGGTAACCCAGCCGCGCTCGGCCTCTGGAGGGGACGACAGAGCCTGAGACTCACGGGTCTACAGTTGCCCTCCTCAGCCACTGGCATGCACCTCCCAGGTCCCCACGTCCTGGGGGTCCTTCAAGTGCTCCTGGCTCCTATGAGGCTGGCTGTCCAGTCTGCCAAGACTCCCTGAGTTGCAGGACCCAGGTGGGGAAGAAGGGCCAGGCCCGATCCCAGGGCCCCTCAGGTATGTCTAGGGGGATCTGGGCAAGGCCGGAGCACAGTCACCCAAGGGTGAATTAAGTTACGGAGCCTCCCTCAGACAGGCTGAGTGAGCTGGGCATACCGAGACCTGTCATTTGGAGCTTTGTGATTCGATGTGGATGGTAATTAGTCAAGATGGTCACAGGACAGGGTCAGGCTGGCATCTGGGGTACCCACAGCAGGGACAGCTCCCCCAGCCTTCTCTGACCACAAGGCAGCGCATGTTCAGGAGGGACAGACCTGGCCCCCAGGTGCCCCCAAGCCCCCTTAGTCAGAGGGCCTCCCTAAAGTTACCCCAGAACCCCTCTTGCTTCATCAGAATCTACCCCTGTCCCCGCCTGGCACGCACACCGAGGCCAGCTGCAGCGGTGGCTCATGGAGGGTGCCGCTAGGGCGCCGGGTGCCTGCTTCTCCAACCCGCCGGCTCAGGGCTGCCGGGTGGGGGCTCGTGCGGTTTTCGTATCTGGGAATGGGATAATGATCCTTCTATGTCCGATCCCAGGGTCGAGAACAGAGCACACGTTCATGCAGCTCTTTGAATGGCGTCTGACACACGGGAACACACAAGGAGTTCGTTAAATAACCGTTGCCTGTCGAGGCCTCACGCCCTCCCTGCAAAGGAAAGGCCATGAAAATCAAGTTTAGAGGTAAGACAACACATAGTAGGTGCTTAATGATAGCCCCTTTTTGGGGGGTTAGGGGAGTGTTCCTGGTGTGCGCCAGCCCTGGCCAGAGCCGTGAGACGGCAGCTACCTGGGGTCTGTACTTCTGGGTCGTGAGACACCCAAGGGATAGATAGGAGATCCAGGTTTTTCTCCTGAGAGGCCTGGGGCCTGAGCATGTTGCCAGCGTCTGAGCTGTACCTAGACCGGTTTTGGGGTGACCCATCAGGGGGTGTGGTCAAGCCCTGTGGAGCTGCCACTGGCCTGGGGCAGCTGGGCCCAAGTGAGGGATGGTAGAACAATCTAGCTGAAATCAAGTTCTTAATAGCAAAACCACTTCTTCAGAGGGAAAACATGATATGCAGCCAGCCGGTGCCTCCACTTGGGGGTCTGGAAAAGAAAGAAAGACCCAGAGACACAAACGGCTCTGTGCGGAGCTGCCCGAAACCCACCGCTAAATCACCAAACGCCCGTCGGGAGAAGTGATAAAGTAAACATCCCTGCTCCAGTCTCTCTCGGATGTGAAAGGTTCCCAGAGATGGGAAATCCAGATCACGCAGAGAGCCACTCCGTCGAAATAAAATCATCCGATGTTTGTTTGAAGATGCTGGGGAGAAACAAAGCCCAGATAAATTACCTGCGTGAAGCCCGCCAGCCAACCCGCCGCTGGGTCCGGGGCTGGAGGTGCCTGCGTCTGCAGCGGCTGATGGATTGGGTGCCGCGGAGGGGCCACAGGAGCCGATGCTGGTGTAGGAATGCAGGGGCTCAGAGAGGGCCCGGCCCGTGTCTGCCTGACTGAGGTGACGTCTGGCCCAGGCTTCCTGTCACGGCGGGCTCCGGAGAGCACCAGAGTGTGGGAGCCACCGTGCCCGCTCCCTTCTCTTCTTGCCAGGGCGCCCAGGGAGCCGACCAGAGCTCTGAGACCCCGAACAGTCCAAGCCGGCCTGGACTTCTGACGTCGACCTGCAAGAAACTGCCTCCAGGAGTGGCTCTGGTCAGGGGCGGGTCGGAGGAATCTGTACAGGCTGCCTGGGTCGTCCCGTGCCTGCTCGGCCAGCACGGGGAACGCTGGCAGGCCTAACGCCATTGCCACGTGGGGCTGGGGCAGACGTCACTCCAGCCTCTGCCTCCAGGGTCTCACGGCCTTTCCCACATCATCTCCCTTTTCTTCTAAGGACACCAGTCACTGCATTTAGTGCCCACTCTAACCCAGTCTGGCCTCATCTTAACTTAATCCCACCTCTAAGTGAGTGGGGGTCCAGGGGGACGTGAATTTGGGGGGACACCATTCAGCCCAGCACAGGCAGCAAGTGGAAGCTGGTCTGGCTCACACGCACCCGTCAGGTGAGCCTCCTCCCGGATTTGCAGCCTCTCCTCTGTAGGTGGGTCAGGTGCTCTCAGGGGTCCCCCAGCTGGCCCTCGCATGCCCTGTGTCCTAACTGGGGCCTGCTCCCTGTCCTCAGAGGACTTGGCACCGATGAGGGGGGACTCACAGGGCCAGAGAGAAAGCATAGGTCTAGAGTGTTGGGAGCCAGGGAGGGCACCTCAGGCTGGGAAGCAGGTGGAGAAGCCACAGTGGAGTCAGGGCTCAGAGCTGGCACAGGGTGGGGGGAGAGGGCACACAGGGTGGTCCCTGGTTTGAAGGCTCAGCTCCTCTTGGGATGGCCTTGGAAGACGGCTTGGGAAGCGTGCAGCCAGGCTGCATGGAGCAGGGCCCGGCACCTGTTGGAGGCACCCTGAAGGGGGGGACACTCCTTGACAAATGTTCACAAGTGGTCTTGACAGTTTAGGGGCCCCCTCTCCTGAAATCAGAGTGGACGGTAGGGACAAGGTCAGGGAAGACACTGAGTGCCAGGGCCCGGTGGGTGGGGAGCATGTGGGGCAGGACCCAGGCTGAGTCTGGGTGGGGGTTGGGGGTGGGCTCCCTGGGCTCCCTGCTGCTCACTCAGGGGGCTGGGAGTGAGGACACTGTGTTCCTCAGGGAAGGTGACCTTCCTGGCCCCTGCCTTGGGGACCTCGGACAAGGCACCCTGTCCGGGTCTACACTGCCAGCCTCACAGGGTCCGACGAGTGTGGCTGGCGGCAGGGGGCCTTTCTGGCACTGGCTGCAGTGAGCACTAAGGCGACCTTGCCCACAAGCTGGCCACAGGGGGCCTGGCTTCTGCTGCCATAAGCGTGAGGACCCTGAATGCCAGTCCCAGCCCAGGCTCCCCCCATCCCGACCTCCAAGTTGAGCAATGAGGACCAGTCCCATGCCCCTGGGACAGGCCCTTGGTAGGCTGGGTTGGGCTGTGGGGGCACACCTGCTCTGGGGTGGGTGGGGAGCTTCCGGGCCTGCAGCTGTTGGTCCCCAGGACAGACATGGCCTCCCCAGCAACAGCTGGGCCGGAGGCTCCAGAGCCAGGAGAGCCCAGAGCCCAGGCTGGCCCTGCATGAGGATCAGTTACAGGGGCTGCAGATGCTTGGGGAACAAGGGAGGGAGGAGAGGAGAGAGGACTGGGAGGGGAGAGAGGGCTTGAGGGAGAGTACAGTGGGCCCCCACCTGGCCTCTGGCCCCAGGGGTGGCACTAGTGCTCCCCTGGATGGGAGGCCACACACATGCAACTTGTGGTGCTTCCCCCACTCTTGGGGTTCATGCTGCTCGTAGGAACGATGCCCAGCCTCCCCTAGTCAGCTCTGAATCTCTGCTTAGTGACTACAGTGTCTCCAGCTCCAGATTACCCTTCCCGGGCAGCTCAGTGACACCCAGACACTCCCCCAACTCCCCCCCCCCCCGCCTGCCCCCCGAAGGCTGACATCTCCTGACAGGACCAGCCTCCTGGAGCTGCGTGGAGGTTCAGCAGGTCGGGGCAAGGTGGGTGCTGTGTGGCCTCTATGAAGGTCGTTGCAGGGAGAGGGTGGGGGCCTGGAGGGGCTGCACCCGAGTGGTGTGTGCCAGGATCACTGGCCCAAGGCAGGTGCTCTGTAAATGCTCACAGAGTGGTTGAGCGTTGGCGTGGCACGGTACTGACCTACAGTCTCATAAAGTTACTCCTATGGGTGCCTGTCCTGCTTCTTGCAGCCTGAGGTTGCAGGAGTCAGGGCAGCACTCACCCCCACCCAGGCTCTGTGCGGGCACCCCGAGCAGGCAGGCGGGGAACAGCGCCTCACCTCAGGCCTGGCAGCAGCCCAGACACAGGCAGCTGGCCGAGGGGCTTCCACAGCTCTGTGCCCCTCCCCTCCCACAACAGGGACCCGGATGACCACCGACTGGGGATTCCCTGGTGGCTGCGTGACTGCACAGGGACTAAGCCCCAGACTCCCTCTGCTTCTGGTCCGAGGCAGCCGGGCGGTGGGACCTGGGTGAAAGTTGCTCTGACTCTTTCTGCTCTTGAGAAGTGAGTCTGCAGGCTCTCCTGGTTCACTCCAGCAGCAGGGACACGCCCACCCCACCAGGGGTCCAGGGTCAACAGAGCTTGGCCTGCCTGAAGCCCCTGCCACCCCCGGGGAGCTGCCTGCCTCGCCTGCCTGGCCACCTGCCTGCCTGGCCACAGTCCCCGACAGCCAGTTCAGCAAAGGACAGGCCAACCATCAGGACTGAGGACTCCCTGGCTTGGCAAAGCAGAGCCAGTCTGCAGGATTTGGGGATTTTGAACCAGCTGCTGTGGCAGGTGTGGCCGGAATGGCTGAGCGAAGTCTACCCGCCACGCCACCGGGCAGAGCAGGTCGCCCACCAGCTGCTGCCAGAGGTTGTGGGGCGGCTGCACTGGCCACTGGCCCAGGCAGCAAAGCCAGTGGAGGGTGGACCGGGTTGGGGCTGTAGGAGGGCCCAGCACACCACGTGGTTCACCGCAACCCCCTGCCAGAGCCCAGTCGGCAACCCGGCTTCTCCAGGCCCTAAGTCAGGCCAGACAGTTGGCCAGACCTGGGTCTTGGCCTGAAACCCCATGTTCTCAATCTGACATGGGAAATCCTAGCCATCAGTTGGGGAGGAGGCACAGCGAGAACATCCGCTTCCCTAAATCTTCAGGTCTCAGCTGGGGCTGGACGCCCCCCCTACCTCTCAGTCCTCTTCCCCACCTTCTGTTGTGTCAGAGCATTTGCGAACTGCTGGCGCCCCCCAGTGGCAAGTGCCTGCTTTGTTCCCAGTGATTCTCAGAGGCTGATGGGGTTCCAAGGATCCCGGAGTCTCTGGGTGGTGCTGTGCTGTGGTCCACTGAGGGCACAGGGTCAGAGAGGGTTCTGAACTCTTACCTTGTCAGGGGCAGGTTTAGAAGGCTGAGGTGGACGAGGGGACCAAGACGTGGTTGGCTCAGTAAGGGTCCCCAAATCAGGCTTCAAGACAAGGGTCTCAGTGTCAGAAGAAAACCTGAGAAGGGTGGGAGCCTTAGGAGTGTGCCCCAAGGCCACCTGGGCAGGAGCCGTGTTCCACACCCTCTGGACTTGGGATGGCTGTGCTGGGTATGAATGGCCCCGGGCCTGTCACATGGGCATGCCCAGAAACCATGCGACCAGGCCCCCAGTCCTTTAGGGAGGGATGGTGAGCTGGTTCCATAGGGGTGGGCAGAGGAGTGACCTCCTCGAGGAAGGTCTCACCCCTCTTCTCCTGTCCTGTCTGTACCACCGGACCCACATTAGGGGGACAACCAGAGGCTCTTGCCACTGATGCCCAAGAGCCTCTGGTTGCTCACCCACAGAGGCTGTGGGGCAGGGAGAGGCGCTGTGGGAGCCCTAGGGAGGGGCTTTCCTGCCGAGCGGCCCCAGCATAGACTTCGGGAGGTCTGAGAGGAGACAGGAGACAGGCCTAGGGCAGGGTTCTGCCGGAAACTTCTGCAGGAATGGACAGGAGGGATGGTCATTATGACCCTGTGTTGCCAATGAGGACCCTGAGGCTCAGAGAGGTTGAGTGACCAGCTGAGGCCACACAGCAAGAGCTGCTGGGAATCCAGGCCCTGAGCAGAGCCTCGAGCCAAGCTGTGGATGGGGCTGGGGGGCACTGAGGTTTGTTCATGGACTTGGGTGTGACCATGGGTCTGTAAGGTCCTGGGATGGACTGTGAGGGGCAAAGGGGGCCCTGGGCTGCCTTCTCCTAACCCTGCCATTGCCCCGTTCAGGAAGAACTGTGGCAGGGGGTGGTCATGCCACCCAACCTCCCCTTTGTCCTCACCTTGGGTGCCCCCAACCCCAGTCCCTCTGCTCCGCAGTGACTGTGATGCTCAGCAGGTGTCACCAGAGACCAGCAGATGGGTGATCGGATTCCTCCTGCTCCCTGGTGTGTTCCCCAGGGTCAGGGCCTGGCAAGGGAGAGACAGGACGTGGCGGAGGGAGGACCAATGAGCAGGCAGGAGCAGGGAGGGCAGTCCCCCTCCAGGAGGGGAGGGGAGGGGAGGGGGCTGGCTCCTCCCAGAGACCCCAGGGAAGGAAGTGAGTCCTGAATGACCTTGTCGCCTACTGCTGTCCCCTGCCTCACTGCCCAGGTGGGGTCCAGTCAGGGAGGGAAGTGTTGGGACGAAAGGGAGAGCTCGGGGGTCATCCATGGCCTGAGGTCCAGGACAGATATAGGAACCCAGAGGGAACACAGGGTCCCAGGAAGAGGACCTTCAAGGGGAGATGGTGGCAGAGGAGGGGGCAATGGGACGTGAACACCCTACACCCCCCAAATGAATTGCATGAGGGGTTGGGAGGTAGAGAGGATGGAGGACGGAGGGGCCCTTGAGCCCATGCATCTGCACCCCTCCCCTTCCCTCTTGTTTCATCATCTCAGCTCAGACCAGGTGCGTCCCACTTTCCTATCAGCTACGCTGAGAGCCTCTGATTTGTCCTTGGCTAAATGACTTAATTTGTCTTTTCAGCTGATTGTCACAATGTCAACCCGATGCTCTCCAGATCCACATAGAAGCACAGGCTGGGCCTCTGAGGTTCTTGACGGCTCTGAACACTTTCACCTGAACTCGAACCCTGCCCCTCATCTTAGCTCCTACCTCGGGGCCCACCCACTCCCCTGATGGCCTGGCATGAAGGGAAGGGGGTCAAGGCCGAACCCCAAGAGAGGACGCTGCGGACTCCGACCACCTGCCTTTGCCCTCTTTGTCTAGGGAGGGGAAGCGGACGACGTCCTCGTGGCAGCTGCTCCGTCTCACCACCAGGGGCGTGGGGTGAGGGGCGAGGTGGCCTGGTGACATGGGTGGCTGCTTCTCGGCCAGGAACCCCTCCCAAGGCCTGAGTGCCTGCGAGGGGAGGGTTCCAAAGCTGGAGAAGACGGAGGTGTGGCCGGCAGAGGGTACGTGACTGTTGCTGTGCTCAGCTCCACCTACACGAGGCCACCTCTGGGCCAAGTTCCCCCTAACAAAGTTAGAGACAATGGCTCTTAAATGCCTCAAGGAAGCTGCTGAGAGGCTCACAGAGCCGATTGCCAATGAATTGTTTATCAGTCCCTAGGCACTCTGCCGGCCACAAACAGGAGCCCTCCGGGGGCCCCCCCTGGGACCCAGAGCTGACACCGGTCACTCTGGATCACCAGCCCAAGGTCCGACTCTTTCTGAGTAGGCAAGGAAGCTGGCCTGGCACTCGGGGGGCATCTCAAAGGTTACCTCGTCCCTTGGGAGCACCCTCAGAGCAGTCTCCAAGGAACCCAGCAGTTTAGCACACGGGAGTGGGTGGACCCAGCCCCTGTCCCGGACTCTGTCTTCACTGGGGGTTGGCTGGTACCTCCCCACCTTGTGTGCCAGGTGGTCCACTCAGGGGGGGTGGAAAGACACGCCCCAAACCCCAGGGCAGAGCTTGCAGATGAGCATCGTAGCCCGATGGTCACTGCAGCCAGAGGCCCTGCTGCTCAGAAGCTGGGCGGGGGTGGGGGGTGGCGGTGCTGGATTGTGCTCCCAGAAAGAGATGTCTGAGGCCCCATCCCAGTAACCTTACATGGAAATAAAGTCTTAGTGGATGTGATCAAGGTAAGTCCCAGTCACACCGGAGCAGGGTGGGCCCCAGTCCAATGACTGGTGCCCTGATAAGAAAGGAGAGACGGCCATGTGACCACAGAGGTGGAGACGACACCAGGAGACACTGCTACCAGGACAGGGGCAGGAGGGAGACTCCCTCACAGGCCTGCCCATGCGTCGATTTTGATTTCTAGCTTTCAGAGCTGAGAGAATAGATTCCCACTGTTCCAGCCCCAATTTATGGCCCTTTGTTACAGCAGCTGCGAGAACATGTCACAGGTGGCTGTGAACAGGTGTGCAGTCCCTTCAGCACAGGGGTGACTGAGGTTCGGGAATGGCACTCAGGCCCAGAGCCCCAGTGGGTGCCTGTTGGTCTTTGCTGGGGTGGCGGGGAGGCCGGTGTCCATCTGGGCACTCCCACCCCCACTCCAGCCCCTGAGACATCATGAGGCAGCTGGACTCTGGCCCGCTGGCCACCATCTGGGGCCAGTAGACACCACTTGGGCTCTGGTTGAATTTGGCCAAACATTAGTAACTTGTTAAGAGGCTGTGGCCTCAGTGGGTGGAGCTCATCGGAGACACGGGCCTGGCTGGGGACAAAGCTGGGTCATTGTCACCTGGCCCTGCCGGCTGCAGGGTGGCTCTCCCCATTAGCCAGGCATTCTCCAGGGGCCCATCCCTTCCAGGGCCTGTGGGCAGGATACATCTGTGACCTCTCTGGGGTCCCAGGGTCCTTGTGACATGAGCCTGAGTCCAGAGGGCAGTGTCCCTGTGGTGTGGCCTTTGACGCTGTGGTGATTTCCTGTGTTCCCTCTCCACCAGGAAGCCTGTTTTGTTCTGAAGCCTCCCAAGCTTGAGTGAGGCCTACCCACCTCACAGAGGGTCACTGCCCTTACTTAAGCCCCCATGACTGTAGTTGTCAGCCACCACCACACAGGTCTGCACAGGGCACCAGTGTACTTGTGAGTGAGCAGCGGGCACTAGGGCCGTGCCAAGTGGGCACAGGAGCCCAGTCGAGTTGGTATCATCATTGTTCATTCCTACTGGGTTTACTATTCCTGCTCTCTAGACAAGGAATCAGAGGTCAGGGTGGGCCACTGTCCGGGGTCTCCAGCTGGTCAGGGCAAAGCTGGGGTCCCTTAGCTACACCTCTACCTGGGCCATCGCAAAAGGACCAGGCTGCCTGGCTAGGTATCGGGGTGTCTGGGGAGATGTGGCTACTGAAGCAGGCCTGTGGGCGGCATGTCTCCCCAGGCCAGCTGGCTCAGAAGAAAGTCTTAACCCCTGCTCACGGGAGGCTCTGGGGGCCCCATGGGGCCCGTCCCCAGGGTATGAGTCATTTGAGTTCACTGACAGCACACGTGAGTCGGTCCGTGCCTGTACAGCCACTTCTCTGGAGAAAATGAGAAGTTCCGGCGATGCTAGGCCCTCCTCCTCGGGCGCACAGCAAATGGCCCTGCCCGGCCCCTGGGCTGCCTGGGGCAGCGGTGCTGCCCTCACTGAGCAGCCTACCCTCACTGGAGCTCGCTGTCTGGTCCCTGAGGGCAAGGCGCTCCGGAGCCCTGTCGGTCACTCCTCCCCTGGGGCTGGGACACTGTGATGAGGTGAGCTGGGGGCGTCCGTGTCCCCACTGTCCCTGTGCCCTGAACCCCAAACACCAGGCTCACCACGAAGGCAGCGCACTACCCAGCTCTGCGTTCTTGTCCTGACTGAGCAATGACTTTTTCTCTGCTGAGGAATTCTGTCTCCAAACGCCATTTGACTATCAAATGGAATGATATACGTTGGTCAATCACTAAGTTCTCACATATTAGAAAAGACAGCTTTCCAGGGGCATCCAGTGGCCAAAATGGACTTTTTAACTGATGGAAAAGTTGATCGATGTGAACAGATCAAGCACAAATCAATGCGCTTCTTTGATTTGCCTCTCAGTGGGAAATTAAGAGACTCAGATGAATTTCGAATGTGTCAACATCAAAACACACTAAATGTGAACTCATGAACTTCAGAAGTCCCAACAGCGCCCTTGTGTTTGGGGAGAGAATGGAGAGGTGAGGGAGAGCTGGTGGGCCTCTGCCCACCTCCAGGGCACAGCCCTTTCCCCCACGCCGGGAGCTGGGGACACGAGAGTGCCCCAGCCCGGACATCCGCACACTCAGCCACAACAAGAGCTTCGAGAAGAGGCCAGAGCTCTGGGAAAGCACAGGGGACTCGCCCAGGATGAGGGGCTCCAGGGGGGCTCCAGGAAGAGAGGGAGGCAGGGGCCTGTAAGGACTGAGCCTGTGCCAGTGTCCTGGGGCCACCATAACAGATGATCACACACCTGGTGGCTCGCCACGACTGAAGTGCGTCTTCCCACAGCCTGGAAGACAGAAGGCTGAGATCTAGGTGTCTCGGGGCCTCGCTCCCGCCCCAGACTCCAGGGGAGGATCCTCCCGGCCTCTTCCAGCTGCTGGGGGCTCCAGATGTTCCTCGGCTCGTGGCCGAATCGCCCCCATCTCTGCTTCTGCCTTCACGTGGCTTCTCCTCTGGGTCTGCATCTCGTCCCGTGTTCTTCTAAGGACATCAGTCACTGGATTTAGGGCCCACTCCGAATCCAGGGAGATTTCATCTTTACATCCTTCGCTTAATTACATCCGCAAATCTCCGTTTCCAAATAAGGTCGCTTTCTGAGGTTCTGGGTAGATGTGAATTGTAGAGGAACACCATTCAGCCAGTGCAGGGCCCTGCTGTGTGCCAGGCCCTTGAACACTCAAGAGCCTGTGACGGCGACTGAACTTCCTGGAGGGGGTGGCAGGGCTGTGCTGTCCAGAAAGCTGACATATCTCCCCTTGGTTTCTGGGCCCATCGTGACTAGGGGGTACAATTTAAAAATTGTGAATTTTTTATTTTTGGAATTTTCCATGTAATATTTTTGGATTGCAACCGGCTGTGGGAAATAGAAACCAGGGATTAGGGGAGATTACTGTCTGAGTGGAAGATGCCAGTTTGAAAGCTACCTCCCGGCTGATTCCCACAGTACGACATCCCGGGAAAGGCAAAACTATGGACGGCAAGAGCATGGGGTTGCCGGACGGGGCGGTGGGCGGGAGGAGTGGGTGGAACACAGGTTTCAGGGCGGTCGCACCACTCTGTGTGATGCTGCAGCGAAGGGCTCATGGCATCACCAGGACCCAAAGGGCGCGCACCTCCAACGGGGAGCCCCGGCGTGAACCTCGGACTTCCGTTAGTAGCAGCGCATCGACAGCATCTCTATCGCTGTGACAGCGATGGTGACAAAGGTGTCGTGCGGAGTGTGGGGGGAGGGGTACATGCGAACTATGTCCTAGCTGCCCCATCTTGTGTGAGCCTAAAACGGCGCTACAACATAAAATCTATTGATTAAAAAAGAAGAGACGAGGGTTGGTTCCCGGATTTCATACTCCAGCCAGGACACCGCAGGCTGGCCACGGAGGTGTCCGTGGGAGCCCCCACCCCAGGCTCCATCCTGGCACCCCGACGCCCCCAGGCCTCTTCCTCTCCGGTCCTCGTCCAAGGCCAAGCTGGTGTGTTGTCGCCTTAGAGCCAGAGCATGCACGTCCTCACTGCCCCCAAGTGCCCCCAAGTCGCTGTGGCAGTCAGCTGAGCTGACTGCTCACAGCTGCCCTGCACCGGCTTGTGAAATTGCACCTGACTGAAGCACTTCCCGACAAGCTGGGGACAGGCTCCGAGGTGTCCTCGAGGGCCGGGGAGGAGCCAGGGCCGTGTGGGGAGGCACCGTTCTTGTTTCCCGCCCAGGGGCTCCAAGTGGAGGCAGAGATTAACTTCAGCCCGGGCCCCTCAAGGAGCAAGCATAGGTCATACCTGCTGCGGACCACAGCCAGCCCACCTGATTGCTGCAGACCCAGAGCTGACAGCTCTGTTCTCTTGCCAAGGGCTAGCCGAGGTCACCGACTTGCACGGGAGGGATGGTCACTCCTGATCTACTGTCTCCTTCTCAGGTAACCCAGGCTGTGGGAGACGTGACATCATAGCTCAGTCACTGGGAGTTGAGGACACGGTGCAGGGCCACCCTGTGGCTCGTGTCCACTGGCACCAGCCCACCCCGGACGGAGCCTGCGAACTGGGCAGGGGCAGTGGGCATGCTGAAGGGGCGTGTGTGCAGCCTGCTTTGGGCCTAAACCTTCTGCTCACTTGCTTGTTTTGGTTTGCAGGGAAGGCTAGCCCTTGCTAAACCACTGTTTCGTGTGCCGAGAGCCTGCCCGTACCAGGCCGGGCCCAGGCTGGGAGATGCATTTGCATCTTCTCTCTGTCCTCTGTTCATCCTTCCTGCTCCAGGATCCTCTGCCCCCTCCCCCCTTCTTCCTCTGATTAACTGGCTACACAATTTGTGGACCCTGTGCAAGATGAGAACGCAAGGCCCCTTGTTCAAGAAAAATTGGAGGAAAAGTGCCACTAGCTGTGCTACTATAGATAAGGCCTTCCTGTCGTCTGTAGTCTCTCCTGACATGTAGTGTCTTCATTTGGCTGCTTAATGTTGTTC
Source organism: Phyllostomus discolor (assembly GCF_004126475.2). Taxonomy (NCBI): domain Eukaryota; kingdom Metazoa; phylum Chordata; class Mammalia; order Chiroptera; family Phyllostomidae; genus Phyllostomus; species Phyllostomus discolor. Next base: position 115,454,810 of record NC_040905.2, on the reverse strand, counting down.
TAAGTAAAGAGACATTAAAGATTTAAATTAGGGCATGAATTTCAATATTCATCTCTATACTGTGCAGTGTCAGCTGTAAATGCAGCTATAAGAGCATTTCGCTCATCAGTAAAATCACCCAAATTGCCCAATTTGTGTTTCATGGGTCGTAGATATGTGTGTACTTTGTTACCAGATTAGGGAAAACGTGGCACAAATCTGATGCAGCTGTTCTAGTTTCACTCCTTCTCGCACACACTCTGCAGCTCTCAGCCTGGGTGAGGGAGCACTGGGGACAGACACTGCACTGTGGCATCATTTCTGTGTAATTGGCTCCCGCAGGAAGTAGCACAAGTAGGAAAGGAAGTGACAGGCTCCCTGGTCACGTGTGCTTCTGAGAACACCACGGCTTGCTTCCTGCACGTTCTGGTCTGGAGAGCTTGGGGCCCTGCTGTCAGCTGCCTGCCTGCCTGCCCACCCTCCCTCTTTACTCAGCTGCAGACTAACACCCTCACCAGTGCACTGGCCTTGGAAGAGTGCCCGGAAAGGTCATGTTTGCTGGGATCCTCAGGATGTGACCTTATTTGGAAATAAGGCCGTTGCTCATGTAATTAAGGGTCTCAAGGCAAAACCATCCTGGGTTTTAGGGGCCCTACAACCAATGGCTGGTGTCCTTATAGGAAGAGGATGCACAGAGACACACAGACACACAGAGGAGATGGCTGGGTGAGGAGGCAGGCAGAGGGTGGAATGATGTGGTCGCAGCTGGGGTGGCCCCAACACCAGGCACAGGAAGAGGCTGGAACGGATTGTCCCTTAGGGACTTGGGAGGGAGCGAGGCCTGGTCATTGCCTTGATTCTAGACTTCCGGCCTCCAGACTTAGAGAGAGACTACCTTCCCGTGGTGTGGAGCCCCCAGCGTGTGGTCCTGTGTCGTGGCAGCCCCAGGGCACCTTAGACCTTAGCTGAGCTCCCTGCGCGGTGGCTCCGCCAGCGTCGTGCGCCCAGGGGTGCACTCAGGGCTGCCCTGTGCTCACGGTTGTGGCAGACGTGAGCATTGCACGCCTCTCCCCACCCCCAGGGCCTGCCGCCGCACCAACAGATGTCGCTTTTAAAACACTGGTACAAACTCAAATTCTGAGACATATTAAGATGGCCATTGCAGCTCGTCCAGCCTAGTGAGGGCCCAGGGCAACTGACAGCGCGGGTTGCGTGCGGCGTGGGAACCGGCTTCTCTGCTGCAGGACTGCACTCAGAGTCCGCTCCGTGTTTCACTTCCAACACCAGCTGAGTCCACAGGTCAGGCAATTCTCAGGCGCCAGCTGGGAGTCCCACAACTTCATTCTGACACTGCCTCCCTGGGGACAGCTGTGGGTCTGACAGGGAGGGGCTCAGTCAGGCCCTGGAGACACCTCCTACAGGAAGCCACTTCGCCTGCCAATTGCCAGTTGGGGTGGTGTCCTGTGCCACTGACTGACCAGCTGTGACCTGCCCAAGAGCAGAGAGGGTGTTCCTTCAGAGCTTGCTCTGGCCCGGGGGCAGCCACGCTAGCACAGGTGACAGAGGTGGGGCGTTGGGCTGGGGAGGGGAGGCGCTGGGGTGGAGGAGGGCCCACTGCAGCAGTGACCCCCGTGCACCTGGGCCCCTGTGGGCTGCGTTTGGGAGGCACATTCGGCTGCCCTGCACCGGTCCTGGGTTAGAAGCAGGGACAACACAAAACAGTTGCCGTCGCTACCAAGGCCTGACCATTCTGGGCAGAGGCTCTAGTCCAGCGTCCTGGGCCGGTTGCAGCACATTGAGTCACAGTCCCCTTGTCATATACTGCTGGCCTCTGTGTGTATGTCCAGTCTCTTATCCCCAGCAGCCACCCCAGGCCCCTGGCAGAAGGGCCCTGCCACACAGCTTCCCTCTGGGCCTGGGGCTCCTCCCCTCTCAGCCATCTCCTCTGAGCATCTCCTGTCCTGCCTCCTGGGATTCGGGGTGATGAAGGTGGATATCTTCAGACCCACCAACCAAGTCAGGGCTTGAGGGCCCCCCATGACTCCTGCAGCGTGCACTGGGTCGGGGAGTCATGGCTCTGTCTACCACATCTGACGTTCTGCAGCTGCCTCCTGGCTGCTTCCCCAGAGAGGCCCAGGCCTGTGGGATACAGCATCCCTGGACGGGGTGCCTGTGGGCACGGCACGGCACCCCCGGACGGGGTGTGTTGCCCCCCTCTCCATGTCACAGCACTGCTTTTTCCTGGTCGCATGTGCTCCAAACCTCAGGTTGCCCGCTTTCATCTGCCCCCACCCCACGGGCCAGTCAGCAGGGGAAGCCCACGGACTTCAGCGTCGGGCAGGGTTGGATGATATCCCTGTCACCTGCTCCCAGACCCCTCAGGAGAAGGGACAGCCTCTCTGCACCTTGTCTGTGTGCCCAGGAGGGCAGCACTTGCACATCTGTCCCCCCGGATCAGCTCAGGCTCGGGGCAGGCCCTCGGCGAGTCTCTGCGGGGCAGTGGCACGGGCTGCACGTGCGCCAGCAGCCCCACTCCACGTCACAGCCAGGTTTGGAAGCTTGCTGCCCCCCTTCTCCCTCTTGTGTCCTGTTCTCACACCTGCTGCTGAGTCCGAGCCAGTGGCACCGGGGGGCCAGCATCTCGCATACAGGTGGGGCAGCCCTGGAAATGACCTAGTTGCTTTTGAGGACAGGCCTCGGCTGCTCTCCCCACCCTGCCCAGGTGAGCCTGAAGCCCCTGAGGACCAGCCGCCCAGTCTGTGGGGAGGTGGGGAAGATCAGCCCCACCTATGTGGGTGCTGCATAGTCACGCTAGAGGGCTCTTGCAGAGCAGAGCAGAGGCCCAGCCTGGCCTCCGGGGATTCTCCTTCGAGGATGAGGAAGGCCCCAGCGGAGCTGCACAGCCATACCCAGAACACCCCAGCCTACCCAGAACAGAACAGCTTGTGCCTGTCCCCTCCTCCATTCAAGGGACAGCAGGGTATCTTGAGCAGGTCCCAGGCTGGGTGTCCAGAGACTCAGGTTCAACCCACCTTTGCTCTGGGCTCAGCCCAGCTCCTTCCTCTCTGAGCCTCAGTTTCCCCATTTCCAAATGAAGATCTAGGACTTGCCACTCCCACCCTCAGGCTGCAGGGTGGGGAGGGGTCTGGTGTGCCAGGCACCTGGTGTCCAGCCCCTCCCTCTTCCTTCACCAGCCCCCTGTCTGCTGGCACGTGCTCTCTGCCGGAGGGTTGGGCCGCTGGGCTCCCGAGGTCTTGACATTCTGGAGTGCCTAGGAGAGAATCACTGGGGCGTGCACACCTGAGAGGCACTGGCCTGACAGACTCCAGCTCCTTCTCTAGGCAAGGGGTGGGGCCAAGCCGGCATAGGCTGGCTCCCCAAATGAGCCAGTCAGAATGCTCAGGACAGATCTGATGCCTCACCTGGGTAGTACAACCTGCCAGTGAGGGAAGAGCTATTTTGGAAGGGGTGGGGCCCGGTGTTGGTCCCAGTGATGGGGGTGGGGGTGCAGGTGCCAAGTCTGGTGGACTCAGTCCATCCAAGTTCCTCCTTTTCCCCTCCTGCCTCCCCAGCTGAGCCAGGCTTGTGGCCCCTTTACCAGGGGTCTCAAGACCCAGGGGGCCTGGGTCTCTGGCCCCCACTGCATCCCTGCTCCTGACTGGTGCCCAGTCCAGTGTGATTCTCTGTAAGCCCCTGTGAAGACTCACAGTGTGCCCATCTCCGGTTCTGAAGGCTGAGTGGCCTGTGAAGCTGCATTCTAACGTGCCTCTGTTGTAAGGAGGTGCCCACTGAAGCCTAAGGCCATGGCTGGTGAGGGGGTCAGCCTCATCTCCACCAGGCACCCAGGGGCTCAGGCACCTGCAGAAGGCTCTTGCCTCCCATGAGTCCACAGGGGTATTTACAGGGTGGTGGGTGGCAGACACTCACTCACCAGCATTCATGCCTTCTGCAACCAGGACAGACATCACCATAGGGATGTCGTCTGGGAGCAGTAGGTGGCCAAGGGACCAAATAACCCATGTGAGGCAGCCAGGGGAGCTTCCTGGGGGAAGGGGCATGCAAATTGACAGATGAATTAAATGAGAAAGGGGGGTGGGGTGCACCAGGCAGGGGCACACCCAGGGCAAAGACTCCGTGGTGACAGGCAGCATGGCCCAGACATGGGGTGGAGGGAGGACCAGCTTGGCCAGAGGACAGAGAGTGCCTCGCAGATGACAGGGCCCGCCCCAGCTCGGGCACCTCCCTGGGGACACAGGCACGGGGGCCTCTTGGTGTCTCCAGGTGAACTGGAGTCAGCCCCGCCGCTTTTGAATAATCGCAGGAGTCCCAGCGGCCGTGGCTGAGCCTGGCACGGGCGGGGGCCAAAGTGGCTGGAGGCGGCAGGAGGGGCAGACTCTGTGTCCAGCAGCCACTGGCCTCAGCCTCTGGAAAGGGGGGACCACAAGGCCATGGCAAAATTCACAGCTTGTGTGGGATGCCCACATAAGGGGTCCAGGGTCATCCCCGGGGAGTCCACTGGGCCACTGACCTGTTGCCATGGCTCTGGCTGCTGCTAATCCTCGCCCTCCTCACCACTAGCGCTGGAGTGACCTCTGCAGTGTCCCCAGGAGTCACCTCCCCTGATCCTCCTGGGGCTCAGACCCAGGGCTGAGAGGTAAGGGGGCTCTTGCCAGAAGCATGGGCAACAGGAGAAGGCGGTCTCAGGGTGGACAGGCCACCTCTCTGGGCACTTTCTTTCCTTTGCCAAGGAGGGCCCGGGTGAGACCACTTAGGTATTAGGGTATTGGGCTGCCCCAGTCTGATCCTGGGCAAGCACCCACCCATCCACGGGGCCACGTCCTTGCTGTGCACAGGGCACTGACTCCCATTCAGGACTCTGTGCCTCCGGAATGGTGGGATCACAGAGGCTGCTCAGGGGGCCCTGGCACTTGATGGGGGCCTCCGGGTCCAACTGGTGGGAACTGGGCCAGCACAGTACCTGGCTCAGGTATGCACCCCAGGCTTCCCCACCCTACCTGCTGCCTGGGGACTACGTAACTAGCTCACTTGCCTGCCTCACCCAGGCAGTCCCAGAAGCAGAGCCTCAGTCTGGGGGTACCATTCGGGCGGTGATCGCAGGAAGGAGTGGGGAGTGTGAGACAGGGCAGGGCATGGAACCTCATACAGCTTAATCCTCCAGGACAGGCTGCCTCCCAGAATCAGTCCCCAGAAAAATGAGGCTGGGCAAATGCTGGCTCCTGTCCCCCCACTGGTTGGGGGTGCTCTGGGCAGTCAGCCTCCTACACTTCCAGGTTGGCTTCTTGTGGGGTCTCAGGAGCTTCCCCAGTGAGAGAGTCCCGGCAGACACGTTCAGGGAGGAGACCCTGTGTAGAGCAAGATGGCATGAGCCCTAGGGGCCAGAGCTCACAGGACACAGCCCACTGGTGGGCCGCCAGGTGGCCGTGAGGGCTTCCGCATGCTCCCCACGCCCACCCTGGAGACACCCTGAGCTCTGTGCATATGGAGGACACAGCTGACCCCTCAGGCCAGAATGGTGTTTGTAGAGCACAGGTACTCAGACCCCCAAGGCCCTCCCTCTGTCTGCTCTCGAGATCAGGCTGCACCCCTTGCTTGGCCTGGCCCCATGGCCCACCTGCGCAGCCTCCTGAGCACGCCAAGCTCATTGCTGCCACAGGGACTCTGCACCGGCTCTTGCCTCATTAAGACTCATTAAGTCTTCCTCACCCAGCCACTCTCAGTGGAGTCAGGCCCCTCCGTAAGAGCCTGTCCCCAGCCTTGCTGTCCCCATGGCTCCCTTTTCATTACTCTTCTTCTCTCCACACAGTATTTATGACCATCTAAAAGTACCTCTATTAGCCCTGGCTGGTGTGGCTCAGTGGATTGAGCACCAGCCTGTGAACCAAAGGGTCACTGGTTGGATTCTCAGTCAGGGCACATGCCTGGGTTGTGGGCCAGGTCCCCAGTCAGGGACACATGAGAGGCAACCACACATTGATGTTTCTCTCCCTCTCTTTCTCCTTCCTTCCCCCCTCTCTAAAAATGAATAAATAAAATCTCTAAAAATATATATCTGTTAAAAATTCTCTCATGTGCCACTCCGGAGCTCCTGGAACAGGTCTTGCCTGTTTAGTCCACAGTGGTGTCTGCCTCACTCAATTTAGGCTGGGCACCTGGGAACGGCAAGAGCTGTGTGTCTCCCACCTAAGTGCATCCAGAGGGTCGGTGTATATCTGCTGGCTATATGGGCCACAGGCATGTGCAGACTGCCTCCCAGTTGGCAAGCCACGCAGGACATGCAACTGGGCCCTGGCTTGCCAGCTCATCCCACATGGCTGCCCAGCAGGCCCAAAGGCCTCCTGAGCCAGCCCACAGGGACATCTGAGCCTCAGCATGGACCGTGCCTGCTTGAGCGCCAACTCTGAACAGGTCCCTGGTGGCCAGGGCAGCCTAGCCTACTATGGCTGCTGTTCTGTGCAGGACATCAAGAAAAATATCAGCCTCCGTGTGGCGGCCAAGTAGGCAGCTGCCCCTCTGAAGGCCAAGGCCAGTGGGGCTCCTTTCCAGTGGAGAGGCTGGCGGGGGCTGCAGGGGCAGGGCTGCAGCCCCAGGGGCTGGTTTTCTGCTCTCTCACTCCACTTGGCCTTGACTGGGTCCTAGCCTCAGGTCCATAGGGGTGGGGTCTGTGCAGCCTGCTTGGGGAGATGGGGGACAACAAGGACATGGACTGGGTCGGGGTGGTGGAGGCTTGGTGACTTCCTGAGCATGAGGTTCTTTTTAAAAATCTATTTTATTGATTATGCTATTATAGTTGTCCCATTTTTTTCTGCCCTTTATTCCCCTCCACTGTGCACCCCTCTCTCACCAGCATTCCCCTCCCCGCCCGGCCTTAGTTCATGCCCATGGGTCACACATACAACTTCTTTGGCTTCTCCATTTCCTATACTATTCTTAACCTCCCTCTGTCTATTTTGTACCTACAATTTATGCTTCTTGTTCCCCATAACTTTCCCCCCACTCTCCCCTTCCCCTCTGATAACCCCTCCATGTGATCGCCATTTCTGTAATTCTGTTCCTATTCTAGTTGTTTGCTTAGTTTGTTTTTGTTTTTCTTTTACATTCAGTTGCTGACAGTTGTGAGTTTGTTGTCATTTTACTGTTCATAGTTTTGATCTTCTTCTTTTTCTTAGATAAGTCCCTTTAACATTTCCTATAATAAGGGCTTGGTGATGATGAACTCCTTCAACTGGACCTTATCTGAAAAGCACTTTATCTGCCCTTCCATTCTAAATGAGAGCTTTGCTGGATAGAGCAATCTGGGATGTAGGCCCTTGCCTTTCATTACTTTGAATACTTCTTTCCAGCCCCTTCTTGCCTGCAAGGTTTCTTTTGAGAAATCAGCTGACAGTCTTATGGGAGCTCTTTTGAAGGTAACTGTCTCCTTTTCTCTTGCTGCTTTTAAGGTTCTCTCCTTATCTTTAACCTTGGGTAATGTAATTATGATGTGCCTTGGTGTGTATTTCCTTGGGTCCAACCAACTTCTTTGGGACTCTCTGAGTTTCCTGGGCTTCCTGGCAATCTATTTCCTTTTCCAGATTAGGGAAGTTCTTCATTATGTTCTCTAACAAGTTTTCAATTTCTTGCTCTTCCTCCTCTTCTTCTGGCACCCTTGTGGTTTGGATGCTGGAACACGTAAAGTTGTCCCTGAGGTTCCAAACCACTCCTAATTTTTTTTTGAATTCCTGTTTCTTCATTCTGTTCTGGTTGAATGTTTATTTCTTCCTTCTACTCCAAGCCATTGATTTGAGTCCCAGTTTCCTTCCCATCACTGTTGGTTCCCTGTACCTTTTCCTTTATCTCACTTTGTATAGCCTTCACTTGTTCCTCTATTTTGCCACTGTACCTGAGTACACGTTTCTGAGTATGGCTAGGGAGGGTTTATTTTGTGCTCCAGGGAGCAGCCCAGTGTCCCTACGTGGAGCTGGCATGAAAAAAAGCACCTCCAGGCTGGCCTCCTTGGTTCTCTAAGAGCTCTTTCTCAATTGTAGAAAATGCTTCTTGCAGAAAATGTAAAATCTCAGAAGAGCATGAAGAAGAACAGAGGTGGTCCAGGCAAACAGCCCCCCTGAGGGACCGGCCAGCACTCCACATAGAGGGTCGCTGCGACTCCACCTCCAGCTGTCAGCACATGGCATGTGGCTGTCCCGCTTCCCCTAGGGTGAGGGTCCTCGAGCTGTGGGGGTCCTGGGAGAGCCCTGTTTCATTTGGCCAGTGGCTGGTCTCTGTGAGCTGGGCATGGGTCAGGTGTGGGTCCGTCCAGGTGCCCACCCAGCTCTCTGCCTAGGGCAGCAGCAGCACTGATGACACAGGGTAGAACCCTTGGCTCTCAGACTGGGGTCCCCACCAGAAGCTGCACAGGTGTCACCTGAAACTTGCCAGAGATGCAGATTGTCAGGCCTGCTGCCCTGAGTGAGCAACCTTGGGCATGAGACCAGGCATCTGTGTTTTAATGACCCTGACTCTTATGCCTGCTACAGGGGGACCCCACAGAGCACCCTGGGAGGCCCCAAAGCACCAGCCAGCTGGGCCACCTCAGCTGTGGTCCTGAAAACCATCTCTGGAACAATCCTACCCGGTCCATCAGAGCGCTTCTCCCTGAGGGAAGGCACCTCTCCAACACTCCTCAGGTTTTTAGAAGCATGCCACTAGGACCCCCTACAGCCCCTGCTTCAGACAGGACCACCACCCTGCCCCAACTCTGGTCTGAGCCAGTGGGGACAGAAGACAATGAGGCGGGGGTGCCCTGTCATCCTAGTAACTGCCCGAGGGACAAGGACTATAGGCTAACATGCAAAGACTTGGGGAAGGAGCATGGACAGATGGATGGACAGACTGGGATTGGTATTGCAGGGAGCTTAGTGCCTGCCCCCAGTCTCACCCTGCAACCCCATACCCAGCCCTACACCACCCGCTCAACCACCTTGCTTGCCGCCCCGCACGCCCCGCCCCCCTGCCTCCGCCAGAGCCCCAAGCCCTGAGCCCCAGCGTGCAGCAGCAGGCACTGGGCTCCCGCTGGCCAGAGGGCACCCCACTGGTGAGTGCCGAGCCCCTGCCCCTCCTTCGCCTTGCTCCAGCATCCTGAGCCCCCGCTGGGGGTGGGGTCCCCCCTCACCCTCACTTATCCTTTCTGGGGGTGTCACTACCCTGTGCCTAGGATTCCTCTCCCCCACCCCCCCTCGCCACTGCCTGTGGCTGGTCCTCTCCCGCAGGCGCCCCCTGTGCATTCGCCACACCGGCGGCGGGTCCCTCCCTCCCAGTCACAGCTGCTCCATCCCCACTCACTCTCTCACTGCCCACACCCTCGCCGACTGTTGGCCTGGGACCTGGTATCCCAGGGTCAGGAAAAAAAGCCCCAGGAGACTGCCCATCAAAGCCTCTGCCTGCCCAGCCTCCCGGTGGGGCTCGCCCTGGGGCTGGGGAGGGTGGGCTGCGCTGCAGCTAGGGAGGGTTTGCTCAAGGCTGTGGCCGGGTGGTGGGTGAGAGAGCAGAATGCAGGGAGCAGGAGCTGCAGAGGGAGTGGGCGCCAACAGGTGCAAGGGGAGAGCACCGGAGTTCGGCTGTGGAGGTGGGTCCACCATTCTTCTGATGGGAGGCAGCCAGTGTCGGGAAATTGGTTGCAGGCAGGCACTTCGCCCCAGCCTGGGGGGGAGGGCGAGTGCCGGCCTGCCGGATGCAAATGGAGCACCGGCCTCTCCAGGGCTAGGCGCCTGTGCTCCGGAGCCCTCCCGCCCTGTCCCCATGAGGGAGCATGTGCCCTGGAAGTCCGCCTGTGTGCCATCTTCCCACCGGGGACCAGGTGGGCCACTAACTGCCTTCCAGCCTGGGGTCCTCAGCAAGGGTGAGAGCGCGGAGCTCATGCTGCTCAAAGCTCCAGACGGTTCTTGCGGCAGGTCGTCCTCTTCTGAGGAGAACAACTTCATAGGGACAGTCAGTCACTGGGGGAAGGACTGGGAGCTTCCGGGGAGGAAGGTGGTGGACAGCACCAATGACGATGACCTGCCACTGGTTCCTGGTAAAACAATGACCTGGGTTTCCGATGAAGTGTGCTGGAGACAGACTGGGGTCCCGGAAACATCCTGTCGTGTGTAAAGACCCTTTTGAGGGGCTCCACGGGTAGGCCACCCTGTCGATGCGCCCCGAGCCCACCCACATCCAGCTCACTGCCCCTTCCACGGGGACAGAATCTGGGCCCGGACCACAGGCTGCTCTAGGACAGAGGGTGTGTGTTTGGGGGGAGGGCAGGAGTGTGCCCCTCATCAAGAGGGAGCAGAGGTGGGAAAGCTTGTGCTGGAGGAGGCAGGCCTGGGTTGGAGCCCTCAGATGGTGCTGGGGCCCATCCTCCTACCCAGAGTGTCCCCACATTTGCCCTGCTCCAAATCGGTGGGGACGGCACAGGTGGATCTGCTACCTCCCAGGGGAGGTGGGGGCTCTGAGATAAAACCTGGCGGTTTCGGTATCCTCCCACGCTGCAGCCGCCCTGGTGGAGGATGCCACTCTCTCCCACTGGCTCTCTCCCACTGACCGCGTGCTGGGCTAGCCGGGGAAGGCTGGAGAGGCACAGGCTGGACCTAGCTTGGTCCTGGAGCACTGGAGCCTGAGGCCCATCTCCACCCCCAGCCCCCAGGGAAGGCTGTCCTCTTCTCCAAGGAGTCCTGGACAGATACATTCCCTGATGTTGGGGAGGAGATGCTGGGTTGTGGAGAACCCCCTGTGTGCCAGCCACTGCAGGCAGCATCTTGTGCACCTGAACTTATTTGGCCTGTGCAGCAAGTCTGTGTTTTCTAGGAGTTGCTTATTGCGGGAGCCAGGGCTCAGAGAAGTGGCGTGACTTACCCACGATCACGTGGCCAGTGTGTGGGGTATACTGTGGCAGGGGCTGCAGTGTGGGGTTTTGTTACCTGTGCTGCATCAGTGGGTGGGCAGTCCCTTCCTGGTGGGACTCAGTCAGAAAGGCCCCAATATTGGCTCCTGGTCAATTCCACAGCCCCCCACCTTGACTCCTCACCCACAGGGGAAAGGGCTCCGGAGGCAATTTTCCCCTGCGTGTGTAATTTATGTGACTAAGATTGCCACTTCTGAATAATGGCTCTGTGAAATTATGTTCCAAGAGGCAGGCACAGTAATAGTGGCCTAATTTTGTTCTGTACTGCTCTTGAGTCTAACACAGGAAGTGGGGTGCTTGGGAGGGTGGTGGGGGCTGGCAGCCTGCTCTGTCCACTTTGGGTTTCGGGGCAGCCGGGGCACCTGGGGCACCTGACAGCAGCCTCAGGGCAGCTGAGAGCTCCGTGAAGACACAGCATGTGTCTGATTTAGGATCAAAGGCACATTCAGCCACAGCGTGCCTGCAAGCCCAGATTCTAGGTGCACCTGAGCCCCTGCTCCCACCGTGGGTGAACACAGCCCCTCTGGAGGGCTCCTTCTCCCCACCATGTCCCCTCGGGTCCCATGCAGAATGGGCCTAAAACTCTTTGGGTATTTCTTTACATGTGAGGAAGGGCTTCCTTGCATCAGGTAGGGGCAACAGGCTGACTCCCCTCTTGCGGGAGTGAGCCTGCAGGCAGCCCTTCTCTGAGGGCGAGAGGAGCCCTCCTCCCAGATGGGCCCACCCTGGGGAAGTGCGGGCTCTCCCAGCCTGACAGCACCCCTGCTGATGGAGGGCTTGGGCGCTGCCCAAGGGGCCCCTTTGTCTTGAAATGCAATTGTCCCCAAACATCATACTTTTGTCTTTTTTGAAGAGAGTTTTTGTCACATGCCTCTCACCAGGTCACAACACCCAGCAAGGGGTGCTCAGCACCAGGAGCAGCAAATTCAGCAAGAACAGAAAACGTGTCTTTCCCCTCCTGGCAAGGAATGCGGGTGACAGTTGTCCTCTCCGCACAGTGCCTGTGGCTCCTGCAGCTGCGGAGCCTGTCCCGGTCCTCACTCCTCGTGGGCTTCCTCTTGTCTCCCCGCTGACTTTCTTTAGGATTTTCTCCCTGTTCTTGATGCTCCCTAGGTCGACTGTGATGCTATTTTATATTTACTTCACTCTGTTTGGGACAGGTCTGTGCTTCTGAACAGGCCCCTTGTCGTGGGTCAGCCCCACAGGGGCCCAGGTTTCCTCTCTGGGTAGCGGGCTCGTGCCCCTCCCGGGGCTCAGAGCCCTGCAGTCCCCTCTCCGGCACACCGAGTTCTGAGGAAGCCCCTCGGCCCCTTTTCTGGTTCGCTGATTCTCTCTTCAACTGAGTCCAGACCAGATACAGTTTTTTCCCAAATGGCGATTTTTCACACCCAGAAATTGTAATTTTCAAAAATACATACCTGTTCATTTACTTCTTAACAGATTTATTTCTCGATATTTTTATCCATGCCCAATTGAGGGTCCTAAACATACTGAACACATCTTGGACATGCTTGTTATGTTACAATATTATTAACCTGAAATGCATCTGCCAGGCCAACCTCAATCCCGGTGTGCTGCCCCCAGGGGCAGAGGGCCTCTCTCTGTCACTGTCAGTGTTCTGGGCTTGCCCTGCCCAGCACCTGCCCATCGGGCTTCAGTGGCCTCCCCCAGCTCAGGACAGGCAGCCGCTCACTCTGTGCACCCTGTGCTCCAAGAGGACCCGGGGGCACTGTGGGTCAGCTGGGCAGGGCTCTAGGGAGCAGCTGGCCTGAGTGGCCCTGGCTGGGTCATCACTGCCCATTCCAGCCCCTTTCAGGACCTTGCCCGGGCCCCCTTGCTAACTCCCCATCCCCTGGTGGCTTGAGGCACCAGTCAAACTTGTGTCCCCTTTCTTCTCTCCCTCCTGCCAGTGGAGGAGCTTATTTTCTCTTGAGCATCACCATTTTTTAAACAATGTTATTTATTTATTTTTAGAGAGAGGGGGAAGGGAGGGAGAAAGAGAGGAAGAGAAACATCAGTGTGTGGTTGCCTCTCACACACCCCACACTGGGGACCTGGCCTGCAACACAGGCATGTGCTGTGAATGGGAGTTGAACCAGCAATTGGTTCACAGGCCTGTGCTCAGTCCACTGAACCACACCAGCCAGGGTGAGCATCACTATATTTATAAACTATTTCAAACATACAGAAAAGTACAAAAGCTCCATAACCAACATGTGCATGTCCATCACCTCAGACGACAAGCATTAACGTTTCCTGTCTTTGCCTCAGCTCTGTCTCTGTACAATCCCACGCACACAGCTGCAGCCTCTCCTTCCAGCTCGCTCTCCCAAACTGTCCCCTTCCACACGCTCTCCCAGCACCCGGCCTCTCTCCCACACACACACGCGTGTGTGTGCACACACAGGCATTTCCCCTGGCCTGTCAGGGGACGGGCTGTCATCCGCTGCAAGTGCTCTGCCCACTGTGTGTCCCCTTTGTGCAGCGTGTGTGGAGGTCCCCTCTGGAGAAACGCTGCCACAGCTGTGCGGGCGATGGGCCCCACCACAGAGCACGTGGAGCAAGCCGTCCCGCTGCGGTGACAGCGTGTTGTGCAGCAGTCTCTCAGGTCCTTTCCTCGGCCCGGCCCAGGGAACATTCGCGCTGTGGTGAGCGGGCTGGCTGGCAGCTGCGGGGCCACGGAAACCAACTGCTCTGGGACCACATGGCTGGGACTCGGTGGGGGTGACACAGGTGCCACTCACCAGGGGGTGGTGAACCAGTGGGAACCAGTGGACACTGGCAAAGCCTCTGTAGCCTGAGGTCTAGCTCCCGGCCATGTGAAGGGCCGGGCACTCTTCTGCTGCTTACGGGAGGTCACCCAGGGTCCGGCTTTGGGGTCACACAGGAGAGCAGGGCTCAGTGGGCGTTGCCACGCTTCCTGGTGGCGTCTTGGATGTGAAGGACCCGCAGTGCTCAGCCAATATCTTGGCCTGCTAATTATTCCTCCTGACTCTGGGGAGGGTCCCTGGGGGTCTCTGACGAAATGACACCTGCCATACTCAGTCCCTTACCCGTGAGGTGGGAATAGTGACGCTGCAGTGAGACAGTGCTGGCCTCAGACAGGAGGATGGCTGTGGCCAACCGGGGCACCACCCCGGGAAGGTGGGGGACACAAGGGTGGTCAGGTCTCTGCAAGCCACTGCAGTACCAACAGTCGGTGTCTCAACTCAGGCTGCTGTCCCCTTGCTCCTTCCTCTCTGGGCTGGTTTTCCAAACAATTTGCTTAATGTGATTCCCGGCCAAGTCGCACATGGATAATCGTGTTTACCCTACGACTGGGGTAATCCTGCGCCTCCTGGGGGGTGGGGAGGAAGTGCCTGGCTGTCCCATTAATTGCCCGCATCCTCCCTTCTTCTGCTGCAGAAAGGACAGTGTTCTGCCCTGGGTGTCCATGGAGCCTCTGTTCCCCTCCTCTAGACCAGACAGCTGGAATACCTCCTCCGTGGCCACTGAGTGGCAGACCAGCGGAGGCGACGAGAATGGGACGAATGGGACGATGGCAGGACCGGCGCCCTCGCCGGGGGCCCGAGCAGTGGTGGTGCCAGTGCTCTACCTGCTGGTGTGCGCGGTGGGTCTGGGCGGCAACACGCTGGTCATCTACGTGGTGCTGCGCCACGCCAAGATGAAGACCGTCACCAACATCTACATCCTCAACCTGGCGGTGGCCGACGTGCTTCTCATGCTGGGGCTGCCCTTCCTGGCCACGCAGAACGCTGTCTCCTACTGGCCCTTCGGCCCCGTACTGTGCCGCCTGGTCATGACGCTGGACGGCATCAACCAGTTCACCAGCATCTTCTGCCTGACCGTCATGAGCGTGGACCGCTACCTGGCCGTCGTCCACCCCATCCGCTCCACCCGGTGGCGCCGCCCGCGGGTGGCCAAGCTGGCCAGCGCTGCAGTCTGGGCCTTCTCCCTGCTCATGTCTCTGCCACTGGTGGTCTTTGCGGACATCCAAGAGGGCTGGGACACCTGCAACCTCAGCTGGCCAGAGCCCGTGGGTCTGTGGGGCGCCGTCTTCATCATCTACACATCTGTGCTGGGCTTCTTCGGGCCGCTGCTGGTCATCTGCCTGTGCTACCTGCTCATCGTGGTGAAGGTGAAGGCCTCGGGCGTGCGTGTGGGCTCCACGAGGCGGCGCTCGGAGCGCAAGGTGACGCGCATGGTGGTGGTGGTGGTGCTGGTGTTCGTGGGCTGCTGGCTGCCCTTCTTCATCATCAACATCGTCAACCTAGCCGTCGTCCTGCCTGAGGAGCCCGCCGCCGCGGGTGCCTACTTCTTCGTGGTCATTCTGTCCTACGCCAACAGCTGCGCCAATCCTGTGCTCTATGGCTTCCTCTCTGACAACTTCCGCCAGAGCTTCCGGAAGGTTCTGTGCTTCCGAAAGGGCTATGGTGCTGAGGATGTGGATGCCATGGAGCCACGGCCCGAGAAGAGCAGCCAGCTACAGGAGGCCACTCTGGCCACACGCAGCTCAGAGGCCAATGGGCTCATGCAGACCAGTAGACTGTGAGGGCCGCTGGTGGGAGTTGTCGCTGGGCCAAGCCTTTCCCTGAGATTCGGGGACCTGCTGAGGTGCTCCCCAGCAGCCTGAACACTCTCCACGGGGTGAGGGCAGCTGCCTGAGGTGAGGCTGTAGGTGGCCCTGCAGTGATGAGCTGCCGCTTCCACCTGTCTGTTCTTGTTGCGCAGGCAGGGGTTCCGGGGTCTTGGGTGGGAGGGGGTGGGAGCGGCCCAGGCGTCCCAGGCAATGGTCAGGGCATCGCAACCTTCCGGTCCTGCCCCAGCCTGTGTCAGCCTCCCAGACCAAGGGAGTGGCCATTAGTGTGAGCTAGTGACCACCCACCCAGCCCCCGCCCTCTTGCCACATGTGTCCCTCCTCAGGTCAGCCCTGCACCACCTGATCAGCGCCAAGTGCCACGCTGTGAAATTAAAGACTCCGAATGTGCTGGGCTCTGGCCTGCGCCCCCGGCTCCCGGCAGCTGGGAGCTTGTGGACTGTAGACACGGCAGGTGTGAGGAACAGAAGCTGCAAATGCCCCCAGGGCAGTGAGAGAGGGTGCTGGCACACCCCCTGCTGGTCCATCTCCCTCCCTCCTAGCCGCAGTCCCCTGGTGAGGGGAGCGAGGAATGGGGACTGTGGGTTCTGTGGTCAGAGTGCGCGGGGAAGGCGGCAAGTGTGGAGGGAGAGCGAGGAGTTGAGCTTGGGGGTGAAGAGTCAGCCCCCAGGTTTCTGGGTGAAGGGCTAGGAGCACAGGTGTCCAGAGGGGCTCCATGCAGGGGCCTGGGTCACCGGGAGAGGCTGTCCTGGGAATGGGGCAGGTGAGGACTCAGGAATGTACAGTTACCTCCCCTGCTTTCTGCAGGGCCTTTGGGCTGGAGAGGGAGCGGAGATGGAAGCAGAAGAGGAGAAATATCCAGACAGTCGTGTGGGGAGTGGCCTCTCAGTGCAAATAGCAGCTGGCTGGAAAAGGCTATGTGGGTGAATGCAAACGCCAACAAATGCCAGGAATTTCTGTGTCCCCCAGACTGGAGTGGTCCCATCTACCCTCCAGAGATGCCAGCAACTCCCAGCACCCCAGGTCCACAGCTGGGTCCCAGAGAATATCCCTGCCTGGGGCCTGAGAGCCGTGGGCCTCTACCCAGAGCTGGACAGAAAGGTCCAGGGTGTAGGGGCTAACTCAACCTGCAGACCCCATGCCTGGGACAGCCCTGATGAATGCCACCTCCCCTGAACCTCCTCTGCAGCCCAGAGCAGGACCCCAACCCTCAGGTGGGCACGGGGAGTGAGGGAGCCGCACTGGGAGGGGAAAAGCCCTGGGTCTTGCCACTGACCCCAGGCAGAGGCCAAAGCTTGGAAACAGTGGCGTGATGAGGGCTCTAGAGTTCAAAAACCACTCTCCTAAATAAATTAGAGAATAAATGTTTGACTCCTTCCCAAAGCAAATATTGTCCCTGGAGCCAAGAAGTCGGTGCAAATCAGAGTGCGTGGACAGGAAGGGGTGGGCAAACACTCAGCCAGAGCGGTCAGTGGGAGCTTAGAAGACGCTGCGGTGGAAGGTATAAACAACAGGGGTGAAAAGAATTGGCGTGCACTTGCCTTGGGGCTGGGCAGGGGGGCTCCTCTCACTTCCTGGGAGGGACCGGATCTGAACTTGGCCTCCACAGATTGGGGAGGAGCTTGCTTGGGGCCCTGGCCCTCGACTGGCTACCTCGAGGCATCCAGGCTGTCTCTGCCGCTCCTGGGCTCAGTTCCAGGGAGCAGGGACAGCTCCTCCGTGTGGGGCCCACAGAACCCGAGACTGGAGTCCCTGGGAGCTGGTGGTTAAAGCCGCCCTCACCTGTCCTGGGGACCAGTATCCCGGGGAGAGGTAGGTGCCCCAGGAGAAACTGAGGTCAGTCCAACCTGCTGTCCGCACCCCTTGGTCAGGCCTCCCCTTGGATCTGAGTGCAAAGTGCAGCCCTCAGAATGACTCTGGGAGTGAGCAGATGGCTCGGAAATCTCTGCCCAGATCAATTTCTCCCAACCAATTCCAGTGCGTGAGCTCCCTCCCAGGGCTGTGCCAACCGAGAGTGCCCACGTGGGGAGGGCAGGTGCCAGCACCTCCCTGAGCTGTTCCTGCCTGACGGGGTGTGAGTGTGTGTGTGCACACATGCCTGTATGTGTGTGACACATGTGTGCTCACGCCCCGGGGCCTGATGGACCCAGTGGGTGGAGAAGCCTGTGGGGTGTTCCAGGGGATTCTGTGTAGCCTGTGGACCCTGGGTCTGGGTGGGAGCTGGGAAGAGGTGGCCACTGTAGACAGACACTGATACTCAGGCGAGGGTGGGCCACTGAGTGGGGGGGAATAAGGACCCTCCCTGAGGCCTGTTGTGGACAGAGAAGGAGTGTCTGGGGGGAACATGAGCCCCAGGAGCCAGTGGACCTGAAACAATGGACCTGGGGATATGGCCCAGCCTGGCTGCAGCCCTCCCACACTCAGCACAGGCTGGGGACAGCCGGGAGGCCACAGAGCCGCCACACTGCTTGCAGGTCCCAGTCCCAGCCTTGAGTGGGATGGGTGGGGTGGTATAGAGCACATACCCTCTGGGAACAGTGACCTGTTTTATGGGCTCTCCCTCTGCATCGATGGGTTTTATTGGCTCCGGTGGCTTCCACAATGACCTTGCTCAGGAAATCCGGTCCCCGGGGGCAGGATGAGGTTGCCCTGGGATAGGATGCAGAGGCAGGAGGGGGCTGTTTGCCTGGTAGGGCTGGGCACAGGGTGGGAGTGTGGTGCAGTGGCAGCCTAGCACCCCCAGGCAGGGAAGATGCTGTAACCCCCACAATAAGGGAGACCAAGGCCAGCCTGCCCTGGGGTTGGTTGAAGCTGTGTTCCCAGCCCAACCTCCATCAGCACACCGATGCTGAGAGCCCAGGGTGGAGTCCTGAGCAGGGGTGGGGAAGGCCCACCCCCTCAGCACTCCTGGGGCAGAGCAACAAACGGAGGAAGGGGGACATCAGGAAGGACTTACAACAGGAACCTGGGGCCACAGAGGTCTGTGCTGTCCTTAGGGGGTGCCAGAGCTATTGAATGACATTGAAAATAGGATCTTTGCTGGTCACTTATCAGGGCTCCTGCGGAACCATGGATCGCAGGGCTGGATGGAGATGGGGACCTGGGGAGACAGCTGGATCCACAATCCACCCCTCCTCCCCCCAACCTTGGGGGCAGGGTTTCCTCCTCAAGCCCAACTGCCACCTCCCCACCCTCAAGGCCAAGGGCACTGCCTGCCCTGTGTAGATTGGCCAATGCCATCCTGGCTCCTGAGGGCTGGTCTAGCTACCACAGCTCTGAAGGGTGTTTTGTTGAGTGAATAACTGAGTGACATTGAACAATGAGGGCTCTGCCCGGGTGGGAGCCTTACGGCGAAGGTCCTGTGACTGCCTGGGAGCCTGAGGAGGGCCCCCCTCCCTGCCTTTCCCTGTCTTCGGGCTCACCCTGCTCCGGGCACCTGGCTCCTCCCGGTGCCAGGCGACCTTCCCACCCCTCCTTCAGGCTCTGCACTGCATCTGGAGATGAGGTCTCAGCTGTGCACCTGCCAGGTGTGTGCTGATGGAGGTTGGAGGGCACCCTCTGGGCCTGTGGGATAGGGCGGGGCTGGGGCTGCACCTGAGTGAACCTCCCTCCCCTGACTCCTGCCCGGGGTGAGGGGTGGTGCCCCTTCTAAAAGGGGTCTCTTCTTCTCCATTTGCATGCACAGGCAGAGGGGCTGGGGGAAGGGTTATGGAGCAACTGCTAATGGGGTTTCTTTGCGGATCGTGTGAATATTCTGGACGTAGAGGTGGTAGTTGTGCAACATTGGGAAAGTGCAAAAGCCCCTGAAATTGCTCACTTTAAAATGGCAAATTTTGGTATATGAATTTCAACTAAATTTTAAAAATGAATGTTTTATTGGAATTCCACTAAACAGATAAACCTAATACGGGTAAACTGGCTCCCAGACAGGATCCTATCTCTCTAGAGAAGGTTGTGGGGCTGTCCCTGTATTCGCTTTTCCAGCTCTTTTCTCTTGGCATAAGTATGTTCATTCTAGGTCACCGCCGAACCACACAGTGGGGGCTTCCCGCCTGCTACTGTGACTACGGTGGGTTCCCCTTGTATCCCCTCAGTGGTCAGGGCAGCAGCGGCCTCATTGGTTTTCGTGTCTCTGGCCTCTAACCCAGGGCGTCCCTGATCACCTTGCAGAGAGGGCAAGTTTGCCTCATCCTGTCCCGCAATTCTCAGTTGCTGTTCATGTGTCTGTTTTTGATAAATAAGCCCAGAGGGTGTGAGGGTGATGCTGGCACCGCCTTCTTATCCTAGACTCTCTGGCCCTGTCCTCTAGCCCGTTTCCTAGCGTGCACCTCTCAGAGGGGGCTTGGCCACAGTCGGGACTTGCCTCCACACCAGCCCTATTCTCCGAGGATGCGGCAGCTTTGGCACTTGGAGGTGGTCAGATGCCTGTCTTGGCCTGACCTACTCTGGCCTCCTGAGTTGGCAGCTTGGAGCAGGGCCTGCCCCTCAAAGCTTGGCCAGGCTGCTCCAGTGCTTGCCTGCCCAGGCTGCTCTGATCGCTGGGTTTGTGCCATGAGATTAGAGGAGGCAGAGTGGCTGCCGGCCTGCAGACTTCCCCTGCGCAGGGCGGCTCCTCTCCCTGCGCTCCAGGCCCCACCCCTGCTGCTCCGGGGCCCTCAGCAGCAGGCTGGCTGGAAAGAGCACGGGCTTTATTTGGGGCTGGCGGACAGGGCTGCTGGTCCCTCCTGGCCAGGCTGGCCCACAGCACACAGAGGGTCTGGGGTTCCTGGTCAGGGTGGGAGGGGAGTCTAAGATCTAGGAGAACTGAGGGAGGCTGGGGTCCTTCCAGTTCCCCCACAGATGCCTGTTCCTGTTCAGACACCATTATCTCTACAGCAGAACCCTCCCTGCCACCGTGTCGCCCATTAGCAGTAGCTCCTGATGTGCCCACGGGTTGCCAGGTGCCCTGGGCGTTTCCAGCTATCCCACCCATACAACAACACAGGCCAAAGGGCCAAAGTGCAGCTTTGAGGCTCAGCCCAGCTCAGCATCCCTGGCCCCTCTCAACCCTCCTGCCTCTAGCGGGGCCTGGCTTCACCAGCCCACAGTGTTCTGCCCCTCGTCCTTGGCTACAAGGAGCCTTGTTGCTACCTGCTGTGTGCCGTGGAGGGCCTGGTCCAGCCTTGAGGTTCCAGGGTCAAGGGTCCCCCTTTGAGTCCCCTGAGGTGCTGAGTCTCAGGGCATAGACACTTGCCTGTCCTGACCTCGTCTGTGGCTTTTTCAGGGCAGGGTCCTATTTTGTCTGAACCCAAGACCCAGGGATGGGGGACGGGGGGCCTGGGCTGGGCCAGCAATGGGGGTTTGGAATCACCTCCCCACCCAGGGCTGCTCCCCTGTGGAGCTGCAGGCCTGAATGTGGGACATGAGGGCTTCATGCCTGGGACTGCAGGAGTCTCACCTTCCTCGCCCAGTGCAGGCCTGAGGTGGCAGCCCCTCAAGTTACACCCGCACAGCCCTCGTGGGCCAGACCATGAGCAGGCGTAAGTGGACAGATGCAGGCAGGGTCCATGCTGTGCTGAGATGTGCCCGCTGCTCAGGAGGCTGCAGGCCCAGGCTTCAGGGTGGGCAGCGGCAGAGGGCCCCTGTGCTTGCAGACAGGCCCTGCAAGGACAGCAGCCCTCTGTCCAGGCCACACTGAGCAGAGACAGTCCCGTCAATGGAGTGCCAGCTCTGAGCGCTGCATAT
This sequence comes from Phyllostomus discolor, assembly GCF_004126475.2. Classification (NCBI taxonomy): domain Eukaryota; kingdom Metazoa; phylum Chordata; class Mammalia; order Chiroptera; family Phyllostomidae; genus Phyllostomus; species Phyllostomus discolor. The sequence goes on along the minus strand of NC_040905.2, from coordinate 115,433,571 downwards.
CCTGGGGGTCTCTCAGACCCTGCCGGCCTCCATTTCTGCACTTGTCTGGGCCTTTGTGACCCTGTCCCCTCCCTCGGCTCCCTGCGCATCAGTGGGTGGGCAGCCTCCTGGACCAACCTCAGCTCAAGGGTTTGTGTTCCCATGGAATAATTGAGCTGCATGGAGGTGGGGGTGGGGGAGCAGCTACCGTGTTCCCACCGTATCCTCCCTTTAGTGCAGGCACAGGAGGTGCGGGTCCCCACCCCTTTCTAGCCTCCCCTATCAGCTGGTCATTGTCCTGAGAAAGTTCCCCTTTCCCAGGGCCGGATGCATGTGAGGTTCGTTTCATGATGGGCTGGGGTCCTGGTGGGGGTGGGAAGAGGGGAGCCCCAGCCAGGCCAGGCCCCCTGCAGGCCCTGGGCCCCAAAGGTGGGTAAGGACAGAGGGAGGCCTGTGCCTGTCCAGCCCCCATACAGCCCCAGGCCACTTGGCAGACAGCTTGCTCCTGGCACATTGTTGGGAGGAAGGGGTTGGGGCCACCACCAGCCACCTCCTACCACTTCCTGCACCCCAGCTGGTGGCCTCAGGACCCTCCTTCTACGAGGGCTCTGGCATCTCCTGCTCAGCTGACCAGCCTGAAACTGCAGTCACCTCCACATGGCCCAGGACCTCAACTAGCCCCCCAGGCTCTGACAATTCCAGACACTGCTACTGCCAGGGCCTGGAAGGCCTCACTGCCCCAGAGCCCTTGTTCAGGGCGGAGCAGCCACAGGCAGAGATGCGAGGGGCGGCTGCACAGAGGAGGTGGCAGTGATGGGCCAGAGGGGCTGGGCAGAAGGTTCTGGAATGGCCAGGGGACACATGGCAGGAAAGAAACAGACTCAGAGGGGACTGCAGAGTGGGACAGCCTGACGGCTTCAACCTGCCGTGTGGACCAAGGCCTCCTGTGCAGTGAGCGTGGGAAGCTCCACCTGCACACACGCCTGCCGGGCTGGGCTGGGGCCCACGGACGGCTCCTCTGCACCAGGCCCCAACTTCAGCGCTTCTAAGCGTGAGGCATGGGGCTCCCTGGGGCTCCCCGAGGGTCTCACAAGCTCTGGTGCACATTGAGGTATGGTCTTGCTCCACCACACAGCTCATTCCCGACAAACAAGGGAACTGCGGGAGCCCTAGAAAATCAGCCCCCTGAGCAGGACTCTGTGTTCACCAAAGATTTGTGTCCCCTCCCAATTGCCACCCTCTGATACCCATGGAACCCAGCACGGTTCCTGAGAATCAGCTCTAAGGTCACTAACACCTGCGTTTGACCCGGGGTCTCCCCATGTCTGGCCTGGCACCGAGTAGGTGCTTTGCAAATGTCTCCAAGGCAGTGGTGCTGGCACAGCCCTTTATAAGCTAAATGATCGCTCAGCCAGGAGGCAAACTCCGCAGCACCTAGTAACATCCCACCCAGCCTGCCGCACACCCGTGGTGCCCAGGTCTCCCTCTGGAACTGTTTGGTACGAACCCTTGGTCTGTACCCAGCCCACCAGACCAGCCCAGAGTCTCTCTTGCTCCTGTCACAACACTTGGCTCAGTGTCTGCATGCAGTTGGTGCTCAATCAGTGCCCACAGTCATAGCTCCAACACTCAGTCTCATCTGTGAGGGCAAGGCCAGGCTTGGGTGTCCGGGGTGTGGTGCCATCCAGGACTGGCGGAGGCAGCTAAAGTTCGGTGGCAGGCTTGACCAGGTGGCCGCTGAAGGTGATGTAGAGGTCCCCACGCTCACCGTGGATGGCATTGGCTTGGTCATGCTGGAACATGTGCACCCAGATGGTGTCACCTGAGGTCAGTGGCAGCAGCAGGCTCTGGGTCTGCATGACGCTGCACTTGCCGGGCTGCACGTACAGCACGGCAGCAGCCTGCCAGTTGCACATGATGTGCAGGTAAGTCTCCTTGTGATTCCAGGTGTGCACGGTGAGGCTCAGGAAGTACACACCAGGCACAGTGCAGAGGAAGTGGCCAGACACCAGGTCAAAGGCGTCGTGCAGGTTCACCAGCTCCGTGTCAAAGGGCACAGCCTGGAAGGCTTCGGTGCTGTGCAGCCCCCTGCGCCGGCCCACTGAGAAGGCCAAGGAGCTATGCTGGCACAGGGTGCCGGGCGGCCCCGTCTGCCCCTTCTGGCCCTTGTGACCCCGGAGGCCCCGGGATCCTGGCGGGCCCTCCTTTCCACTCCTCCCAGAGCAACCTCTGACCCCTGTCTCGCCCTTCTCACCTGCAGGGGAGCAGGCAGAAGCCTCTGGTCAAGGCTTGGGATCCACTTGCTAACCACTTGGCCTTGTGAGGGACCTCACATCCCCAGCCTCTGTCTCCTTGTCTGTACAATGGGGGCTAACCCACTCATCATGCAGGTCAATGAGGAGCCACACCCCGAAGTTGTAGCTGTTCTGGGGCCCATGCAGACTATCGAGTGGGGTCGGTAGAACAGTGGGAATGATGACAGTCCAGGCAGCAGCCCGAGGAAGGGTCTGAGCTGGGCTCTGAAAGATGAGAGGGCTGGGAAGTTGTTACTCAAGTCCAACCTCCTGTGGCCTGCTGTCCAGCCCCAGGGCAGTGCCCTCTTGAGCTCAGCCTCTCTTGCCTTTTCCCTCGGGGTCCCAGCCCTCCCTGCCCCACCTCTGGTGGGCGCTGGGCCTGGGAGGGCCCATGCAGGGTGGGTACACAGATTGAAGGGAAACTCAGGTCCCCTCTCCTCACAGCTCCCTCCCAGGCCACCTTGCTCCTGTGTGAGGGGACCGGCTGGGGGACTGACGGCCTTCACGAGGCTGTCGGGAGCAGAGAGCCAGGGCTCGCTGTGCCCAGCTGGGCCCCGGTGCCTTTCCAGAGCCACTCTGATAAATCAGGGCCTCTGAGCTTTGCCCTGCTCTCCTGGCCCCTCTCTCCCATGTCCCTCAGTGTGGGTGTCCCTGTGGGGCAGGACACAGCGTGGGCCACCTCTCTGTGACACTCACCTTTGAGAACTGAGAGGTCGATGGTGGGCCGCACGTGGGGCAGCAGCACCCACTTCCCCCTGTCACTCCCAGGGGTGGACGAGCCGGGGGCAGCTGGGGGCCAGGCCAGGTGGCAGCAGGGCACACATGGCTGCTGGGGCAGCCCCAGGATGGGCTGGGCAGGCAGTGCCAAGAGGAGCAGGAGGGCAGGCACCGCCATCTGGGCCAGAGCCTAGGAGATGGGGAATGGAGGGAAGAGAAGGGGAGGGTGTCTGAGAGGGAGATGCCCCGCTGAGCACCCCGGACACCACAGCAGCCAGCTATGCCCCCTTCTCTGGGGAGCCAGCTACGTGGGTCACAGAGCTGGAGGCCCTCGAGGTGTAGCAGTGGGCAGGGCCAGAGCCTCATCCTGCCCCAGACAGAGGCCTGGCACACCCTTCTCTGATTCTAAGTGCCCCGTTCCTGACAGACATTACTGATGGAGCCCCGCACTCTTTCATCCAGGCCTGGCTGCGGCCTCGATCCTTCTGCAGGACCTCCAGGGCCACCACCCATCTGAGGGGCCTGCACAGGGGACCGCTCACACCTGCCCCGCCAGAGGCCTTAGCAAAGTGGCCCCGACAGCCCCGCCCAGTCTGAACTGGTATTTTCAGGCTTCTAAGGGGCTGCTCCCTTTGTAGGTCCCAACCCCTCCCAGGGCCTTAACTCTGCACTAGAGCAGGCACCCAGACTGCCTGCAGCCTGGGAGCCCTGGTCCCCAAAGCCCTCATGGTTGGGGACCCTACGCCTGGCAGATCAACGGGAGCTGCCTCGGCAGAGGGGGGCTCAGAATCAGCCCTCCAAACCCCCACCCTCCTGTAGAGCCCTTGGGGCAGGGCAGCTCCCAGGAAGGGCAGTACCCCAACCCCTGAGACTGGGCCTGGGTCCCAGGTTGGGAGGGGCCCATGTGAGGCCGTTGCTGCCTGCTGCCTAGCCGGGTAGAGAGCAGCACCCTAGTCCTGTGCTCCCAGGGGAGAGAGGGAGGGCTACTCGGGAGGCTACCTCATGGGACCCTTCACCGTCATGGAAACAATGGTATTTAACCCCCATCAGTCCTGGGCCTCCTGCCCCTTCACACCCTCCCCTGGGACACCCTGACCCCTGGCCCGTTCATGCCAGGAGGGGCACTACCTCCCAGTGCAACCAGCCGCTACCGGGGCCCCTGGGTGAGCCCCGAGTGCACCTGGTCCTCAGTTTACCCCCCATAAGTGGGCCCTGCCTGTCTTGCTCTCTCCAGAGGCTGCACCTAGGAGGCTCAGACCCCGCCAAGGGTTGGCATGTGAGGTGAGGGCCATCCCTCCTCCTTGTAGCCTGACCTTGCTGAGCAAAGACCCAGGCACCCTCCTCCAGGGAGCCCTCTAGAACATCGGTCTTGGGCAAAGTCCTTTCCTCTTGCACGGAGGGTCTGAGGCCCACTTTCAAGCTTGCCTTCCCGGGCAGATGGGACCCCCTTCTCTCCACCTACCTCCCCGCCCCGCCCCACCCCCCCGGAGCCCAGGAGACCCTGCAAGACCCCCTTGGATTCCTCCCATGGAGGGACCTGACAGGAGTGGGTGTCTCCAGGGGATCCCACCCGTGCCACTGGAGCCCCCACCTCATCCCACCGGCAGTCTGGGGTCCTGGGCATCCTAGCTGCCTGGCCTGCCCCGAAGACAGCCTGGGTTGGAGCCTCCCTCCCATTGGGGTCTAGGGGGGATCATAGATGCCTACAAGCCCAGCCTGCCTGGGGTGGCTATGAATACCCGGCTTGCCCCGATGCCCCCTGTTACCATTTCACGGTCGGTGCTGCTGCCTGTCTGGCTGTCTCCAGCGTCACTGCCCCAGCAGCCTGTGAAAGAGCCTTTCATGCACCCGCCTGCCCCCCGGCCAGGCGCCCACGGCTTCCCCTGGGCCATCCAAAACCAACAGGCCTCCGGCCAGCTTCAGAGCTCCCTGCAGGAGGCTCGCAGGGCCCTGCCGCCTGCCACTGGTCCCCCTCTGCCAGCTGGCCACCTGCCAAAGGGCCTGCACAGCCTTGCCACAGGGACTCCAGGGTCCTGCCAGCCGTGTACCATGCATGGTATGGGCCTCGGGGTCTGGGGTCTGGGACTGGTGGGTTGGGGGATGGTGCCGTGGGCTGGCCGCCTCCTCCATTTAGGGTGCAGTGACTTAGGGCAGAACAGGAGAGGCCAGAGTTGCAGCTGGGAGGAGACTGATCAGGGGGACAGAGGCCAAAGTGGGGTGGGACAGACCAGGGACAGCTGGTGATGGTGACAACCTCCTGTCTCTGCCTGGGAAGTGAGGGCTGGGGCCGGTGGATGGAGCCCAGAGGAGCGGTGTCTGGGCAGGCCCATAGCCCTGCCTGTGCTCCTCCGGGTCAGGGTGCCCAGCAGATGGAGAAGCCTGCTACGGCACCCTGCTGGGGGTGCTTGGCATCAGCCCACCCTGTCAGTGGGTAAGGGCTTTATCCCTGTTATGCCCACCAGTGGGAATGACTCACAGGGCCCCCCAGGGGGAACAGGCAAGGGCTTTACCCACCGTGAACCCAAAGCTGAGCCCGGGCTGGGGCCTAGCCCGGTCCCTGCTAGAGTCTGGATAACTGGGTACGGGACCCAGGTGCAGAACCCTGTGCCTGGTCTGCGGACATGAGGACATGCAATTCCTGGGAGTGTACCCTCCTCACACCAAGCCAGGCCACGTGTAGGGCAGGCACCAGCCATGGTCTGGGAGACAAGCCAGTGCCGGCAGCCTGGGCTGACTCACCCATTTCTGCTGTTCCAGGAGTAGCCACAGGCCCAGTTCTCTCCGCAGCTCCCCCACCCCGGCCCTCCTCACTGACGACCAGGTTAGGGCATGGATGATGGGAGGGGATGGGGAGACTGAGGTGGCCCCACCTGTGGGGGCTTCTTGTGGCAGGCTGAGGCTGAGTGGGACCGGCGAGGGCTGTGGGTGGGAGCTGCACCAGCTGGAGCCAGTTCCCAGACTGGCCCACCCCCAGGAGATGACAGCTCACTCCAGCAGGCCCCGCAACTCCCTTTGGGGACAGCCGTCTTCACCTGGTGGCACAGACAGAGAGCGGGTGAAGCCGGGGGCCCTGAGTGCTAACTCACCTCCCTGCAGCCCCTGCAGCCCCTGTGCCTTGAGGTCTGCCTCTGAGACCAGGGGCAGTTCAGCAGGCGAGGCGGCACTCAAGGCCGTGAGTGGCCAGGGCCCTGCCTCTCATCTCCATGTCCCCGTGGAGTTGCTGGGCCCGGAGCAGGCTGGGGGCTCATCCCTGCCCACACAGCTGTTACCTCTGAGGCTCCCAGAGGCAGGCAGATGCCCAGACTCTGCTGCTGCCCACAACTGAGCCTCAATTTCCCACCTGTAAGTGGGCACCCATGGGCCCAGAAGTGAAGGGAGTGGACCCTGTGCCAGATGGGCATGGGGGAAGCAAGGCCCTCAGGATGCCAGAAGCTTCACCACATTGCGGGGCTGGTGTCTGACCCGGTACCTCCCGCTGTCCACTCCCCGATTCCAACAGGCAGAGCAGCCCCCATGAAGGGAGGTGGGCATTCACCTCGAGCCCCCTTGGGGGAGGACACAGTGAGTCCAGTGCGCCTCGCATGCCGGGGTGGGCCTGGGCTGAGCACAGGCCTCTGGGCCCCCGGCTGGGTGCAGTGCTGCAACGGGCAGGCAGGCCAGGCTCTGAGCGGGGGCAGCCAGCAAGCACCACAGGTGACTCAGCGGGTGGCAGGAGGACGAGGCGTCTGGACAGAAATAGCCACTGCTTGGACATGCTGCCTGACATCTCCGTGACAACGGCAGGGTGGCGGGTGCTGTGGCCCCACGGGGTCAGCCGCCCACAGAGGGTCTGCAGAGGCTGAATCTCTACTGCTAGCAACTGGCCAGCCTGTGGTGGATGTAGCTGTCCATCCCCACCCCAAGCCCCACAGAGAATTTGACTTGTCGCCTGGAGCCATGGCGCAGCTCCAGGGCCCGGTCAGTGCTCTCCACAGGGTGACACAATCTCCAGCCTCACAGATGGCCAGCAGAGAACTGCAGACAGCGAAGCCCAGCCATCAGGCAGCCCCCCGGGACTGCGCCTGCCACCCTCCCTGCCTGGTGTCACCGCCAAGCTCTGGAAATAATGAGCTTCAAACAGTGCCCCTCACTGGGCTCCCATCAGCTGCCACCCTTCAGGAGGCCTCTACGGGGCGGCCGTCAGGACTGATGGGGACGCTGCCTTGGCCACAGGGTGGTAATGGGGTCTAAGTGGCAGGAGTCAGCGCAGCGGGAGCCATTATCTCCAGGCCTCTTAATGGCAGTGTCCCTGAGAGTCCTGTCTACGAGCTGCCCGCCGCTGGGGAGGAGACAGCAGCGGGGGAGAGAAGGGAGGGGGTCGAGGATGGGCAGGAGCGGGCAGGAGGCACAGCAAGGGGAGCCTCACTGCCACCCCACCTCCCCACAAAGTGCCTGGCCCTCCCTGGGGAGCACAGTTCTGCCCAGAGAAGTGGGCACAGGGTGCAGAGGGGTATGGGGCCAGCTGGGTAGCAGGGGCTCTGCAGTTTCCTTGCAGCCACACCCCAGCCTGACTCACTGGCTGGCTGAGAAGAGGGCTGGCCAAGGAGACTGGCCCCCCAAAGGTAACCAAGGTGGCTAGGCATGGAGGCCCTCCAGAGCCTTGATGTTCCCGCCTCCCAGGTCAGGGTCTGCCTTCCCAGGTGCCTGCCCTGTGCCAGGTGCAGGGAGAGGTCTTATGGGTTTTCCCAGGGGCCCAGTGCCATCCAGGGGTGTTGAGGCACCGCAGATGCCGGAAGGCCCCAGGGTGGAGCCCTTCAGGGAAGAGGCAGGCTAGCGGTGTGTCCTGACACCTTTGCCTCAGGGTCCCCTCCCACTGGTGAGGGGAGAGCCTGTTGGCTTCGCCATGACAACATTCAGGGCCCATGGAAGACAAAGAGCAGGTTATTATTGCAACGACCAGAGGCCGTGATGAGTGGTGTAGCTTCGGTGGGATGAGAGGGGACCCTTACTCTGAAGCATCCTGCAGGTGGCCCAGTTGGGCAGAGAAACCATCTAGGCCTGGGCTATGGTCAGAGCTGGGGAGGGGCCTGGCCTCACGTGGTCAGTTTGAGTGAGGAGGTGGGGTCTCTACCATCCTTGGCTGACCCCTCTCCGCAGGTGGTAACTGGGCCTACCCTGGGCACGAGGAATTGCCCCTTCCAAGGCTCCACTCAGAGCCCACGCCACAGATGGAAAGCTAACATGCCCTTTATTTGAGGGGTGGGACAGGTCCCTGCCCAGGTCTGGCCAAGGACAGTGGGGCTGCTCCTCTGTGGTGCCAGCCCAGGTCACTGATAGCCAGCCAGCCGGAGGACGGTGGGGTAGTGGGCACGGTGGGTCATGCACTTCTGGCGGTCGATAAAGAGGCTGTTGGTTTTGACGGCGATGTCCTTCTCCAGGCTCATGCGTGTGTCCTCCAGGTTGCGCAATGACTGCTCTGCTTCTAGAAGCTTCTCCCTCAGTGCTGAAAGGGACATGTTCAGCTCCTCTACCTCACTCACCAGCCTGGGGGATTTGGAGGAAGGAGGTGTGAACTGGGCCATTACCAGAACACTGGGCCTTTGGGCTGGGAGGGGCAAGGCCTGAGATTATTCAGAGGCTAGGAACCCTGGCGGGGGGTCTCAGCTGAGATACTCAGCCATAAAGGACCCCAGAGGTCCCCGAGGTTAGCCCACAAGCAGAGCTGGGGAGTGACTGAGGCTGGGGCTCTGTGAGAGGCCTTAAGGCTCCCCGTGGTTCCTTCTTTTCCTGGTGTTTGGAAGCAGGCTGGGCCAACGCCTTTGGAGCTGAGTAAAGCCCCCGTTTCCTGAACAAACCAAGAAACAGGGAAGGAGGAAGGTCAAGGCCAGCGGGGTGGGGGCAGTGGAGGAGTTCTGCTCACAAGGGCAGTGGGCGCTCCCTGAGTTAGAAAAACAAAAGACAGGATTCCACCTATGGCTCCAGCCCAGGCCATGGGCCTCCTGTGACTTCAGAGGTGGGGGCCGGTCCGTGACGCAGGTGGACTCAGCCTCTCAGACCCTGAGATTCCTCACTGGGAAGACTGCACGGCAGCGGGTGAAGTGGGGAGTGCCCCACTGTGCCTGGCACCCAGAGGCCTGACACCGTGACCCCTGGGGCCCGTGCAGTGTCCAGCCGGGCTGGGTGGGAGTGGGGACGTGCAAATGCCTGTGTGTGTGAGCTGTGTCGGTGTGAGGCCCCAGTGTCTCCTCAATACATCCATGGGTCTGTGTGTGCGGGGCGGCGGCATTCATGGGGGTCCCAGGGGCTGAGGGGGGCCTGGAGGGGCCTGGGGCTGGGGTGGTGGCCCAACCCACTCCAGGACTGTACCTGAGCTGGGCGGTGTCACGGCACAGCTCCACATTGGGCCGGTGCGAGCGCTGGTACAGGCGAGTCTCAGCCACCTTCAGAGGCACCTCCTTGTCCTTGATGGCCTGCTTTAACTCAGCTATGTTGTGCTCCTGGTCTGTTATCTCTCGAAGTGTCTGTACACAAGACAGTCCCCATGGGCCCCAGGCAAAGCAGGCTGCCAGCATGGACCTGGCCCCCACTCTGAGCCCTGGAACTGCGTCCAGGAAGCCACCTGTCCGCTGGCTCTGGAGGAGGAGTGCAGGCAGGGAGGGCATGCACAGCTGCCTGGGCCCACCCAAGGGCACCTGGGGGCTGGGGTGAGACAGCAAAGCCTGCTGTGTAGCAGCTCTGGCCTGAACTCCCCGAGCCCTGGCGGTCACCAGCCCCAACCCTAGCCAACGACCAGAGAGACTTGGAGGCAGCACCGGCTACCCTAACAGCCCGTGTCAGGAGTCGGAGCCCTGCCAGGCCCAGACCACCTCCTCCCATCTTCTCTCCTCCTGCTTGCACCTGGCAGCCTCTCCTGGTCGGTCACTCCTCTAGACCACCCCCAACATCACCTAGTTTTTCACTGGTTTAGTGAGGGGAGCCCTGCCTCTGAGGTCCCTCAGGATGGGAGGGCAGGAGGAGGGGCAGGGGCAAGGCCAGGTTGTGACCAGGGCATAATAGCCAGAACAGGGGCTGGGTGTGGAGAGCACAAGGAGCCTGGTGTCTCTCTGATTATGGGCGCCCAGAACCCAGGACTGCTCTGGACACGGCCATGGGTGTGGCTTGGGTGCGTCCGACCGCACCTTGTGCAGGTGATGCTCTAGCTTGTGGCGTGCGTCCTCCAGCTCCTCCAAGCGGCGCCCGAAGGCCAGGTTCACCGCGTCGCACTGCAGTCTCAGGTCCTCAGCAGTGTCCTGCAGGATGCAGTCAATGAGCTCCCGCAGGTTGCAGGAGGCCAGGCGCTCACGTTCGGCGCGGACCAAGTTTTCTTGTGTGAATTTGGCCCATGTCTCAGGCGTGGAGGCGCTGTGGGGCGAAAGCGGCCGGTGGGCACCCTGCCAACTGTTCCGGTTCCCACCAGGCCCACCCCTTGTCCCGGCGCCCAGCACAAACCATGCCCCACCCCTACGCCCAGCCACAGTGCTTCACCGCGCCTCCTGCGACCACTACCCCAGCAATGCCCAACACCCTCCAGCGCCGCCCCGCCCCTGCTCTGCGACCAGCGTCCCCCATGTCCAGCCCCACTGCGCGACAATGGGGGTGGCCTAGCTCCCCCTGCCGGCCTCTTGTGGAGCTGCAAGGCAGTCGTCTTTGCTCTTGTTTCCCAGGCTTCCCCGTCCCCCCTCCACTCCCCACCTCCATCTCATCTCTCTGGTGACTGTGTGGTGGTGGTCACCTGGTCAGGGATCCTGATCCCTGCCCATCCTCTGGAGCAGAAGAGTTGCAAGAGGGCCATCTGTGGTGAGAGCCTCAGGGGCCAGGGGTGCTGGGGAGGAACCAGGACGGGAAGGGGGCGCTGCAGGGGCAAAGGGGCGGGGACAGGGCTTTGTGCGGAAGAGCACGTGGAGGGGATGGGGCAGCCCACCTCTCTTCAAACTTAGTCGAGTGTGGGTGGAACTGCACCGCCGTGCTCTGGTTGTGGTACCCGGCGCAGGTCTCGTCAATGTTGTAGGCCTCCACCTTGTCAGACCAGTCCATCTCACACACCTGCTTGTGCTCCCGGTTCAGCCTGGGGGCAGTGGAGAGGTGCCTGAGTTTGTGCAGAGGGCTGGGGAAGCCGGGCCTACTGGGACACTGCAGGGCAAGCACCCCCACTGCCCCCCCGCCGCCCCACACCACAGGCATACCTCACCCGCCCCGTGTGGAGTCCTCAGGACCCAAGGCCCACCTAGCCAGCAGTGTCCAAGAGCAGCTGCCCCTTCCTCCCCAGGAGGCTGGCCTGGGCTACGTGGACACCCAGGTCCCCCAGGCCATGCAGGAATCTGCTACTTCCACACACACCTGGTGCCCCTGCACAGCCTGCACTCCTGGCTGTGACCTGGGGCAAGGCCCCACCTTTCTGAGCCTCAGAGCCAGGTCCCCCTGACTTCCTACTCAAAGCCAGTCTAACGGGTGGGGGAACAGGGGGTCATCCTGCCAGTGGAGACCCACCGGATCTGGTTCACAGCCTGCATGATGGTTCTTTTCAGCAGCTCCTGAATGTTCCGGATGAGCTCGGCCTCCTGGGGGAGGAAACCCCACCCCTGGTGAAGCTCCGACGGCGGACGGGGCTGCTGTGGGCCCACAGGCAGCCTCTGAAATGCCCAGGAGGGGTTGAAACTTGGGGCAACGTCCAGGGGAGTGGGGGGCTCAGCTGGCACTTGATCCCTGGCTGAATGGCCTTGGCCTTGGGCCTTGTTGACCCCTGGTCTCTTTCCTGGAAAATGGGACATCAATCCTGCTCTTCCTCACCAGGTTTACTCAGTGTTTTTGAACATTCTGTTCGGTACACTGCATAGGGTCTTTTCTTCCAGGGGCTTTGAGGGACTGCTGGGAGGGTCTGTTCCCACTCGTTTGGCACCCAGTGTCCCCTGGACTCTGGGGGCTGTCCCTGTAGCCTATCCAGGGCACTGAGGGCATCAGCCTCTGGACAGCCAGGCCTCCAGTCTCTGAGGACCTAGGCCCCTGGGGAGCAGGTGCTCCTCTGGGCAGGGCTACCCCTTGGGGTTGTGGACACATAGAGACCTTCCCTACACTGACCATGAGGGATTCCCTGCCTTTCTTTGTGCTACCTCGACAGCTCCATTTTCTGTGCACAAACAACCCTTTCCCCTGATCTGAATCTTTGCCTTCAGTCATGCACCAAATGCACGTGTGTCTGGATCTGCCTCCTGGTCTGTGTCCCTGTTCATGCACTACTGAAGTAGCTCATGCACTCCTGGGCCATTGGCCTTGGCTCAGGACAGAGGGGCTACACCCTGAGATTGGGGGTCTCTCAAAAGCTGAGTGTAGGGGGTCAATTGTGGGGGGCCGAGGAGGGAGTTGGGAACTTGGGGGAAGGCAGGAGGGTGAGGGACAGGACTCAGGGTTCTGGCCGGAGTGTGCAGGGACAGTGCAGGGGATGTCTGGAGCCTCTGGGACAGCTGTTTGTCTCTCTGACTCCCACGCATGCTCACTTCTTGCAGCCTGCCCATAGGTGAAGCCTCAGGCTCTGAGAGGTGTGGGAACTCTGCCCCACCAGGACCAGGGGCTTGGACTGGGTAACCCCCTAATTCTAATGGGGCTTTCCCAGGAGAGATACTGCCAGGTGGGGGTGGGGGGAATTCTTGTGGAATGAATGTAGCCTCCACCTCATTCTTAACCTATCCACACCATACCACTGACTGGTGCCTGGATTTCCACCATGGGTATCCTCGGGTGAGGAAGACATAGCCTCTTGGAGTTCAGGATCAGGCTTAATTGCATGATCGGAGTGACCCAAGGGGCTGCCCAGCAGGTAGCAGAACTTGAGGTGACCAAGGGATCATCCACTGGATGCAGGGACCAAGAAAGGCCCCCTGACCCTGCACATACTCCAGATCTCAGGTGGCTGTCCCCAGGACGCAGCTCAGGCCCCTCTCCTTCCTCAGGGTTTGTGTAAAGAGGTGTCAGTGCTCAGGGGATGGACTGGCTGGGCCCCACCCTGCCTCAGCAGCCTCTGACTGCCCCATCAGCAGGCAAACATCCCCAACACATGTCCCAGGTGCAAAGCCTGCTGCAGCCTCGGCCCTGTCCCCTCTCCAGTGTGCACCATAATGGGGGCGCTATGGGGAACCAGGCATGAGTTTGCAGCAAGTGGACAAGTGCTGAGCTTCAGCCCAAGTCCCCATATGTGCTGAAGCCCCATGCTGGTACTCCCAGGACTCAGGCCCCTAACCCAGCATGAATGGGCTGCACTGCTCCTTGCAGGGAGCCCAGCCTCACCCCAAGCCTACTTTGAGACCCAGGCTGTGGGAAGGTCAGACCAGACACACTCCTGGTGGCAGGGACACCTGCCTCCTGGGGAGTCTGAGCCCTGACCCTTCCCCCTGCCTGGGTTGCCCCAGCACCCAGTCAGTTCTGGTCCCTGACCTACAAACAGAGTCAACTTCTCTGTGCCTATGTTTGCAGAGGGGTATGGGCACCAAGGCCTCTGCCAGCCCATGTTTTGGGGATACACCTGTGTCCACCATCAGGTCTCAGGCAGGTCATTCTTTCTGCAGAGAGGTGAGGGTGGCCTGGGTCTGTGGGTCCCCAAGAGCCAAAGGGGCTCAGACCTTCAGCAGCTCCTTCTCCACATAGTCGCTAACGAGGTCGGGGTGCTGGCGGCGCTCTCGGCACTGCAGGTTGTCGGTGACGATGGAGAAGGGCACAGCAGTGGCATCCAGGGCACGCTCCAGCCGCTGCTTCTGGGCCAGCAGCAGCTCTGTCTCAGCAACCAGCTCGCCTACCTCACGCTGCAGCTCTGACTTCCAGCAGTGTATGTCCTGCAGGCGCTCGCCCACCTTCCGGGTAGAGTCCGCCTGCGTTCGCTGCGCCAGCGCCTCTGTCTCAGCAGCCAGCTGCCTGCTCTCGTGGCGCTGCCGCTCTGACTGGTCTCGGTCAGCAAAGGCCTGGTAGTAGCTGGCATAGCAGTTCTGGAACCATTCGTCTACCAGATACTTGGCTGTGCGGAAGCCGGCAGTGGCCAGGCCTGAGGACGTGTAGGCGCCTGTGTTGCGGGCCACATCATACAGCTTGAGGGGCAGCTCGCACGCCGGTATTGTCTGCGGGGCGGGCTGCTTGGTCAGGAGCACATCCGTCTGAGCCATGGTGCCACTGGCCTGGGTACAGGAGGGTGAGAGGGGAACTTGGCAAGGTCAGTGGGGTAGCTCTGGCCACTCTGTCTACTCTGGCCACTCTGCTCTGGCCACTGTGTCTTCAGAGCAGGAAGTCTCCAGGTCTCCTGGCGACAGGTACACGCCAAGCCCTCCTGTTGCTGGGCAACAGGAACCCTCCCCTATTGGCTCTCTTAAAGAACCAGGCAGGCCCTAGTCCCACCCATCCTGGCTGGCATATGGCTGGAGGAAGCCTTGCACCTGGGACGAGAGGTCCCAGTGGGGTCTCCCACACGGAAGTATCTTTGATGAGGAGTTGAATTCAGCCTCCCTTGGATGCCTGGAGTCAGATTTTTACATCTGCTCCACATGGGAGGAGGCTTCTGTCCTGGGCACAGTACCCTAAGGCCACCCAGGGCCAGGCTCATAGTTGAGGCCTGGGGGGGGGGGGGTGAGTAAAAGTACACCTGGTCTGGGGCATAGGTCCTCCTCATCCCCATTCTGAAGGGGGAGTTTCAGCACTCAGTGATACCCCACATGGGCAGCAGAGGGCGCCAATGGCTAAAAAATGCCATGTGTCAGGACCAGACAGTGGCTTTTGGGTCCTCCCACTTCTGCGAGGCCCTTGACCCCTCCCGTCGCGGCTCTTCCCACAGGAACCCCCAACCCCAGTCCTCCTAGCAGGACCTGCATACCTCCCAGCATAGTTTGGGAGAAGCCCAGCCCTCCACCTTCCGCCCCTGCCCCACACCCACTAGGGCTACGGGAGGCCTGGAACCTCCTCAGACACATCAACGGGGGCTCCAGACAGGCTTAGCTCAGCGGTGCCCTCCTCCCTAGGCCCTGACCCTCTGCATTGGCACCCCTCACTGTGCTAATGGCACTTACACCTCATGGCACAGAGTAGGTGCTTTATGCATGTGGGCTTCGGGGCCTGGAGTTGGAGGCTTTCCCGACCCAGAGTGAGAGAGTGAGCCAGAGTCTGCTCTCATGGGCAGGAGGTCAGGGGCCCCTTAGGTTGATGTGGCCTGAGGAACAGCTTCAAGTCTCTCTGTGCCTCAGTTTCCCCAGAGGGCAGCAAACACATAGCGTCCACTCAGGGTCGGGACTGCTATTTACCTCTTACTTAGAGCCTGCTCTTCACACAGACTCTTTCCCCTATGGTCAGCACGTGGCTGAGATGCCAGGGGTCTCCTCCCAGGAGCCCTCGGGAACACAGGGGCTGGAGCAGAGCTTGGTGACCTTGGACGGCCCTGGGCCAGCAGGCAGGGGAGGAGGGTCCTGCCTGTGTGGTGGTCCCACTCTAGCCCACCTTGTGACATGGTCTCCAAAGCAGGGGCCCAGGGCCGACCTGGCTCGCAGTGAGGCTGGACCAGCAGGGCTTTGCCATCAGGAGGCCGGACCCCCACCTGTCAACCGCAAACCCCCACACCTCTGCACTTTTGGTCCAAAGCGGAGGTGCAGGGGCAAGGGGGTGAAGACACTCTGGAATGACTCCCGGGTTGGGAGATGGCCCTGACCTCATCTGCCGTGTGGCCAGGCCGTTTCCCAGCCTCAGTTTCCCATCTGGGGAGTGAGGTTATGCCAGCCACTGTGTGGGGCTGTGGTGGCCACAGCTGGCCCAATGCCCAGTGCTGGGACTAACCAGCACCCACTTGGCTCCTTCCCACCCTACACAGCCCTGCAGCTCATGGAGAGGCAGTGGACATGGCAGATCATGGGGGAATATGACACCCAGCCCCAGGAGCTTGCGTGCTGGCCCTGTGCCAGCACTCCCAGGCGTCCTGCACCTGGCTGTCACAAGGCCACTGGTGTTTACTCTTCCTGTGCACAGAAGGGACACTGAGTCACAGGCAGACCACACAGTCGGGAGGCAGCGGGCAGGATTCACATACAGACCTCAGCTCAGCCTTGGCCCCAGGGCCCCAGCAGGAGTGGGAAGAGAGGATACGACGAGTCCCATTGTTTCTGGGAAGTCCCCTCACAGGACAGGGCAAGCCCCAGTCTCCCCACCGCAGCTTGGACCTTCCACACCCTTTGGGTGGACCTTCTGACCCCAGTGTCCCTTTTATGGTGGATTTGAGGTAGGACAGGTCAGCGGGGCCCCTAGCAAACAGACGGTGGGTTTCCCCGCTGCTGGTGGTCAAGGAGAGTTCTCTGCCTCTACCAGCATGCCAGCCAGGACCCAGACGAGAGGAGGGCCGGAGTCGCCAGACTGCAGTGGGGCTTGTGGGGGTGAGGGGGCAGGGGCATGGGTTCATGACCAGCACCCCTGTGACAGGTATGGTTAGGAGGGAGCGTTGCCCACGCAGGGCCCGAAGGACGGGCCAGAGTCTGCCCTGGCCTCCACCCTGAGCCCCCAGAGGGCATCTCGCAGACATAGCCTAGGTCCACGTGGGAGGTGCCCTCGGAGCCTGTGACCACAGCCCAGGAGCAGGGCTTCCATGCAGTGAAACGGTGGTGACCCGTGCCACAGCAGTCTCGGGGGCCTCTTGCAGTATGGTTCATGGTGGGCCTGCTGGGTCCCACTCAGCCCACCTGAGGCCCCCCTCACTTTGTCCCTGGCCCAGAAGTCTCCAGATGGGGAAACAGGAGTCTGCCACCCCTCAGCGTTGCAGCCTCCAGCGCTCTCCTGGAGGCCCGAGGTCACACCCAGATGGGAAGGTTGGGGGGCCTGAGGGACCCAAGGCACTGGAGCAGAAACTCGGCCATCTGGCCTTCTCAGACTCCCATCTGTGCCCTCCCTGAAATCCCACCTGGAATGAAAACTCAGGGAGCTCTCCAGTCTCTGAACAGATCCACCTGCCGTGCAAGGACAAGGGCCCGAGGCATATCCCTGGCTGTCTCCCTCCGGGGCCAGCAGAACGTTGTAATAACAGGAGGATCTGAAGTGGCTCAGATGGCCCTGAGCTGGGCTATGGCCACAGCAGATGGCTGAGAGGCCAAGAAGCAGGGAAGGGAAGGTGCTGCCCCCACCCCATGTGCAGGAAGGGAGGGTGAGGGACCCCTCCTCCAGGTGCATCGGCCCAGAGCATGGAAGAAGGCAGGGGAGGGAGGCTCAGGAGGGCTTCCTGGGGGAAGGGTCTCCTACACCAAAGTGTGAAGAGCACACAGTCCAAACTGAGCACGAACCACCTCCAAGGCGTAGGGAGTAGACAAGGGTGTTCCCTCCCCAGCCCACCCCAAGGCAGCTGCGGAAGTCCCTTTCCCTGGGGAGGCACCAGCTTGGTGGGGAAAACGAAGAGACGGAGGACCGAGTGTGGGCAGACGGGCCAGGCAGGGAGTGAGGGTGCGCCCAGGGGGCCTGGCCCCCAGCCGAGTGGGAGGGAAGCTGAGGGGGGCTGAGGGTGCAGCTTCCTAGCCTGCACCCCTGGGCAGTGGGCACAAGGTGGGGACCCAGGACCACCGGCACTGTCCCATCTACCCCTCATCCCGGGAAGACGCCACATGTTTCTCTCAGTCTGTCTGCCAGGAGGTGGGCACTGTATGTGGCTCCCATGCAGCCGCACCCACTTCCAGGACTCGGTTAGGGGAGAGGGGCTCTGCCCAGCCCCTGGCAGCTGCCGACGCCTTGGCCCACTTGTTCCAGACGCCCACACCTCTACAGCTGAGCCCTGGAGGTCTGAGGCACAGGCAGCAGCTCTAGACACCACCACCCAAGGCCGTGTGGCCGGTGCTCCTCATGGGGGCTGGAGAATGGGGGGAGATGGCGGGTGCAGCTGCTAGTGTGGCCGGCTCCTTGTCCGAACAGCCCCTACCCCCGGCCTCGGCCTCGCCACGGGACATCTCAGTCAGTGTCAGCGCCCCCCCCCCCCCATGATGTCCTTCCCGGGCGACGTCCAAGGCCTGTCTGGTGGAGTGGGGGTGCAGGTGGGAGAGGAGACTGGGAGGGTCCAGAAACAGGCGTGTGAGGGGCGTCTGCCGGGCTCCCCACCCTGTTCGCCCACACAGGGGGGCCAACCAGGGGGGCTTTGACCTTCAGCACCCCTCAGGGCACCCTCCCTCTGAACTAACTCCAGAAATGTCCAAGCCAAGCAGTTTTTGGAAGAAGCCATGAAAGTCCAGAATGAAAGGAAATGATGTGAAGATCCCAACTGCGAGAGGCAGATAGAGGTCAGACTGCTGACAACAAGGGAGGAATTGCTAGACGCCGGGTGGACCGATGTGGAGATATAAAGCCGGCTTCATAAAGAAAAGGCTGCCCAATGACGTGGGAAGGACAGAGACGGGCGGGGGAGGGGGGGGACGGTCCGGAGGTCCACATGCCGCCAGCGAAGCGGGGATGCCAGCGTGGGCCGCCCCCTTCCGTGAGCGCGAGCCGCCGCCGAGAGAGGCAAGACCGAAACAGCCTCAGAGACGGCGCCTAGCCCGTAGCCAGCCTCGTAGACACGCTTCTTTCTATCACTGCGTTTTTATTGCGGTAAAACACACACAGCAGAAAACCTGCCACTGTGATCACGCCCCAGTGTGTGACTGGGCCGCGTGCAGCGCATGCGCAGGGCTGGGAAGCGGCCCTTGCTGATCGGTTCCGGGATGGCCTGTCGCCCCCACAGACGGACGCCCGGACCCCAGCAGCAGTCACCCCGCCCCCAGCCCCCGGATCCACCGGTCTGCCCTCCTGCCTGGGGGTTCGCCTGTTTGGGGCACCTCGTGTACATGGAACCACATGGTACGTGGCTCTTCGTGTCTGGATCACGCAGAATGTTCCAAGGTCACAGTGCCGTGGGGCGGCAGGCCCGTTCCCTCTGCGGCTGCGCACTGCTCCACCGTGCGGACGGTGGAGTGGCTGCACCGTGCTCACCCAGCCGCTCGTTAATGCACTCCTGGGTCATTTCCAGGTTTGGGCTGCTGTGAACAGAACTATTGTGAATGTGAATACGCCCTTTCTGTTTGTTTGGGTGCCATTTTTGGTTCTTTTGGGTGTGTCGTCACACTCATCGCCCAGGGACTACTTGGAGAGTCTCAAAGACCCTGACTTGGAAAACAGGGCGATGCAGGGAGAGCCTTCCAGCTGCACCTTCCAGGGTCTTACAGGGAGTGAGATCTGTGGGGCTGCCTGCCGCACCCCATCATACCAGGAATGAGGAGAATGTTCCGGAAGGTGCGGGTTTTGCTAAGTGGGGCAGGGCATCCAATGAGGGCAGGACAGACACCAGACCCCCCGGGAAGGCACGGTCTTTGGAAGAAGCCCCAGGGGTAGCTGAGCGTCAGCAAACCGCCCCCCTCCCACCACAATGCAGCCTCAGCTTCCCTTAGACTCGAGTGGTCTGACCCCCACTCGAGTCACACTCACCCTGGTGTCCTTCACACCCGTCACCCTCGGGAGCCTATTGACCCAGCACACTGTAGGTGGGGGTGATGCGACCGGGGGGCTCCTAAGCCCTGCCCAGCTGACTCGGCACCCTGGGCCTGCCACCCGCCTCCCTGTCTGGGAGTTTCGGGTAGAACGGCCAAATCCCCGACTTATCAGCTCAGCTTTATCTCCAAAAACCTCCTACAGTTTCCCAGAGAACAAAATTAAATACAGGATTTAGGAGAGATTTTGCATCTGCCTGAGCAGGGCCAGGAACAGGCTGACATGACAGGCAGCTGGTGCCCGGGCCTCAGGCGGGCGGGTGAGCAGAAGGTGCCCAGCTTGGGGCTCAGCAGCCAGGAGCAAGGACAGCCTGCTGCTGGGGCCACGTGGGGGTCACCAGGCCCCTGTGCCATGCTCCCCTTCTGCCCCCAAACCTGTCGTTTCTGGCAAGCCTCTCAGTGACCCCAGAGGCTCCATCACCGCGGGCAGGGCAGGGCCTCCCCTACCTCCCAGCGGGACCTTTCGCAGGTGAGGAAACTGAGGCCTGGTGAGGTCACACCGTGCGCTGACTCCCAGCCACAGGCGGGCAGTGGTGGGCTAGGGCGTGGCCTCGGATGCAGCTCCATCCCAGCAGATCCAGCCTTGAGGACAAAGGGAGACAGCCGGGCACATGGACCCCAAAGCAGGCAGATAGCCAGCCTGTGCAAGAAGGGGCAGGCTCCTATCAGCTGCTTGTCCCGACTCCTCTCTGGAGTCCGAGGGGTAAAGGGATTGCTTTTAATGACCCCCAGCCCCTCCAGGAGGCCCTGAGGCCAGGTTGGCACCCCTGTTCTGAGGCTGGCTCTGGCTGTGGACCAGGAGAGGCCACAGAGCCTCTGAATACCGCCTCAGGAACCTTCTAGCAGCAAGAGCCATGGACAGCAAAGGGGAAAGAAATGCTGTGTGAAGCAAGAGACCCAGCTCACATTTGGAGCCATTACAGCCTCTCTGGCCTGACGTCCAGAGGCAGCAGAGCCAGTAACGAGAGCTGCAGGACACAGGACCCCGGTGGTCTCTGACTGGAAGGACCCCTGGACTCCGGCTGCAAGGGCTCAGAGAGGCTCTGCAGGGCCCCTGGGCCTGAAGTTTGGGTGGTCAGGAGAAAGAGCGGTCTTAGGGACAGTTCCCGAGGGCCCAGCACCACCCCCGCCCCTCCTCCACCTGCCTGGCTGGGCTGCCCTTGTCCCGGGCTGCCCTTGTCCCGGGCTCGTGTCCTGCCATTGAGGGGTAGCGGGGCAGAAGGGCCCATAGGGCTTTGGAGGCTTCACCTCTCACCCCTCAACCAGGCTGGGCCCAGCAGACTGCAGTGGAATTGACTGGACTAAGGGACCACCCCCAGCTGACGGCCACACCCACACCTTGGAAGCCCTTCCCCCAGGGGCGGATCCCAAGGGAGTCAGGCCAGTGACTTGCATCCCCGAGCACCACAGCGCTGACCTCTGTGTCAGAGACACCGACCTCTTTCCCTTCGGATTGTCAATCAAAAAATGACAACAGCCAACATGACAGCAGCCATCTGGCGAGAATGAATCAAAATTACACCTTTTTTTTTGTCAGATTGACAACAAATATATCTTTGGTGTGCCACAGGATTTTAGTCATTAGTGTATGTGAGCTGTGAGGTGCAGAAGTTGCACACCGCTGCTCTAGGTGACCCTCCACGGGTCTCCCGCCGCCGCTACGCCCACCCGCCCGCAGCAGGAGCGACGGGCACACAGGCCCTTTCTCAGGGGCTGGGCGGTGGCAAGCAGTGTGTGTGCCGCAGGCCCGGGAGGGTCCTGGCAGCTCGGGGCTGGGCCAAGGTTATTCTTAGCAGGGCGTTTCGGGAGTTGGTGGCTGGTGGCAGGTCAGGTCCCATCTGTGGGGCAGAGGGACCATCTGGACCCTGTCACTGTCGTGGCTGAACCCTGACTGCACCTTGCGTCTCAGGCCTCGGCACTGGCCGCCCTGGTTGCCCTGAGATTGGGATCTAGTCTGGCAGGTCTCAGCGGTGCCTACTAACCCTAATGAAGCAGTAACCCTAACCCAGGCCAGCCCTGAGCTGCAGACCAGGGGATTCGGGTAACAGGGCCTGGAAGTGACTTCTGAGGGCGTCCCCTCACTTCCACTGCAGCAGGGGGTCCTTGGTCCCACCCTGACCTTGGCTGGCCTGTCCCTGGCCTCCTGACTCCTCTTGGTCAGCCTCCAGGGTGGACCCTTCCCCTTCTCCACTTCTCTAGCCCCCTGGGCAAGTCATGGCCCAGGTAGCCTTGGGCAGTCCCGGCAACGGTGGTGGGGTTTGAGCAGCCGCTCTGCTGTTAAGAGGCCCCAGCAGCATCGTCTGCAAATGCTTCTGTTGACTGGTCAGGGGTATGAGGGCTACAGATAAGAGCCCAGAGGGCCATGTGGAGGGCAGGCACAGAGCACAGTAGAGACGTGTTCCCCTCACCCACCCCTGCCTCCTGCCTGCCCCCTCCCTTGTGCAGGGGCGGGTCAAGGGCACAGAGCTGCCTGGAAGTCACCGCACCCCCCACCCCGGGAGCCTCTTCCCTCTTGTACACTGTGTGATCTCTGGTAAACCCCTGACCTCTCCGTGCCCTCGTCTGCAAACCGTGAGCCATGGTCCTCTTCCCTAGCTGTGGAGTGTCCAGCCCTCAGCCACTTGAGCTCCTGGAGCCACTCGAACTCCTGGAGCCACTGGAGCTCCAGGGCTCCAGTCTTCCCAGCACTGACCTCTTGGTTCCAGGGGCTCCTGAAGCCCATCAGGCAGACAGGTGGAGAAGTCCAGTGCTCCCCGCACCGCTCCAGCAGGCTGGAAGTGGGTTGGGGCCTGCAGGGGGCCTCAGAAGTGTGTCTTCCTCCTGGCCGGGGGGTTGGGACCTGATGCCTTCTGGGGCTGGGCTGCTTCTAAGAAAATTTTGTCTCTCTAAGGCAGCACTTAGGCAGCAGCAGAGAGAAGCTCTTCCCTAGAATCAATCGCCAGCCCAAGTGTGTCTGTGGGGATGCCCAGGCCAGCCCCCGTGTGCCCTCTGGCCAGAGAATGCCCGCCCCTCGAGGGCACATGGCTGAAGGGCCAGGCTCCATGCAGCACTTAGACCAAAGAGGCCCCGAAAATAGACAGGCTGGACGGCACACAGTGCCCCGGACAGTCCTCGTGGGAGCAGTGGACGCTGCGGGGAGCCACTTAGCTGATGGAACCAGGGCTACTCAGTCTCCGCCAAGAGGAAGCGGGCAGCCAGTTAAGTGCTTGGAGGAGAAGGGCAAGGTCACTCTGGGCCACACGTGAGCAGCTCGGGCCCCTGCCCACCCTCCTGCTTCTGCTCTTTCTGTAAGCCAGGCCAGGCCCTCAGGCCCTCAGCCCCTCGGCCCCTGCTCTCTCCACTCCACCCAGCCTCGCTTTCTAAGTTCAGGGGTCAGAGGTGGGATCACAGCCCTAGGCAATTGGCACTTCCTTGTTTCAATTTCCTGATTTCAGGTTGGCTGTTTGAATTGGCCTCAGATATAAAACAAACTCCTAGGTGTTGGTGTCCCTCACCAGGTGAGGCTGGGATACTTGGACTGCTGGCTCTCGGTGGCAGTAGAAACCCCACCCCTGCCATCTCCACCCCTACCCGGCCCCCCTGGTGGGGAGGAGTGGAGCTCCAGAGGTCAGCACAGCCCAAGGGCAAGGGGGACGTGGAGAGGGGCAAGGACCCAAGAGGCAGGGGCCGAGTTGCTGCCTCTGAATTCAAGGAGCACCCGGAGCTAGGGTACAACATCCAGGAAAGGGTCCTGGGATCCATGGAGCAGAGGCCATGGGGGGCACAGGGAGGCAGGTCCCGAGCCCATCAGAGGCCAAGGGGAGTGGCTGAGGTGGGGACAGGTCCAGGCCAGGGACCTCAGCTCCTGGGTCCCGCCCCACACAGGAGCCTGCACAGCCCAGACACCTCTAGGAGCTGACAGTCGCCGAAGCCAGGCAGGAGGGGCAGGGCCACCCGGGAAGCAGCCTCTCCCTGGCTCCCAGGCCCCCACTAGCACAGCCCTTCCTCATGGCCCCTGGGCGGCTCTAAAGAGCCATCAGTCGGCAAAAGCTTCGATCGGTCTGATGGATGCAGACCGCCCTCCCCACTTGGAGCTAATGCACTGCATTATTGTAAATCTTGCTTTTTTGGTAAAGATTCTATTTATTTGCTTTTAGAGAAAGGGGAAGGGAGGGAGGAAGAGAAGGAGAGAAACAGCAATGTGTGAGATGCACACTGATTGTTTTGTCTCCCACACGCCCCCAACAAGGGACCTGGCCCACCGACCCAGGCATGTGCCCTGACTGGGAATTGAACCAGTAACCTTTGGGTTTACAGGCTGGCTCTCAATCCACTGAGCCACACCAGCTAGGGCAAAAATCTTGCTTTTCATGAGAAGAGAGAGAAGTGTGCTCTGGGGGCCTGTCTGTGTGAGGAAGCAGGCGCCTGTCCTGACAAACACCGTTTGCTCAGGTTTACAGGAAGTTCCTTCCTGGAGGGCTCTGCCTGCCTCCCCCGGCCCCGCCAGCCCCCCGTGCGCTGCTCCACCTGCCCTGGGCACTCCCTAGGGCCCTTATCTGTCAGGCTGACCTCAGGGGTCCAGAGAACCCAGGTCATTCCGTCTGCAGGGCCTCCCCTGGGTCACTCTCCCTCTTGGAATGCCCTCCCCTTCCTGCCTACTCTCTTCACCCTCAGACCTGGGTCTGGAGCCCCTTCCTCCGGGAAGCTCAACCACTGTGCCCCTCAGCTGGGCCTCTGGGCTGCCCACGCCGATGCCTCCTGTGGCGAGTGGCCCCTCGAGCACCGTGGGCCTGAGCCAGCAGAGGGGCCTGCAGGACCTGTGGGGCCAGGAGCTCGGGTCTTCACTGTGCTAAGCCAGAATCCCCCTTCCAGGTGAGTAGTGACCACTGCCAGAGTCCTGGAGGGGCCGCGGCTGCCCGGAGCTCTGCCCTGAAGTGGACCAGCTGGTGTCTGGCATGTTGGTGCTGGCAAAGCTGCCAGCTCAGCCAGCCGACGGAGCCCCGGCCACCCCGGGGCCAGCTGACTGGTCATTCGTGAACGACACCCTGGCCGGAGGCACCTGAGGGCCACTGCTGCCCCAAGGGCAGACTCAGAAATCCTGGAGGGCCTTGGGGGTGTCTAGGAGGATGTATCTGGTTGGAAAAAATAGTGGGGGGTGGTGCTGTCTTCAGAAATCAGTGTTCACTTTGAATATTACTGATCAAGAAAAGCAGCAAAAGATTTAAAGATACATTTGTACACATTTTACATGAGACACTAACTGTCCATATTGAAGATTGCCATGATAAAGGTTATTTAAGGTAGTGTATCAGCTTCCAAGGGCTGATGTAACAAAGGACTGGAGCCCTGGCTGGTGTGGCTCAGTGGATTGAGTGCCGGCCTGTGAACCTAAGGGTCATGGGTTCGATTCCCAGTCAGGGCACATGCCTGGGTTGCAGTCCAGGTCCCCAGGAGGAGGCACATAAGAGGCAACCACACATTGATGTTTCTTTCCCTTTCTCCTTCCCTTCTCCTCTCTCTAAAAGTAAATAAATAAAAGCTTAAAAAAGAAGACTAGGAACTGGGGAGCTTCACACACAAAGGCACACTCCCACGGGCCGGAGGCCAGAAGTGCTGCGTCAGGGTGTCTTGGGGGGGCGGGGGGTGTCTGATGCCCTGGGGGAGGGTCCTCTGCCTCATCCAGCCTCTGGCAGCTCTCGGTGTCCCTTGGCTTGTGATGAATGTGGATCCTGAGGCTGGGATGAGCTCAGGCTTGGCCTACCTACTGGACAGCTGGAGGCCAGGGGCCAGCATGGCACATGAGGGGGCCAGATGGGGTCAGGGCAATGCAGGGGGCCTCAGGACTTGATTTCTGCGCCACGGGAAGCAGACACAGGTGGGGTGTGAGCAGGGACCTGACCTTATTTGTCCCATTAACAGATCCTGGGAGGAGAGGCCACCTGTCCACACCCCCCCAGCTCTGGCCAGAGAGGGACACAGATGGCTATGGTTTACTCTGGAACGTGGTCGTTTCTATGACGACAGGGCCTCCTAATCTCAGTGGAGAATTGCTCACCGGGTCTGGGGTGAGGGGGTGGGGCTGAGCTGGGCCCTCCACCCCTGAGCAAGGGGCAGGCTTCCCACTGGACTCACCCGCTCACTGGGGACCCTGGTGCCTGGGGCCCGTGAGGCAAAGCATTCTGGGCTCCAAAGTGTCCTGCGTCAAGGTGGCGGGCAAATTTTCACATTCGGGCACACAGCATCCTGGCCCGAACTTTGGCCCTTTGGTGGTATCGATGATAAACTGTTATTTTACAGTCTTTAATGATGTGTGAGAACCTAATGGGGTTTATCATCAGATAATTATCCCCGATCAATAAGGAGAGTCCGGGTTTAGTGCCCCCATCTCAAGCCTCACCGTCTGTTCCTGCAGCTCAGCCTTAACACTCCAGAAGCTTCCTGAGACTTGGAGGCCCTGGAAATCATTTCTGGAAGGACAGAATTGTGGGGATCAGGAGCAGGGGGTGCTCCGCTGCACCCCAGAATCCCCATGAGGACTAGAGGGCTGAACACCTTGGGCCTGTAGCCCCTGCCCTGCCTGTCCCCATGGCCACTCTGCTTCTCCCGGGGGCCTCAGAGACTTCGGAGCACCCACAAAAGGCAGCCAATGGTAGCTGAGAACCCTGGGGTCCTGATGGGTGCCAAGGAGAGGAAGGGCCCGGTGGCCCCTGCCTTGAGACCCCTCACTGTGCAGTCTCTGGCACCAGACCTCTCCCACTGGCCCGGACAGGCGCAGAATGTGCTCACCAAACGCTTGTCATGTGAGTGAATGGAACGCCACAGCGGCCCAGAGTTTACACAGGAGGACGTGTTGGGTGGGGGCCGTGAGCCTCCTCGACCCAGAGACAGGGAGGGCTTCCCCTGGCCCAGGACCCAGCAGAGCAGAGCTGTCCCAGGTGCAGGTAGGAGGGCCAGGGGAGGGCAGCAGTGTTCCAGCCGAGCAGGCAGGGAGTCCCGGCCACAGGATGGGTAGCTGGGCTGGGGGTCCTGAGTCCAGGCCTTTGGCTGAATGGGGCTGGGGGATGGGCTGGGGCTTCCTCTCTGTCTACAAGCTCCCAGCTCTGAAGGGCATCCGCCAGCTGCTGGCACTTGGGACTACACGGAATGCACATTTTGCACTTAGAAATCTCATGTACTCATTTATGCTCAATAACAGGGAAATCCCAAGTCTGTTTGACTCACACGTGTAAATTTGCACGTTTGCAATGGCCGTCCTTCCCAACTGCTTCTGAGCGCATCCATCTGCTGGTTGGGGCTGCAATTCCACAGGTCAGGGAGGATCCCTCCTCCCAGGAGATGTGAGTTCTCTGGCATGGGGAACCCCTGGGACGTTGAGGGGCTCTCAGCTGAGGCTTCCAGCCTCTGGGGGGCTAAAGCCTGGGGTGTCCGGGTGCCCCAATGCCCAGCTGCTCTGATCCCAGGGGAAGGGGCTGCACCTCCAGTACCCTTGGAGGGAGAGATGGCCAACTCAGCTTCCTGGGCACTCAGCGCCTGTGTGGGGAACACCCTCAGATCTGGATGCCCTGCTTTGTATGAGGATGTAGAAGCAGAGGGAAAGGGGGATGATCGGCAACCCAGGTGTGCAGCCAAGGCACAGAGAGCCCAGGCCCCGGGTGGGAGGGGCTTAGAGGGGACTGAGGCTCCATACTGCCTGCGGTTTGGAGGGACCCGCTTGGAGGTCCCCATGGGAAGAGGATCATAGCCAGTAAGCCACTCCCCAGACAAGTGGCCTTTACTCAGCCTCTGACGCTTCCCAGAGGGTCAGCAGGGACCACTCCCACTCTCACCCCAAATTGGTGGGAAGGCCCTGTGGGAGAGAGAACAGGACCACAGAAGGTGTTGGAAAACCTGACCACTCAGCAGTACCCTGAGTGAGCCTGGCTGAACTGTTCGGTTCATCTGCCCCAGTGCTGGGGTTCAGCCCACGAGGGATGGACCAGAGGGGGTACCTCGGCAGGCAGTGCCCACATCCTACTGTTCCTATGCCTGACTGAAGACCCCCCACTGTCCTCAGCCCTCACCCTAAGAAGTTTGGCAAGAAGTCAGTGCCCCAGGGCAGCGCTGGGCCCCCAAGAAGAGGACATCTCTGGCTCTGCCTCCCCCACAACCAACATCTCTCCTGG
This sequence comes from Phyllostomus discolor, assembly GCF_004126475.2. NCBI lineage: Eukaryota > Metazoa > Chordata > Mammalia > Chiroptera > Phyllostomidae > Phyllostomus > Phyllostomus discolor. The sequence continues at coordinate 115,405,917 of NC_040905.2, read as the reverse complement.
AACCCACGGGGACCCCCAGTCCTCTGACCAGCAGGGGCCCAGGGCCACGCGTCACTCGGAATCTCAGGAAACAACCAGGCACCCAAATGCTATGGCACTTACAGGGAAACTGAGGCCTAGGGAGATGGGCCACATCCTGTGCCCCCTCGGGCCACAGAGGTCACTCAGAGCTCCATGCAGGGGAGAGGAGGCTTGTGTGATGCTTGCCGCTGAGGATGGCCTGGAGAAGCTGGGCCCCGGCTGGGTCCTTCCCTCGCCTCGGCCAGGCAGAGAGGACAGGCAGTCCTCTGTGTCATGTTGGGCCCAGCGGGAGGCCCAGGGTCTGGAGCTTCACCGTCACAGCCCTTCGGCCTCCAGCTCTGAGTCCCTGGGAGAACTTGGCGGTGCCCTGTCCTAGGAGCACAGACAGCCCAGGGACTGGTGAACGTGGGGCTCGTGTTCTCCTTCTCCAGGGACCTGCGGCTAAGGCTCCCAACGCTCCACAAGGGCCACTGACCCTTCCTGCCATTCAGAACAAAAGTGTCTTAACAAGTGGCAACCTGTAAATATTGCAACCTGGGGCTCCTCCTCCCCAGGGAGCCAAGACTCAGCCGAGACTAATCCAGAAGCATTTGGCGGTTGCCTGGCAACCCTTGCCTGCGCCACCAGAGTCCCTGTACCCACGCAGGTCTGTCCTGCCACCACTCAGTACCTCCAGCTCCACTGCCCCGAGGTGGAGAACTTTGAGCTAGGACACTGGGCAGCCTCTCCTCGTCTCACCCCACCCCCAAGTTCCCCCTGGACTGTGCTCGGGGCTGCGGGCCCCGGGGCAGCACGGGGTGGGGGGGGGGCGTGTGCTGAGGATACTAGGCTGTTGAGGGCCATCTGCCGGCCAGCCCTCCTTGCTCAACATCTGGTGCCTGGGGTTGCCCGACCCCAGAAAGAAAGGGAAGATGGGCCCCAACCCCAGCAGGGCCCTGGCCCCCTCAGGCCTTCCACTGACCCCTGCTCCGGCCTCTGGGCCGTCCACAGGCCAGGAAACCAGGTGGAGGGCTGTGCTGGGCCCCCTCTGAGGCTGGAGCAGTGTTTTTGAGAAGTAGAAACCCAGTTTTAGAACAGTGGGTGACGTGTCATTCACGTGTGAAGTGTGACCCGAGGCTCACTGGCAGGGTGCAATCTCCCAGTCAGAGGCTGGTATCACCATCACAGCGAGGGAGTGAGGGCCCCACCCCTACTGCCAAACTATGCCCTGTGTCACCTGAGGTCACGCCACTGAGCCAGAGCTGGGACTGGGACCCCTTTCCCCCCCAGAACTGACCCAGCTGCAGGGCAGCCTCTGCAGCGGTGTCTCATCCCTGCAGTGGTCTCCCAGCCACAGGCACCTGGTTGCGGAAGGTGGGGGGCAGGGTAGGGGGAGTGCCTGCCAGCCCAGTCCTCTCTACCCTGGGGCTCAGAGCTCCCTGTCCCCCGGCCCCCACTTCTGACTGGGAGCAGCGGGCTCTTTGCTGTGGGTCTACCTGGACGTGGTCCAGCCACAGACACCAGCCTTTCCCTTCCTGTTTGTCCAAAAGCTGGTGCAGAGGCCTTCCCAGCATCCTGGCTTAAGACTTCGGCCCTGTGTCCCCCCAGCAAGGAGGTGCTGGCCCGGCCCAATCCTCTGGGGACCATACTGGCTGCTCTGTAGGACGGCGGGCCGGAGGGAGGCCATCCTGGGTGCTCTCACCGGCCTCCCTGCCTGGCCGTGCCGAGGCCGACCTGAGAATGGTGCTCCGGGCAGGAGCAGGGCCACACTGCTGCCCTGAGGGGAGCCTGGAATTTCCAGGGGCCTCCCCTCTTCACCGCCTGGAGAAGGGAGCAGTCTGGGAGCCTCTGCCTCTCATGGCAGGTCCTCACCCCAAGGGCAGGCCCCCACCTGCTTGGTGGGTGTTCACACTTACACGAGTCTAAGAATCTCCTGGCCTCCTATAGAGGAAGCCCCGTGGGTTTTGCCCGGAAAGCTCCACGTCACCCTCCATCCTCACTGGCAGAGCCCACGTGCCTGAGCCCCCGAGGATTCGTCCACGTGCAGCCCTTCCCTGTGCGGCCCCGTTCTGGTTGGGAGGGGGCCAAACAGCACAATACAGTGCAGGTTAGTGCAGACTCCAGAGTGAGAGCCGTGGGGGGCCGAGCCTGGGCCCTGACGGGGTGGGAGACAGACTGTGCAGGCTCCGGGCCTCTGTGCCCCTTCTCACCCTGCGGCCCAGGTTGACCGCTGCCCTCCACAGGCTTGCGACTGTGCTTGAGCCATGGGCTGGCCTGTGGGTCCCTGGAGGAGGGAGGGTGTCATGGGGTGGGAGAGGCCACCCTGCCTGGCTCCCCTTAGGGGCTGTGGACGAGGTTATCTCAGCAGGGATCTGAGGGCTCTGGGAGACCCAAATTTGGCTGCTTGCTGGAAACAGAGAAGCAGTATTTGCATTTCAAGGCCATCAGCCCTGGAAACCAAATATTTTATTTTGGGATCAGGCCTGGAGCCACAAAAAGCAGACCAGCAGACCTGATCAAACACCCCCGCCCCTGCTTGTTTGGGGGAGGAGGTGAGTGAAGACCAAATCTGGTGTCCTTGTCACCTGCATGCCCGCCCCAGAAGCCAAGGGCTGGCACACACACACACCCGCCTGTGGGCAGGGTTGTGCCCTGTGGCCTTTCCCTGCATCCCCCCTCGCTCCCCCATGGAGACTCACTCCCCACACATGCAGGGACAACCATTAGTAGAGGCCTGTGTTGGGGTACAGCTAACCAAGCCCCAGCCCCTGACCATGACCACCTTGTAACAAGTGTGATCACTGAGCCCACTTTATAGGTGAGGGGATCCAGGCCCAGGGGGACAGGTCCCATGGCCAGGTGGTGGAGTGACCAGGAGAGCGTCTTGGCCAGTCTTCTGATCCCAGAGCCCGTATCAGCTCCCAGGTGGCCAGAGAAGCACTGAGCACAGTTGGCCCTTGTCTTGGGTGGTCAGCACAGCTGCCCCCCCCCCCAATGTCTTCCATGGGAGTCAGGCTCCATCTCAGCCTCCCCCTCCCTGTTCCATTTCTCCTTTGGCCCTGGCCAGACCCTCGGGTCCATCCGCAGACCTGACCCGGCTCAGGAAGCCCTGAGTCCACCTGGAAGGCAGCCTGGGTGTGGGCTGTCTCTCCCAGTTCCCCCGGGGTCTGCAAGACATCAAAGGGACCAGCCACCCTGCTCACTTCCTCTTGCACAGAGCTGACATTCTGCAGACCCAGATCAGCCTGGCCAAGTGGATGCTGTGTGTGGGAAACCGCCCCCACGATCACGGGGCCCCGCACTGGGCAGTTGGGAACAGGGACTCAGGACACCAAGTGCCCCTCCCTCCTCATCCTCCAGCACAGGGGGCTGCCTGGCTGCCTGCTGCCCACTGGTCAGAACGCCGGCAGCTGCCCGCGGGCCCAGGGTGCAGGGCCACGGAGGACGTCTGAGACTCAAGGACCCCCAGGCCATGAAGCCCTGCTGGTCCACACAGAGTTGATGGAGGCCCTGTGAGGAGAGGGAGTCTGCTGAGAGCCCCGTGGAGACGCTGGGGCCTGTGCCTGGGTAGCCCCATGCACTGTCCCATCCGCCCAAGAGCCCAGCTCAGAGACACCATCTGGGTGTTGAAGGGTGGGGGGAGGAGTGCGGTGCCACTGCCTGGAAATTCTAGGACAGCCCCTCCTAATCCACTAGTGCTTTCGTGGGGCAGGGGACAAAGACCAAACATTTTCAGAGTCTGGAAGAACAACAGGGAGAAGGGTAAACGAGGAGATCAGTAGTCCCAAGTAGTCCATTTAGCGGGGCAGGTGGTCACAGACCAACATCTTTGATCGTCTGAGGAGGGTCTCTGCTCCCCCCAGCTCGATGCCCACGCCCTGCCCTTGCTGCTGGGGACCAGCGCCTCCGTGGGCTCAGACCAGGAAACATGGGCTTGGCCCCACCTGCCACCCACATCCAGGAACCGGGCTCGGACCCTCAAGGGACCTGGGGCTTCAGCCATCAGCTGCAGAGCAGGGGTAAGACCCTTCGTGTGCTCCCTGCCTCCCCAAGCCCACGTGACCCCTGGGTGGTGGACTGAACTTTGTCTCCCAGAAAGGTGAGTTATACCCCCAACCCTTGGTGCTTGTCAACGGGATGTTATTTGGGAAAAGGGTCTTTGCAGATGATCAAGTTGAGGTAAGGTCATTTGGGTGGCCCTGATCCAATGGCTGGTGTCCTTGTAAAAGAAGATTTAAAGTCACAGACACACAGGAAGAGGCTGTGTGAATACAAAGGCAGAGACTGGGGTGATTGGCCATTACCCAAGAATTGCCAGCAACTCCAGGAGCTGGATGAAGCAGGAACAACCCTCCCCAAGCCTCCAGAAGGAGCCATCAGAGGAGCCTCCAGGTCCTCTGACACCTTGATCTCAGACCTCTAGCTGTAGGATGGAGAGGATGAATCGCCATGGCTTCAGGCCCTCCATCAGCCCCAAAAGACTCACACAGCCCTGCTCTTACCCAGCTCCCTGCGACTGTCCCTCCAAGCCACCCATCCCTAGGCAGCCTCCCTGGCTGGGATAACGCTGAGCCAAGTCTGGTCCCCTCCCCCTAGAGTCTCAGACACTGGTGGGTCACGGGGCTCCAGCCTGGCAGTCCTGGTTCTGGCCCTGCCTGCAGAGCGCCGGGGTCTGGGCTTTCCTGCAGCCCCATGTGCCCGTGCCAGTCCGCCTGGGCTGTCTGCTGGGAGCCCTAGCCAAGGCGAGAGGCCTCGCTGTCAAGGACCGGCACAGAGCACCGACTGCACGCAGGGTGCTAACTACGTCAGGACAGGTGACTACAGCAAAGATCCTTACAAAGGAGGTGGGTACAGGGTCGTGCAGGAAGGAAACAGAGTGTGTAACAAGGAGCTGGCCCAGTCCGGGTGGGCTTCCTAGAGGAGGTAGTACCTTGAAGCCTCACAGGAGCATTTGCAAGGCACTTGCATCCCTCAGCCCTGCCTGGCACATAGTTGGCACTTAATAAATAGGGTGGCCTGGAGGGGCCTGGAGAGGTTCTCTGCACACCCAGAGAGCAGGCAGCGGGACAGTCCTCTGGTCAGCCCCGATCACTGGAACGAAATCAGCCCTCTGAAAGGAATTTCTTGAGCACATGCTGTATACTTGGAAGGCAGGCCTGGGTGTCTGAGGCTCTTCCTCCCAAGTGGGTGGAGTCTACCCCCATCTTTAGGACCCGTCTCTCCATCTCCCTGCGCTACCCTGCTCTCCGTCAACTCATCCTGTTTAAATATTTAATCCAGTTAAATATTAAACCTCTTCCAAGTCCCAATTACAGCCAGATCGATTCTCTGCTCTGGCTGTGCTGCCAGCCTGGCGCGCTGCCTCTGCAAACCATGGGTCAGCTTAGTGGGAGAGGGAGGGGCCTGGAGGTGGAGTAGGCAGACACCTAGCGCAGTCAGCCAGGCAGGAGGCAGGCAGCCTGGCCTCCACTGCCCCACCCCCGCACGGCCAGGAACACAAGGGAGTGTTTCTTGGCAGCCCACAGCAGGAGTCTGTCCTGCGCTCCAGGACGTGGGGTCACCTGAGCCCGGGCAGCGTTCTTGCTTTCCTGGCCACAGTGGGAAGTGGATGGAAACACTCCCTCGAGGTGGAAGCGTGGGCTTCCCACTGGGAGAGAGGACTCCGGGAGCCACGACCTAGTTCTGCTTAAAAGCAGTTTTCAAATTATGCCGAAGAGTACAGAAAACAGTGTTCACGGTAGACCAGCCTCCAACACCGAGCACACACACAGCGTGGCCGCAGGTGTTTTCACCTGCGTCCCTCACGGTCCCGGCGTCCTTTGTGTGTCCTCTGCAGGTTGCCGTTTCCCTGTGTGTGAGCTGTGCAGTGTCATGCTGGTGTCTGTGTTGTAATGTGTACAGCAGCCGCGTGAGATACACTTTATGGAGATAACCATGGGTAGCACACAGCAATGTGATAAAATGAGTGACACTCTGTTATAAGCCCCACATGGCCAGTCCGTTTTTGTGGGGCTCCTTCGCTGACTTCTGCTTTTGTGTCCAGAGCCACCTGGAGGGGCAGAGCTGCACCTGGTGCCCCTGTGTGTCGTCACCACGTGGCCCCCTGCTCTTCTGTGTCTGGAGTTCTCTGCCTTAAACTGAGGCTGCTCTCACTTCAGCGCTGACTGGAAGTCTCCGTGATTTAGCTCTTCGTGGTGGCTGTGTTTAACAAGCCATGAACCACATTCCCAAAATTTACCCATTGGCCCTCGCGAGCAGGCCCTGCAGACACCGCTCTCCCGCTTTCCTGGCCACTGCGTGGTTCCGCACAAGGCCGCCGGGCCAGGTATGTGGGGGCTTCTTGCTAGCTGTGCGCTCTGCTCCCTCTTCCATGTGTCGCCTAATGTTCTAAGGACTTCAGCTTGATGGTAAACCTTGATACCTGGTTGAGGGACCTCCCTTATTATTTTTTTTTCTTGAAATCGGCTTGGCAACTCTTGGCCTTTACATCCAGAGACATTTTAGGGTTATCTTGTCAAGATCCAAGAAACATTTGTTGAGCTTTTGATAGAAATTGCATTGAACTCACAGGTTGATTTTAGGAGGATTGCCATCTCTGCCATATTGAGCCTTCCCGTCCAAGAACACCATAGTTCTCCACGTATTTAGATCTTTTATATCTTTGAAAACTTTAAAAAATTATTTTCCTTATAATTGTCATGCACATCTTCCTCCTTGGTTCAGTCCCTTCTCCCCAAATGGTTCTCTCAGCAGGGGTCGCGGGTGGAAAGCCATTCCGGCTGGATTGGTCTTCCTGCCTCCCTCAGTGCTGGCGGGGTCCGCAGAGGAGCAGAGAGCTCTCAGCCTGTGGCTCCTCCTCCCTCGGGACTTCGGGGACAGGATTCTGTCACCTCCTGGACTCCCACTGCTAATGAGACTTCTGAGGCCAGTCTGTCTGCCAGGCCTCTGCATCAGATGTCCCCCGGTCACTCAGGTCCCTCCAACCTGGGGTCTTAGGCCTTCACTTGTCTGGGCCTCGGTGGGAGTTTGCTCCAGTTCAGCAGACGCACTTGCACTCACAGTATGTCTGGGGGGTGCTGTGTCCTCACCGGGCGGAAGGGGCGAGGGAGCCCTGCGGGTCTCTTCTATCTGGACCGATCCCGTCCGTGAGGGCTCCACCCACATGACCTGGCCACACCCCAGAGGCCCTACGGACTAACACCATCACCTCGGGGATTAGTTTTCGACACCTGGATGGGGGGATGCGCAGAACCAAGTGGCCAGACCGGTCTCTGCATCCATGGTGCGTTAGGGGGTTGAGCAGTGGGAGCCCCCACCTCTTAAGCGGCAGTTTTGGGTGCTGACTCATCTGAGACAAGGCCCTGGGCCCAGGGAAGGTGGGGATGGGAGAGAGTCCTCACCGGAACCCCGCCATGCCGGCTCCCTGGCCTCAGACTTCCAGCCTCCAGAACCGTGAGAAGTCAGCGTCCGTTGTCTAGAAGCCCCCGCCTGCGCTGTTCTGGCACGGCAGCTCGAGTGGGCTAGCACGCGCTCTTCCTTGAACTTACGTGATGTTTGTTGCAGTTTATCCAGCATTCCTAGGTGTTATTGGTTGGGATTTTCTCCTCGCTGCTGCCGCCTGGGGTCCCCCACAGCCACTCTGCACGTCCGTGCAGAGCCCTGCTTCCCACGGAAGACTTCCCACAACCTCAGATGTTGCTGGGCACCCTGACGCCGGCATGGGCTCCGGGGCTGCAGGGCAAGCCCTGTCCTTGTCCCTGCGGAGGCGTTAAACACAAAGGAGACAGCTGTCTGCGTTCCAGCTGGGGAGAAATCAAAGAGAAAGAGTAGACACCCGTCCTGGCAGTGCAGGGAGGTCACTTGCCAGGCAGCAGTGCTGCTGAATAAAGCAGCAAGGAAGCCACCACAGAGGAGACCCGTGCAGCGTGGAAGGCACTTCCCTGGAAGCCTGAGACCGCCCCAGGCCTCGCCCGAGGCCACGCGAGGCTCCGTGGGAACCGGGCCAGCTCTCCCCGGCGGCTGGGAGAAAGAGGGCTGAGTGAGGAGGTGCAATCGGTGGCTGGACGCTGCTTTCAAGCGGTCAGGCAATGCACTGCCACACGGACAGGAGCCTTGGAGAGGACCCGTGGATGGCCCCCAGCCTGTGTGGTGTGGGTGGTGAATGGTGGCCCCCCAAAGGACATGTCCACATCCTCACCCTCGTGACCTTCGGGACAGACCTCATTTGGAGAAAGGTCTTAGTAGATGCCATTAAATTAAGGAATTTGAGATGAGATCTTCCTGGGTTGTGCAGGTGGGCCCTGAAGAGAAAAGAAGGAGAGAAGACGGGACACACAGGGCAGAGGCCCGTGGAGGCAGGGGCAGAGGCTGGAGCGATGCCGACACAAGCCCAGGAACAGGGAGGAGGCTGGCAGCACCACGGGCGGCAGGGGGCAGGGAGGGTGAGCGTGCCCTGGCGACACCTGGACTTCGGGGTTCCAGCCCATGGAACAATGAGAGTAGATTTTCGTTGTTCTAAGATCCCAGTTGGTGGTGGCTTTCCCTGCACCCCACCACTCGTGCAGGGCACTGCTCACACAGAGGCTACCCCCTGAGTGCTCAGACCTAATGCCATTCGAGGGCTCGCCTCGTGCTTCATGCCTCGCGCTTCGTGCCTCGCCTGCTGTGACCCTGCTGTGACCCTGCTGTGCCCCAGCCACCGCTCAGGGGCAGTGACTAGTACCCCATTTTGCAGAGTGGGAATCCCAGACTCTCAGAGGTCAGCCACCTGGGCCCTGGTCACAGGGCCCCAGGGGACTGCACCAGGTCTCGGCTACCCGCCCCCCACCCCCCACACGCCAGACCCAGACAGTTCAGCGTCAGCAGGGATGGGGACTACTTTGCTGAATTCCAGGTTGTGGGGTGTCCGCTCTCCGGGGATGAGATCAGCCTGCTGAGATGGACCTGGCACTCTGCTAGACTGGAGCGGCCAGAGGAAGAGCCTCTGGGGAGATAAGGGCTGGGCGGGGAGCATCCCCGGCCCCGTGAGGGCGGCAGCATCACTGTTAGAGGAGGAGGAAACCCACTGGCCACAGAGGGCGGGCTCTTGGCCCAGTGTGGCCACCACCCAAGGGCCTCCCTGGGACTCTGGGAGGGCCGAACCTCTCCTTCCCCCGCCATGGAAGCACCAGGCTGGGAGGATGTGAGAAGGGGGACTCACTGCTAGCTCGGGAAAAGCCCAAAACATCCCAATTTACAAAACTGGCCCAAGAGGACATTGTGGAGACTGCAGGGGGCCCTGGTCCAGAGAACGCGAGAGTCCCTGCTCCAGGCTTGTCCACCGCCCTGGCGCTTTGCCACCTCTCTGCCTGCAGGGGGAGGGTCCAACCGGGAAGAAGACTCGAGTGTGAAGAGGGAGGATGCCTGCGGTCTGGTCTGAAATGAGAATATCCCGGAACTCGCTGTACTGGTCTGGAGCCTCCACCGCATCAGGCCGGTCACTGCGGCCACCTCGGTGCTCTGGGCGGGGGGAGTCCGGGAGCCGCTGCTTTGGTGCGACGGGCCCAGCTGCCCTCTCCCGCAGGCCCCGCACAGGCAGTGCTCTTCCTCTGGCTCTGTCGCCTCACGGCTGAAGACAGCTCGACGTGCAGTGAGGTGCGCAGATACAAAGTGTACAGTGCATTGAATTTTGAGGGGTTATTATTTCTGGACATCTACATTCTCGAACGGCTTCAGTAAGGTACGATCAACATGCAGCAAACTGTACACATTGCCAGTTCAGCCTGTGTACGTGCCTGTGAAGTCACCACGGTCCCAAGAGTGGTAAGAAATACCAGAAATAGTAGAAAGCGGCAATCGCTCTGGAGGTGTTGTCCCGCCCCGACCCCTGCCCCCAGGTCCCCAGGACCTGCCTCTGTCACTGAGGCTGAGCTGCACGGTGGAACCACCCGTAAGCAGAACCACACGTGCACACTCTTTCCATCAGCTTCTTTCTCACCGTGGAAGCTCCGAGCTCCATCTGAGTTTCTACTTCAAGAGTTCACTCATTCCTTTGTGTTCTGACCTGCGCTCCTTGGTGTGGGTGCCCCCGCGTTGCCCACTCACTTGTGAGGGACGTCGGGTAATTTCCAGCTGGGGCCAAGTGAACGGGCCAGACCCCCAGGACAATACCAAATAGCAGTGGCAAGAGCAGCACCTTCTCCTGCTTCCTGCTCTTGGGGGAATCTCCCCGTCTTTCCCCGTCCAGCGTGACGGCTGTTGCTGTGGGGTTTCCATGGACCTTGGGGTCAGCGGCCAGAGCTGGCCGGGGGCCCTCCTGCCGTCCTTTGCAGCAGGAAGTGGCGCCGGTGTTTATGGGTACAGCAGGGCACACGGCCTGAGCGCCATGAGACAGTGACGGACTCCACCCTCATCTCATAATAAGGCCACAGAAAAGGCCCTAAATCCAGGGGAATTAAGGCATCCTAACCTGCAGGACAGAAACCCTGCACCTCTGGCAGCTGCCTTCTGGCCAGGTGAGGGGGCAGGAGCCTGAGGCGGGGGGCGCCCTGGGAAAAGCCGTGCTGGTGTTACCTCCCTTACCTCCCTGGCCCCCACACCACCCTCCTGGACTGACCTGGGGACCTTCTGGGCTCCCAAGGGCCCATCTTGTGGAGGGGGATTCCTTGCCCAGGGCCTTGAGGACCAAAGAGAGACACTGAGGGGCTGGCTGAGCTCCCAGGACCAGTACAAAGCTCGGTCCTGGACTTGGCCCTCCACCAGGAGCCCAGGCATGCAGGCGCCCCTCCCCTCCCCAAGGCCTGGGCAGCAGGCTGCTCCCAGCTCACGGGACCTCTCCTTTACTCTGTAAGGTCTCCCCAGAGTTTCCTCTTCCAGGGGCACTTTGCTCTTGACTTTAGCTGGGCCCTCCCCATGGCCGGGCTGTCCCTCAGTGCTCCCCAGTTATCACCCTTTAAAAGCATTTCTGAGAGGCCTGACTCCACCCAGCTCTGCCAGAGCCGATCTGTGTCCCTGAAACAGACCCCCTTCCAAGCTAAGGGTGTGAGGGGGGCCGGCGGCGGAGCGGGGTCTTCCCTGGGGCTGGGGCAGCTGAGGTGTGCAGACTCCAGCCCTCTCTCTGTTCATCCCAGCAGCCCTTGCTGTCCTTCCTTGCTATCACCGCCTAAATGTTCTGCTCTCTGCTGTCAGTAAGCGGAAGGGACTTGAGGAATTAATTCAGACTAAAATGTCAGTGGTTACTCTAGCTCAATACACAACAGCTCCCAGAAGGATGTGGCCTTTGAAAGGAAAAGCCCGAGGAGGGCAACAACAAAGGAACTGCTGATGGTGGGGTTTCAGGGAGAGGCTCCTGGGGGAGGGGAGGCTTTCTGACACTCCGCACATGCGTCGTGGGTCCTGCCCTCCAGGTGGGGATGAAGTGATTGATTTAGCAAGGACAACCTGCGTACCTGCAGGCCGCTGGTGGCAGGCAAACGAGGTGTGCGTGCACCCCCAGCAGCGGCAGGCCCCCTGAGCCAGGGACCACGCTGCCTCAGTGGCAGACGTGCCTCATCATTGCCAGAAACACACTAGTTAGAGCAGCAAAAGACGCCCTTTCCTTTTACCTTCACCTTGTCAGCCAACGGTGAGAGGGCGAGTTACTAATAAAAAATAGGAAGAACAAAGCCTCGGACCGGTCATTGCTGCTTAAAGCCGGAGGGTGAGAGAAGGGAAGCCACACCCTGACTGCCCACTGGGTCCAGTTCGGAGCCACCAGTCGGACCGGTCGCTGTCTGTCAAGGACTGAGGAGGACAAGGCAGGAGGGAGCCCTGACTCTTACGGCAGCACTGCCATCCCTCCACCTGCCTGCTCGGCGGGCTCCCAGCTGAGAGCTTCCTGGGGCAGAGGCCAGCGTCCAGTACCGGGCCCCAGAGCCCGGGCGTGCAGGGGTTGTAGCGCAGAGTGTGACGGCGCTGACGGGGACCTGGAGACGTCCTCACCCCACCACCCACTCAGTTCCTCACCAAAGGTCCCCGGGCACACACCTATGGAGGCCATGCTCGTTGGGCCCTCTGTCCTGGGTGGACCTCACCCTTGATGCCCCCTCCTCATCCTGTGCCCTCAACCAGGTGAGCCTCTCCGGGGCCTCTGCCTCATCCCCGGTTTCAGAGCCACCACTTCGAGGCCTGACACACTGACCACATTGAAGTGTTGATGACCATTGGGGCTGGCCTCACCGAAGGTGGGACAGTGCCCTAGGGGCCCGTTCCCACTGGAAATAGACATCGCTGCTGGCAGCAGACCCTGGTGGGTGAGACACTCAGAATTCCTGGGCAGGTGTGAGTGGTGAGTGGGTTCTGGGTGGGGCCCTGTCTGGCTGTCCCCAGAGGCGGCACAGCCCCAGGCAGGTCCCAAGCTGCAGCCTGGCGAGATGGCTCCTGTCTAGAAGGGGTGAAGGGGGCAACCCCAACGGTGGATGGTGTGAGAATGCCCTCCGTTCTAGGTGCCACTCTTTCCAACTGGATGAGAAGTCAGGTGCTTCTCAGGAAGTGATGGGGCCCAGGATCCAGAGTGTGGGCTCCCCCGCGGAGCAGAGCTGCCAGAAAGGGGCTGGCACTACCACACACAGACCTGGGCAAAGAGAGGAGGACTTGCCCCCGGCTCAGGGGCTGCTCCAGTTACAGCCATCTCGGCTGGTCTTTGCTCACCCTCATGCGCTCTGACTTTTGGCCGGCCCACACCCAGGTGTCCCTCCCCAGCCTCCAGGACACGGCCGGCTTGCCACGAGGCCCTCCGTCTCCACTCCGGGTCCCCAAGGCCCCTGACTGGCCCCACAACAGCAGGGTCCCCGGACAAGTGGCAGGTCCAGGAGGCTGTAGACTCAACCCAGGGATTAGCATTGTTCTGGAGAGTCTGGAGGCTGGAGGGTTCTGGAAGTTGCTGCTTTAACGTGGAATCCTTCTGGCTGCTGGCCCACGCACAGACTCACTTCTGCTTCAAGGGTACAGTTTTCGGGACAGGTTGGTGTTGGGGAATGTGAGAACCATGGACCTTGCTGGGCCCTGGAGATCCCACAGGCCCACAGGCACCATTGCTGGCTATGGCAGGGTCAGGGGTCAGACTGTCCCCAGGGTGCTAGGAGGCTTGCCTGGGGGTGGTGCCTCTCCTGCCCCCACTTTGGGGCAGGGATAAAGGGGACAGGCCTGTCCTGAAAATTTCTGCCCGTGTTCTCTCAGCTCCACACTCTCTGAGCCTCACCTCTGTGGTGCTACTCCACAGCCGGCTCCTGCCCAGGTGCCACACCGTGTCTCCTTCCAAGCTCTTGGGCTGGCCTTGTGGCCAGAGGCCACCTGTTAGAAGCTAGCACCTGCCCCCGGGCCTGGGCTCAGGTTCGGGAGCCCACAGCAATCTGAAATCCTTCCACGGAGGGCAGATGTCCCAAGCAGGGCAGGGACGCAGGCGTTCTGGGTGAGCGGAGGCAGGGACCCTGCTGCTCTGGGTGGGCTGGTGGCCCTGGCATGGAGGCAGGGTCCCTTTGTCGGGCATGGCTCCCTTTGTCGGGCATGGCTCCCCTTCCCTGAAAAACATGAACTGCTTTCAACATCCTGGCCAGTGGACTCTGGGGAAGCTGGTATTAAGTGGAATTAATGAAATATTAAACAAAGCAGGAACAATGTACAATACATTATGGAAATGCCGTCAGAGCCTTGGTCTCTGCCTGGCCTGGTTCTCGGGGCCACATGCGCCACCCCAGTCCCCTGAGATGCTTCCAGGCCTTCGTCACTCCTGGGGGAGGCCGCCCTTGGGAGGGGCTGTTTAAATACATGGCAGTTGAGAACTTAAACTGTAAAGATTCTAAATGTACTCCAGGAGCAAACGTATAGAAGGTGACAGGGATCAGATGGCCTGGCCCCGCCCCCAGCTGAGTCGCCACAGTCTCCGCAGCCCCGTGTCTCACTGACCGCGGGCACCCAGCTGCCTCCCCTGCGGCCTTGGCTGGTGGGCGCCTCTCTCTCAGGGCATGTCCTGGCTCCCACGGAGCCTTTGCACAGGCATGCCCTGCCTTGCCAGGCTGGTTGCTCATCCTTCAGTGTCACAGGCAGCTGATGGCACTTCTGGGGGCAGCCGGGCGTTGGGTCACCTTCTCACCTTCCTTGCCCTGAGCGTGGGAGTGGAAGGGGTGAAGGTCTGGGAGGAGGCTGGCACGCTTGACGGTATTCGAGGGCCTCCCCTCCACTGCCTACGAGCTGCCTGTGCCGGGTTCTGGGGAGTGGCCCTCCCGGGGTGTTCCTGAACTGCCAGAGCTGGGGTGAGGCTGGGCCCCGGGGGGCAGCAGCGCTGGCCTTCCAGGGGCCTGTCTGTGATGAAGGACGTGTGAGTGAGTCTGCGAGGAGAGAAGACAGGCCTGACACCTGCCTCTGGCTACCCACTGCCCCACAGCCCCTTCAAAGCTTTCTGGAAGTGGCCGGCTGGGGCGCACATGCCCTGCTTCCTTCCCCAGGTCAGCCTGAGCCACTCCCACCCCTGGGAGTGTTCTTGCAGGGACATTCAGCTGCTTAAGCAGGAGGGGCTACGCCCCAGGTTTAAAGCTGAGACACAGCTGCCCCCTCAGAGGAGGCCCTGCCCAACCCCCCAAGAGGCTGCACTTCCTACACGCCCACCGCCCGTCTGGCCAGCCATGAGGCTTCAGCCCGAGGCAGACATTGCTGCAAGGTGGGTGCCCAGGGGCCTACAGTCCCAGAGGCCCCCAAATGGGGCGAGCACCCCAAAGGGTGCAGGCTCTGTTTCCCCTGGCCCACCCCATCCCCGGCAGCAGCCCTCTCGAGGCTTGCCCGGCTCCTGCCCCCACAAGGGTCTCAGGCCCCCTGTTGTCACCATCGCATCCCAGCTTTATCCACACACATCTGATTCACACAGCATGCAATTCACCCCTAAAATCGTAGGAGTGATTTTCACAATATTGATGAGGTTGTGCCATCGCCTCAATTCTGGAACATCTTCATCGCCCCAAAAGGATACCTCATCCCCCTTCCCCACTCTTCCCACCCATGGCC
Organism: Phyllostomus discolor; assembly: GCF_004126475.2. NCBI lineage: Eukaryota > Metazoa > Chordata > Mammalia > Chiroptera > Phyllostomidae > Phyllostomus > Phyllostomus discolor. Next base: position 115,390,905 of record NC_040905.2, on the reverse strand, counting down.
ATCCACCCACTTCCTGTCTCTGTGGGTCTGCCTGTGCTGGACATCTGACACTTCTAGAATCGCACAGTATGTCCCCTTCTGTGTCCGGCTTCCTCCACTGAGCACCACGGTTCCCAGGTTCATCTGTGTCATACTGCTGTCAGCGCCCCACTCCCCTTTACGGCTGCATGCCGCCCACTGTGCGGCCGTGTCGTCGTCCACGTGAGTGCTGGGTCCTTGGATGCTGCCACCTTCCGGCTGTCGTGAATCGCGCTTCTGTGGCTCTCCGTGCACAGTGTCTGTGTGGGCAAAGGTTTTCCTGTCTCTCGGGCGAGCGTCTAAGGGGCAGGATCGCTGGTGGAGTGGTAACTCTGTGCTCACCCATTTGAGAGGAACAGTCAGTTCAGTACCACTTTTCATTGGATGCTAGTTTTATTTTCCAGAGGAGGAAATTTAAGGCTCATCTGCCTCCTCCATCCCAGCTTCTTGGCAGTTTTTAGGGGAACAGGGCAAGGAGCAGAAACTGAAGGACATTTTTAGGTTCTTTTCCCATGCAGCCCCTTTCCCACTGAACCATTACCCCAGTGGCCAGAGCTGGCATGTTCCTCACCCTGAACCCCACACAGAGAGGTGGCCCAGGTATGGGGTCAGGACTGGGGAAATGTTCCCCATCCCCTGGATTGGCCCGTGTGCCCCTCCCTAGCACTCGAAGGGCCCTAGTCAGCCTTGGGCCAGCCTGGGCCCAGAGGAGCCCTGTACCCCACCCTCGCCACACCTCCCAGAGCCCCGTCTATGAAATATCAGCGAAGGTGAGAAAGAAGGCAAGAAAGGGCAGGTTCTGCATAAAGTGCTGATGATGTCTAGCTACCACCAGAAAATGGTACCCGTCTGCAATAAAATGAATGATTCTGTGCTCACTACTATTACAAGTTTAATCAATACTGAAACTTTTAGAAGTGATGGTTGCTGAATTAAGACCCTAGACAAATCTGAAATGCCACAAGCTACCTGAGTCCCCAGGAAAAGGGCAAGCTCCCCCTCTGTGAGTTGGGGGACTGGGGTGCCTACTAGCCAGCCAGTAGTCACCAGGACCCCACCCCCATGAGGGCAGGGTCACCCATCCCAGTACAGCTTGGGGGATTGTGGTGCCCAAGGTTCCTTGCAATGCAAGCACAAGGCCCTCCAGCCACCCAGTCAGCATGAATTTGTTTAAAACCTGCTGTGTGCCAGGCGCCAAACAAAGGAGAACCACCTGCTCCCACCCTCTGGGGTCTTATGGTCCAAAGCCCCATGGAGTCTGTGAAGTTGTAGAATGAGGGTCCAGAGCAGAGGTGGCAAACACCAGGCCCGAGGGCCGAATCCGCCCTCCACCTTGTTTTATCCGCCCGGCACCTTGTTTCTACCCGGCAGCAGCATGGAGCTCCTTGCCCCTAGTTAAGGAGTAGTTACATTTATGCAGTCCTAAAATTACATTCGGCCCTTGGAAGGCAACTTCAGGCTGAGGTGGCCCCCAGGGGAAATGAGTTTGACACCCCTGCTCTAGAAACTTCTGTGCTTTCAGGCGACCTTCAACACTTTATCCTGCTTTGGGAGTCTGGGGACTCAGAGAGGCACTGCTGAGGCTATGTCCCACAGCCCCACCCCTGCCCTCCGCACCTGACCTGAGTGGACCCAAGCCAGGGGCCTAGGGCTGGGACTGAACCCTCTGGGCCTCTGGTGGGAGAGGCAGGTGGGGGAGGGCCAGTTGCAGGTGCTGGCCATGGAGGCATGCATGCTCATGTGGTTTCCCACCCAGGTTAATGCGCCCCTCCCCTCGGTACCTGCTGTTTCAAAGTACACTGACTCCGGGGACAGTACCCACCCCTACAGGGGGTGTTGGCTTGCGCTGTGCATCTCCCAGAGGTTGCCTGCAGAGGGCGCCTTTTCTCACAGCCCCTCACAGACCTACCACACCTCACCTCCTGCTGCCAGATCAAATTTATTTTAATATTTAATATTTTAATTTACTATTTAAACCAACTTAAATTTGAATTGCAGATATAAACAATATTTTTAGTATAAGTGTGCCCAAAATATTGCATGGGATATACTTACACTAAAAATTATTCATTGTTTGTCTGAAATTCAAAGTTAACGAGCAACCTGCACTTTGATCTGCTGGATCGTGTGGTCCCACCCCGAAGCTTCTGTGAGCAGGACGGGTCGAGCCCATCCTGCAGCCAGAAACCGGAGGGATGCCTGAGGCTTGGGTGCTCTCCCCTCCTTGCCCCTGGTCTAAAACCACCCTGTATGGACCTAGGAGGCAGAGGAGCTGTGGGCGGGCTCGGGCGGGGTGGGGGCAGTGGAGTGGCTCGTCTGGGCCATGAGCTGGGACAGCGAGAAAGAGGAGCCAGGACACTAGAATCTAAGAAAACCACCACACAGTATACCACTGGTGTCAACAGGCACCATGAGTTTAAAATAAGAAAGGTCCCTCCTTTAGCTGTTGCTTTGTCCTGGGCACTGGGGGAGGATTCTCAGTGGGGCTGCCACTGTCCAGCGTGGCTGTCTGGGTGGGGCAGCCTGCAATTTGGATGGCCCTTGAGCTTGGGTGACACCAGACAGGCAAGGGACTGAGCGTGAGGCGCCTATCTTGGGAGGCATTCTGGATAAGTAAGGGTCCAGGTCGGTGTGGTTGCGTGGCCCTGCCACCTGCGCTTGGGGCTGTTCAACGCGGAGCAGGCCCAGTGGGCCTCCGACCCCATGAGTGCCAAGGGTGGCCCCCTGGGCCCACTTTCTAGACAACAGACAATGGGCTGGCTCCTGGGTGACAGTCGGCCTGTCCAGCAGGTTTGAGGTGGTCTCAGAGGAGCTGGTGGGAGGCCGAGATGAATCGGGCACCTGTAGCCCGGCCCGGCCTCTTCCAGGAGGCATGAACCCTGAGGGGCATGAGGGTCTAAGTCCACCTGGTGTCACTGGGGGCAATCCTGGCTCAGCCCCCACTCCTGCCTGAGGCCACTGCGTGGCATCGCTGTTGTGATGACAGCTCAAGGTGCACACCTGTGGGGTGACCTGTGCCTCACCTTTCCTGGCCTTGGTTCAGGTCACCACTGTTACCACTGCACATTCACTGAGCATTTCCTTGTCCACCACTTGCGACGGGTATGTGCTGAGCTTCACAGGCACATAGAACATGTGGTCCAAAAACAGCAGGGCCAACCAGCAGGGAGGTGAGTGTGGAGGGGCAGAGAACCAGGTGGAGGTGTTGCTTTGGGCACCACTGGCACAAGGAAGCTGGCTGCACGCTGTGTGCGGGCCTGGTAGAAGCATCCCTGTGGAGGTATGGCAAGGTCAATGCTGGTGGCCTGAAGAGGTCACTTGGCCAGCGGGACAGTGGTCTGAAGGGGACGGGGTGCTGCGGGAGGTGGTTCTTGGAAGTGGGTCCCCACTGGACCAAAGAGGCCTGACCCAGTGCCTGCAACCGGTGGAGGCTTTAGGAAGGAAGAGGGTGTGTGGAGGGGTGGGGGGCAGCTGGAGACAGAAGGGGGAGGCCAGGTAAGGTGCAGAAGAATGAACCAGTGTGGAGCTGGGGGCTCACTTTTCCAGTCGGAGGGTGGAGGGGGCGCCCTGGACACAGAGCAGCGTGGCGCGTGAGGGCAGCTGAGGGATGTGCCCTTCAGCACCCTGGTCTCGGGCAGGTACCCACAGGCCCTGGCAGAGGTTACCGTGCTGCCCGCTGTCCCGCCACCCAGCCGGCAGAGGCAAAGGGGTCCCCCTGAGGTGGCCTGAACCCTGTGACCACAGTTACGTGCCCTATGGGTCTGAGTCCTTCTCCCAGGGGCTAGTCTTAGTTCTACTTCCTATTGGCTGAGTGGGGGGGATATTTGCCCCCACCCTACTAGATTTTTGGCAAGGAAAACCTTTCCCTGAGAGAGAGAGAGAGAGAGAAGATAGCAAAAAACAGAACCAAATTTTATAGGAGGTTGTAGGATTAAAAATACATCTGAACACTCTGTACAGTTTAATCAAACAATTTTAATGCCAATTTCCAATTGTCCTGTGCTTCATCTCTCTATAACATTCCTTTCTAGCAATATGAATGTATCACATTTTCGTTGTTTCTGTGCAACTTTTCCATCTCATATCACTTTATGATCTGCTTTTCATTTCCCTTCTCCAGGGCACTTCTGGGCAGTCCCCCCCTGCAGCTGAATGAGCTCAGGCCTCGGCTGCATTACAGTGAGCCCAGTGCAGGCCCCGGCACAGCAAGCCAGAGCCCACTTGCAGGGGAGGGGTCGGCCCCACTGCAGCGTCTTCTCAGGGGATGCAGAGCCCTGCAAGAATAGTTCTGCCGTGGTCTCAGCTCAGTCAGATGAAGTGGAAGCTGGCGGGGAAAGGCTTCCTTCTGAGACCTTGAGGCGGAAAATGCCCCTCCAGGTGACCGCTCACACGACTCTTCGAGTCTGTGAACGGGCCACAGGACGCCTGAAGGCCACCGGCTTTGTCAGGTTATAGATGCTGTCTTTAAAAAATAATGTCTATTTTAAAAATCCATGGCCTTGTCTCTGGAGGGACAGCTGGAGGACAGAGTGTGACAGAGGAGGGTGACAGTCTGTCACAGTTAGAATGGCCCTGTCCTTGTTCCCTGCAGCTTCCCCCCTGTGCCCCAGGGCCCTTTGGGAGCCCCTGTTCTCTCCACCCCACTTAGTGGCCTGGCCACCTCATGGGCCCCTGGGCTCTCTCTGAGTCTTCCCACCCCTCAGCACTCTCCTGCCTGCCACAGAGCCTTTGCACAGCTGCTCTCTCTCCTGGGAGAGCCCCTGCACCTCTTCTAGTGGCTCTCTTGTCCCCAAGTAAGTCCCCTACCCCTGTCTGTCTTGGTTCTCTCCATGACACTTCACTTGTGAATGTTTCCTTCCTCTATCCAAGGACTTGTCTGTGGCTGCCTCCCTGCCGGAATGAAGCTGCAAGGAACAAGGACGAGCCTGGGCTGGCCACAGCTGCCATTACCCCAGTTCTACCCAGGGCTTGGCACACCGTCCACCTCCCAGTAATTTCTGTCTAACAAATCACTAACCAATGTTGAGCCTCATCTTAACAGCAGGCAGTGTGGAGAAGGATCAGGGGCACAATAAGGACCCTGCTAGAGCTTTTGTGTGTGCCCCACCTTGGCAAGCTTCCCTGCAGGGCTGCCCCCCAGGCCTTGGGCTCTACCCAGGACCCTCACCTTGGTGGCAAAGGCCCCAATTGCTCTTTGAAGACCTTAATTACCAGCCACAACCCTCCACCACTAAGTAGTAGCATTAAAGTAGAGTAAATGTTTTCCTTTTCTTGAAAAGTTCACATACACAAGTAGAGGCGTGGTCGAGCAGTGAGTGGCCCGTGCAGGGCACCCAAGCTGCCACATGGTCTTGCAGCTCTAGCACCTTCCTCACCCTCCGGGCCACTGTGCCCTTCCCAGGACCCAGGGAGCGAGAAGCAGGGCAAACCTACCTACTAGAGCCTTCCCTGTCCCCTCCAGAGCAGGTCCATCGCATCATGGCGTTCCTCTCTGCAGCGCCACCCTGAAGTTGAAGAAGCCCAAGCTGGCAGCGACTTCTTCAGAGCCTTTCAGGTTGGGGGTCTCCAGTGGGCCCTTACCCTCTGCCCACCCCAGCAGGTGGTGAGGACAAAGCCCCTGGAGCCAGCATGTGATTACCAGACATCCATCTCTTTGTCCCTAAGAGGTGGGGGTCTCTCTCCTCCACCCTGAAGGTGGGCTAAGGAGAGAGAGGACCCCCTGGCCTGGCTGGGTGTGGGGCAATCCTGCACCTGGCTGCGTGGTTCCACTGTGAAGGTAAACCGATGGTTCTGGGGGAGTGAACAGCTCAGAGCCTGGGGGGTGGTGGTGAGGGGCCCAGTGGGGGCACTGGGGTGAGGAGGAGTCAGGGCCCCAGCTTCCCTCTGCTGACACCTTAAGAGGCAGTGACACTGTCCTTGAGACATGCCTTGCTATCCCTGGTATCTGAAGGGGGTGGCTCTCAGGGTGGGTGTCTGTGGGCCTGGTGGTCTAGTCCACGTCATGGACCAGACCCTGAGGTGCCAAATGCTCTGGAGGGGAGTGGGTCCCACAAAGACTCCTTCATGGAAGGACCCCTGGAACACAGGAGTTCTCATGATCTGTCCCTCATTGTGCTTAGTGTGAGAGTGGGGGGCTGTTGGAGGGTCTGGTCTCTTTGGCAGGGTCCCACGGGGTCGCACGAGGGGCTGGGCACTGGACAAGTTCACAAAATCTGCCGCGCGCGCGCGTGTAATTGTAAGAGCGTGTGTGTGATGGGGGAGGTGCGGATGCAGGAGCACCCAGAATCCCACCCACGGATACAGCAGCACATCACACACGCACGGTCACACCCGGGACACACACACACACACACACACACACACACACGGAGGGGGAGGGGCACTCAGCCCTCGGTCACGGCCAAAGCGCGCCGCCCGCGCCGGTGCAGGCCCGCCCCCTGCAGACCCCAGTCTGCGTCGTAGTGGGGGCAGGGGCGCTCGCCTCGCCGGGAGGGGGAGGGGAAGGCCCGCCTCCGCGGCTCGGGCCGCCCCCGCAATTGGGGGCGGGGAGGACATTGGCGCCGCTCCCCCGCCCCCTCCAAGTCTCTCCGTGAGCGCCCCCTGGCGCCCCGTTAGCCGGGGAGAGAGAGGGGGCGCGGTGAGGGGGCGGGAGGGGTCCACCTCCAACCTCCCAGACCTTGGAGGGGCTGGGCGTCCTCCGCGATCGAAAAGGGATCACGCCGGCGAGCCCCTCAGGGCCACAGCGGCCCTTGCCCGCCGCGCCCCTAGACTTCTCCGGGAGGGGGGCGCCCCCAGCCCGCGCTCGCCCCTGCCCTTTCGGCCCCGCCCCCCGCGCTGGCCCCGCCCCTCCCGCCCCCACCCCCTCCGCGACTCACTCCGAAGTTTCCTGCGCCGCGCGCGGACACGCTGTGGGCTCGCTCACTCGCCCGCTGCTGTCTTCTCCGCCTCCGGTCCGCACTCCTCCGCCCGCGCCCCTGACCCGCGCCCATCCGCCTAGTGATCCCCTCCGCTCCCGGGCCACCGTCGTCGCCTGGTCTGCCCGAGCCGTAGCGGGAGCAGGCGCCGCGGCCGGAGCCGGGAGCTTGCGGGCCGGGGGCGCGAGCCGGGGGCAGCAGTATTCCAGTCGGGCCGAACGCCGTGCCGGGTCCGCGGTGACTGCGCTGCCCGGGCAATGCCCGCGGGGACACCGCCGGCCGCCGGAGTGAGGTGAGACGCGGTGAGGAGGCGCGCCCCACTGCGCGCCGGGACCCTTTCAACTTGAGTGCAGCGGGCGAGGAGCCCCTCAAGTACCCGCCCGGGCCCCGCTGGTGGGGGAGGGGCCGCCCAGCCCTCGCCGGAGGGAGGGGGCGGGCGGGGGGCGCATTTGTCTCTAATAAGAAAAGACAAAGACATCCCGGCGGCCGCGGTTGTTTCCGCAGCTCTGCTCCGCTGGAGGCGGGCGAGGCTGTCGTTCCTGGGGCCCGGTCACCGCCTGTCCCCCACAGGTGCTGCCCTCCACTACCATGATCGAGGGCGCGCTGTCGGCGGATGAGGTCCCAGTGTCCCAGGGCACGCCGGCCCCCGGCCCTGCGGCGGCAGCGGGGGCATCCCCGGCGAGCCCTGGGGTGCTGGGGTGCGAGGTGGATCGGGGGTCCGGGCCCAGCTCGTCGACCCCCGAGAGTCCGACTGTTGAGCGCAACGCGGAGCTGGGCGCCGACGAGGAGCAGCCCGTCCCGTACCCGGCGCTGGCGGCCACTGTCTTCTTCTGCCTTGGGCAGACCACGCGGCCGCGCAGCTGGTGTCTCCGGCTGGTCTGTAACCCATATCCTTCTCTGGCCGTTGGGTTGCGGGGACCCGGGGTGCGGGACTCACTCCGCGTGCGCCCCCGCGCTCCCAGGTTTGTTGTACCCGGCTGGGGCTGGGCGTGCGGGGGACGCAGGACGCTGTCATCGCGTCCCTCCGAAAGAGGTAGCTTGGCCGCTCTTCGGGGGACAGTAGGGTGTCTGTCCCCACACGAATGGGGTGTGCCCGGTCCAGAGCCACTGAAGACGGCAGAGAGTGAAAGAGTATCGGCAAGGCTACCGCGGGCTTGGAGGGGAGAGGAGTCGTCAGGGAGGGGAGGTCGGAACTCCCTGCACACCCGTGGGTTGGGGTCAGAAGAATTCTTCCTAGACTAACAGAATGTCTGCCTCGAGGTAGGATCTCCGCTGGGGAAGGGAAGCCTGGAAGGAACTAGAGTAAGGGGAGCAAAGTTTTCAACCCGTGCCTTGCCTTTCAAGCTGTGCGGGAGACCCGTGGGGGCCCGGGAAGCGATGCGCATTCTCTGGTCCTTTTCCGTGGAGAGAGGCGGTGACGTTGATTGGGAACTCGCCTTTTCAGGCTGAACCTAGTGCTGGGGCCGATTTAAGTCATGCGCAGCTGGGGGTGAGGATGGGGGGCAGGGAGGCAGCTGGCACCGCACCCTATAGTCCCTTTCCGGGTGCTTTCTCTAGGTAGAGAGAAAGGGACCACCCGATCTGCTCCTGTTCAGAACAGCACAGACTTTTAGAGAAGATTCCAGAGCAGAGCTGAGTCCTGCCGGGGACATTTCTGGGATGCAGGCAGCAGGTCTGCTCCCCCGCCCAGTAGGTTGCCTTTGGGGACTGTCAGCTTCTAGTCACCTGTCTCCTGGCTGCTTCTCACTTTAGCCTGCCTTCGGAGCTGATTGCCAGGTGGCTAGGCTATGGGTGTGGAGCCTTCCTGCCCCTGGATCTGGAAGGACTGGACGTCCCAGAAGGGCTGTTGGGCTGGAGGGGGCAGCTGAGGAGAGGAGGTTGACAAGCAGGACCCTGGACATAAACTTTGCTTGTCAGAGTTGAGAAGACAGACAAAGGCGAAATGAGTAATGTGTGTATATATTTTTTGTACCTTGTGTGTTTAATTGTGTAAATATTAAATACAAAAGAGGATTTGTACCGAAAAAAGGGAATAAAACCCATGTTTCTCTTTTCTCAAGTCCAAACACTGGCTGAGGCAGAATCATCCTCTGGCTGTAAAAGAGGTGGTCCAGGCTGGCGGCTCTTGGCCATGGCCAGAGGGCCCTCCCGGAGGGAGGCAGCAGGCTTCAGAGCATGCCTTTGTCCTTGCAGCCGTGGGTGGGCGTCCAGGGGCCTGGGCCTCTGAGCAGCAGCCTGCCTAACCCTGCAGGGCATCGTAGGTGTGACTTCTCTCCAGAACCCAGCCTGGACGGCCAGACCACTTCATTTTGGCAGGAAGGTGGCCTGGCTGGGCGTGGTGCTGGGCCATGTTGGGGGTGCCTAAAGGCCTTGGGACAGAGGGGACAGGAGGCCGGCCCTCCTTGTGTGTCCGTCATTTCCAAGCACAGAGACCAGATAGGGAGAGAGCCCAGCAGGGCCTGCACTTTCTCTCTCCTGACAGCCCCTGGGTCTGGCTGCTCTGTCACCTTGCAGCTGAACGAACGAGTCTTTGAGCCTGACCCTGGCGTTCTGGATGTTTCCAGGCTGGACTGTGTCTCTGAGGATGTCTTAGGGGGTTGTTTGTGTTCCTCAGTGGAGGGGAAGTGGAGGGGTGCCTTGTGCAGGTGAAGTGAGGCCCAGAGGGGTGGGGGATGGGGCTGGCAGGACCATGTGGGGTGTTCTTCGCCCTGGGCTCTTCTGTGACCTGAGGAGGAAGATGCCCTGTGACCCCAGAGCGGGAAGGTTGCTGAGGACTGTCACCCAGGGATGAGAGCGATCCCCTCTGACTGGCAGGGGGTTGCAGACTACATAGTGTTACCGCAGGTCCTGTGGAAACCCCACATCTGTCTGTTAGGATGGGCTTGTCAGGGGCCCCACCCACATGGGGACGGCTGCTGACCTCCAGCAAATGCCGGCCCCTGGCTTGGAGTGTGTGCTGGCCACAGGGAGATCCTAAATTAAGCTGGAGTGCCCAGACAGGTGGGGATCAGCTCCCTCAGGGAAGCCGGTGGGGCCTTGGCACAGGCTTCAGATTCCTGGGAGTGTTTGTGTGTGTGTGTGTGTGTGTGTGTGTGTTGCGGGGGTGCCCTCGTGTGAAGCAGGGCGCATGGGGGCTGTCTGTGGGGCTGGGTTTTCCAGAGACTGTGGAGCACCCTGTAGCTGCAGGGTGTTTCCAGGTCTCATTCTCCCTCCCCGCAGGTAGCTGTCTTGTTAGGGCATGCACTGCCCTTCCCTGGAGCCGCCCCTACTGCTGCGGGTGAACTCCGAGGGGGACACAGGATAAAGAGGCTTGCCCTGGGAACCTACACTGTGCAGAACAACTCCTCGCTCCCCGGAGCCTGGCAGTCCTAGCTGTTCCCCCCCCCCCCCCCCCCCCCCCGCCAGGGTGCCATCCACAGTTGGAATGCAGGAAGGGGCCTTCCTTAAGCCCTGAACCTTTCTGGAGCCCCACCCCCCCAGTGGGTGGCCCCTGTCCTGCACACAGAAGCACGTGTGGTCTGTTTTTGCCTTCAGGGAAACTCCAGTCCAAGGCTAAGGAGCCTCCAAGGATGGTCCCTTTCTTGATTGACTGACTTTGCTGTTTGAAAATACGATCGTGCTGGAAGTTTTGGGGCGAGTGCTCTTGCTCCTACACGGGTTTATTTATAGTGGAAGGTGGGTGGGATCTGTGTTGTGGAGCCCGTGTGGCTGGGTTATGTTTTGCCCTGGCTCCCCAGGGTTCCTGACTCGGTGCTTGCCTGTGTCGCAGCTGCCGTGTCCCGGCACCCAGGCTGAGCCGGGCCCTCCAGGGATGCCGGCAGCTGGGAGGGGGCCCTGCCAAGGTCCCCCTGTGAGCGAGGGAGGCCCGCCGCAGCCCGGCCTGGTGTTTAGGGACTAGGAGGTGGTGGAGGGGTGCTTGGGGGCTCCGGGACAGTGGGCACCTCCAGGAGGTGTCTCTCAGGGGCCAGACAGCCAGTGCCTCTTGGCTTAGGGCTTGGAGACAGGCCAAGGTCATGCAGCTGCAGAGGGCGGAGCTGGGTGAGTCCATCCTGACTCTCAAGTCCATGGGCTTGGCAGGCCCTGCCCACCAGGGAGGTGAGGCTGGATGAGTCTCAGTCTGTAAAACTGGTGCCCCGAGCTGTCACACCTCTCTGTGGCTGCTGCCAGGCACCTGAGGCTCACAGCAGGCCTGGGCATCCTGGTGAGGACAAGCGGGCGGTGATCTGGACAAGGGCGGGCCCCACGCTGCGCCCTCGGCTCTCTCTGACCCCGCTGACTTGATGTGGGCGGGACAGTCCAGGTCCCCACCTTCCTGGTCTTGTGACCCTGACCCCTGAGCTCTTTTCTTTTGGTGGGCACAGAGCCTTTCGCTCATGTTCTGAGGTTCTTCCTCACCCCAGCACCTTGCTCCTGGCACCGAGATGTGTTAGTTGCCGTGGACTTGGAGGCCCCAGGCCACCCTTTGGGGTGCTCACAGGCAGGGACTTGGCAGGTGGGAGGGCCACTGTGGCCTTGGTAGAATGATGGGATGTGGAGATGGAGGGGCCAGAGGGGACCCGGAGGGCCCGGGCGCTGGGCTGATGCTCGCAGCACCCCCCAGACTCCCTCTGACTGAAGAAGGGAGGGGTACAGGGATGTGTCCCTGTACCTCTGGAGCCTACACCATCACCTTGTGCTCTGAGGGCTTATGCTGTTCACGCTTCCCACCGGCCACATGCCTGGCAGGGACAGGTGTGTTTCTGGCCTCTGAGGCTTGGGAGACAAGGGGTGAAGTAAAGACGCCCTAGCTAGGACAGGAGTCTGTGGCAGGGGTGGGTTTGGTGGGGATGGGGCATTTTCCCTGAGAGCTGGGGAAGGTGAGGGTGGGGAGACAGACCTCAGAGTGCCTGCAGGAGGTGAGGTTGGGGGAGCCCCCTTCCTGGGTGGCCATTCTGGAGGGGCTGGTGGAGGTACCCCTAGACCAGAAAGTGCTGATTAAGTGCCCTGTGTATGTGGGGCTGCCTCGAGGCCCAGTGTGGCCCCTGCCCCAACATGTGCTACCCAGCTGGGTCCTGGGAAGGCTCTTTGTGCGTGTGTGTGTGGGGGGACAAACCTCTGATGGGGGTGAAGAAGCTTCTGTGAACACCCTCTCACTGATTGCAAGACACCATCACTCAGCAGGCATCTCCCGGCCTGAGCTCTGTGCTGGCCCACATTGGGCCCACCACGGGTCCCCCCAACTGGAGCACACCAGGACTCAGCTCCTGCCGTGTGCCTGGCATGCACAGCTGTCGGCTGCTCTTCGGTAGAGTGAGGCTGGCTCCATCTTGGTGAGGACACTTAGGAGAATAGGGTGGGCTAGATGGAGCCTGTGGGGGCTGGGAGCGAGGGGTCCCCATCACAAGGACCTGTGGTTGGGAAGGCCTGGGGGTGGACATGGACCGGGAGTGTCCCAGGCAGAGGAGTGGTTATGCAGAGTTCCGGGGCAGGTGGAATGTATCCCTGCAGTCGGGGGTGGGAGGTGTGCTATGAGGTGAAGGTGAGGAGAGGCAGGGGAAGCCCTGTGAGCATGATGGGTGGGTGGTGGACTGGCCTTGGGGCTCAGGAAGTAGGTCTGCCTCCAGCTGGGTTTGGGGCTGGCCCCTCAAGCAGGGAGCAGTGTTGGGACCAGGCTCAGGGAGGAACTGAGCAGTGGGCACGGGCGGGTAGGTGGTGGGCACCGAGGGAGCAGAGGCTGGGAGGTGGGAAGATGCTGGTGCTCTCCTTACCCCGACACCTGAGGAGGTCCCAGGTGGGGACAAGGCTGTTGCCCGCCCTTCAAAGGATGCCCTTGGATTTGGGGGGGGCTTCATACTTGGACCACCCAAACTCTGCCCTGATCCAGGGGGGCGGTGGGTGCCCTCCCTTGAAGAGCGGAGTGCTTGGGGTGGTCCAGGTTGTCCTTCACAGCGAAGGGGGTAAGGCAGCCCGCTCCCCCAAACTGCCGGCCAGACTCCCTGTTCCTGGGCCGGGATGTGAGGGAATGCGGGGGATGGGCCAGACTGTTTAACGTTCTAGGGATGAATGCAGGTAGCAGCTCTGCACTCAAGGTCAGGCGGGAGGTACGTCACCTTTATTCACTGGGCGTCACATGCGCTCCCTCTGCCCTGCCCCTCAGAGCCTGCCCAGGAAGTGTGGGCGGCAGCCCTTGAGGCTGAGTGAGGAATATTTTTTCTTTCTCTTTCTTGCAAGTAGGTATTTAACTCAGTGGCATGAAAAAACAATCACTCTCACCTTCCCTCAACGGTGAATTTTGACACAACTGGCAACAACTGTAAGTCGTGTGACTCTCAGTTGAATTTTCAGGTGGATAAATGTGGGCACCCGTCCTGGACTCACACGAGGAGGGAAGTCGGCCTGTCAGCCCACAGCCTGACGTGGGGCCGGGAGGCCCAGTCAGTCAGCGACGGGGAGGGAGGCAGCCTGGGCTGTGAGCTCGCAGCGGGTTCAGCACCGTCCCCAGGGGCAGGGCACTTGGCTTGTCTGGGTGACAGATGGGGGTCTCTCTGCTTCAGCGCCTGCACAAAGCGAGGAGCAGCACGTGGTCTTCCTCTGAAGGGCCGCAGAATAGACGCTCGCGTCCAAGGGAGGCGAGGGTGTGCCGCCCCGCGTGGCCCTGCAGGCATGCGCGCTAGCAGACTCACGTTTCCCGCCTCTAGGGCGCTTGTCCCTGCCCTGTGCTGCAGGGAGAAGCAAGGAGCCGTGTTGGTGGTGCTGTCAGCCTGGAGTTCTGACTAGCAGGGGCAGTTGATGAGCGTGCTAAATTACAGCTTGGGGTGGGTCTGCTGCCGCCTCTAGCTCCCCCGGATCAGGGGGAGCAGGGAGCCTCATACTGTGAGCAGCTGCCTCTCTGTGCCCCAGCACCTTCCTTGGACTTGGGAGGATTTCTTGGGCACCAGGAGCAACCCCTTCTTACATGTGATGCAAACAAGGGTCAAGGTCATGTCCCAGAGCAGCCCCCCCGCACCCTAGCCTCAACCACAGTTTCTCTTTGTGAAGTTGGAAGTAGGGCTGGCAAAGAAGGGAACCTGGAAACCACCCCCTAGGCTCCCTCCCAAAAGTTAGGGATGGCCCAGGGTGAGACCAGGTGTGCCCCCCTGACCCCCGGTCTGGTGTAAGAGAAGGGGCCGGTGGGGATGGAAGCCCCAGCAGGGGCCTTGAGGATAGGAGGGTGAGGGCATGCAGGGCTGGCTAGCAGCACAGGAGGGGCTGGGAGCCCCCTGACCTGTGTGGGGTGGGGGTGGGACACACCATAGGCATCCTCCTAGGTGGGCACAGCCCGCTGCCCCCGGGACCCTCGCAGATGTGCCTGGCATGCCGCTGCGGGCCTGGTTGGTCACTGTGTCCTCTTTCTGCTCTGGGCTCTGCTACTGGCCCCGCCCCCAGGCCTGCCCCCAGGTGAGGTCAGGGAGCTGGCAAGGTGGGTACCATGCCTGGGGAGGAGGGGGAGAGGGGCTCAGTGCCCCTTTTCTGGGCTGCAGTGGCCTCCAGCTGGGAGCCCGTCTCTCCCCTTCCCACCTTTGTTCTAGTCTCTTTTCTTTCCCTGCCCTTCTGCCCTGGGCTGGCAGAGTACCTGGCAGGCGGTGGCAGTCCCTCAGACCCTCACTGCTTAGAGGACTGTGGTAGGGACACCCTTACTCCTCTTCAGGACCTGTGGCCTGCAGTCAGTGGCCTCAGAAGTCAGTGACAGCCGCCGCGGGGAGGCCAGGTCTGTGGCCTCCTGGGCTTCCTGGGATCTCCCTGGCCACGGGAGGAGGGGGTCAGCTGCCTCCTGCAGCCTAGGTGGTTTCTCCCTCACACCACCTCTGACCATCCTTCTCCATCACCCACAGGGTGGGACGTACCCGGATTTGGCTGCTAGAGGGCCCAGTCCAGCCCACGGCCTGCTGGAGAGAGGGCCGAGCAGCGGAGGCACGGGGGTTCTCCCGCCCTAGCTCACACGGAGGGTGGGTGTGATGCCTGTGACGCGGTAACCGAGGGAAGGAGTGGCTGGGGGAGAGTTTTCCGGAAGGTGTTAGATTCTTTGGACAGACTTTGTGTCCCTGAGGTTTCCCTCCTGCTCCAGGCCCTGTCAGGGTGTCAGGCTGGGGCCCCGCTGCCAAGGCCAGTACCCCAAAGCCACGGGGCCTTGGTGGAGGAGGTGACGTCAGGGGCCTTGGCTTTCTGAACTGGATGGGTCTGTGCCCCTCGAGACCTTCAGTTGTGGTTGCCCGTGGACAGCTGGGGTGCCAGTCACGTGCCCCCGGACCCACTTGCTCCCCTGGCTGGAGCAGTGCCACAGGGTGTCACTCGGGAGGAGACTGGCGGCTGGGACCATCTGCTGGACTGAGGGCTAAGCACCACATCCCCCCCGGAAGGATGCCTGGGGAACGGCTTTCTCAGCCTCTTCCAGGTACTGACAAGCTTCCCCAGTGGTGTTTGGGGAATGGGCAGTGTTCGTGGGAGCGAGCCCCCTCATGTTTTTAGGTGCGTGCACCGGACGGGGTGTTCCTGGTTCCAGGCCTGATGCTGAGTCGTGGGCCACCCACTTTTTGCCGCTGGGGACTCCTGAACCCCTGCTGCCTCCAAGATACCCTAGGAGGTCTGGGGCTGGCTGCGCCCTGGCTTCCCCGTCCTTTGGCTGGTGCTGGGGAGCTGACAGGGGCAGAGAGATGCAGAAACGTAGGGGGCAGTGTTAGAGGTTGGCAGAGGTGGAACCCCTGCCCTGTGGCGGGAGGGTGGGGGGCGTAAAGCAGCTAGGCCGGGTGGGTGTGTTAGGAGCTGTTGGGGACAGGACGGTGGACAGAGTGGCAGGAGGGCACGCCTGGCAGGGGGACGCAACGTCTGAGGGCGTGGCTGTGGGGTGTGAACACCATCCACAAAAGCTGGCTGTGCGGGCCGAGTGCACTGGCTTGAAGAGCATCCCCCAAATTCACGACCACCTGGCTCTTCTGAATGTGGCTTCATGGGGACATAGGGCCCTGAGTCCAGTGACTGGTGTCCTCACAAGAGGGCACAGAGCATCCACATAGAGATGGGACGGGTATTGTGGTGACAAGTCCACAAGCCGTGGGATACCAAGGGCTCGCTGCAGCCGCCAGAGCTGGGCGGGTCTTGAACAGACGGCACCTCACAGCCCCTGGGAGGAGCCAGCCTGTGGTGCCCTGCTCTCTGCCCTCCGGCCTCCACGGAGACTGTGAGGACTCCTGTGGTTCAAGGCCCCATCTGTGGAGCACTCTTAGCAGGCAGCCCCT
Source organism: Phyllostomus discolor (assembly GCF_004126475.2). Taxonomy (NCBI): domain Eukaryota; kingdom Metazoa; phylum Chordata; class Mammalia; order Chiroptera; family Phyllostomidae; genus Phyllostomus; species Phyllostomus discolor. The sequence continues at coordinate 115,374,722 of NC_040905.2, read as the reverse complement.
TCCCCAGCCCGCACACCCAGGCGTGCCCTCGCCACCCGCAGAGGGAGGGGCAGGAGGTGCCGGACGCGTTAATGAGAGGCAGTCCCTTCTACAATAAGTCGCCGTCAGCCACCAGGTCAGGCTCTCTGATGAGGAGTGGACCCACTGGGGAGGGAAGCCAGCTGAGAATCAGCCATTCTGAGCCTCGTGGAGGGGAGGCCTTATCGCACCCTGTGCCCTCGCCTGGGGGGAGCCCAGTGCTGTCTCTGAGCCACCCAGGGGACTTCCCTGAGGATGCGTCCACTGGTGTCTGTCTATGGTGTTGGGTTTTCAGACACCTTTCCCTAGTCTGGTCTCTTCCCCCCGGGGACAGAGCCTCTGGAGACCACTGTGGGGGTCTCGGACCCTCACTCAGCAAATGCTCCCCCTGTGATCTCAGGCGACAGCTGCAGAGGGAGCCTTGGTTTGAGCCCCACCCGGCTCTGTCCACAGACCCTCAGCCAAATGGAGAGCTTCCTTCAGGGTACAGTGAGGGCGGCTGGCAGGGCTCACCGGGCTGGATGCCCAGCTGGGGTCCCCTCTGCAGCGGCGAAGGCTCTGGGAGGCGTCTGGGCTCCAGCTGCTGCCGCCGCATGCTCTTCTGAGCAGCCATTGAGAGGCACTCCCCACAGGTGGCCGAGGAGAGACAAGCCAGAGCTGGGCTCCCCTTAAGGACCTCCCTTTCCAGAGCCTGGCCTGGGCTGTCCTGGGCGATGAGTACGCGCTGCCTCAGGTCCAGGATTTCCAGAGTCCCTGTGGTCCCAGCTCACCTGTGGAGGGTCTGGGGTGGCTCAAGGCTCCTCCCTGGTGACCCTGGGCTTATTGGGGCCCTTGTAGAGAACATGGGGCAGTGCTTGGCTGCGTGGTGGGGGAGGGGACACGGATGGATGAGACCCTGGGAAGGCCGAGGCCAACTGTCCGTCCTTGGTGGACAGTGTTCAGGTTCAGGGTTGGGGGACAGTTCGCTGGGGCCAGGCTGTGGGTGTGAGCAGTGCGTGGGATGCTTTCAGGTTGCTGGGGAAGGCTGTGGCCAGGCGGGCAGGTGTTGGGTGGACCCCTACGTGCCTGTCTGAAGGGGGCGGTCAGGGACCCGAGACGGAGAAAGGGAGGTGTGGGGGCATCTGAAAGTGGGCTGGGAGCTTCAGGTCTTGGAAACGTCTTAGATCTTCCTAGAAGGGGGAGGTCCCTGGCGTGGTGTGACCTGGGAGGGTCTCTGAGCAGCTGGCCTGTGCCCACCACTCTCCCTGGCCCCACACGGCTCAGCCCGCTCCAGGGACAGGAACCCAGAGCGCAGCGGTGGCTGCCACCTGCCAGGAAGTTGTGGAGTGTGTTGCCACTCCAGAGCCAGCTAGGTGCAGGCCACACACACCGTCCAGCTGTGTCCCTTTGTCTTTGCGAGCCTGGCCAGCCATGGCGCAGTCCGATGAGTCAGCCCGCATTAGCACCTCATTGAGATGGATGAGGACACAGCCCTGGTCCCGGGCGGCTGGCAGGGCAGCCTCCCAGCCCTGGCCACGGAACAGGCCCGCCGCTCTTGTGACCACGAGTTTGGTAGGGTGCAACGTGCCCTTGGACCTGGCCAGCCGGGCACTCCTCAGGTTCCCATCTAGCAGGAGCACCCTTCAGCAGCTGACCTCAGGGGTGGCTGTTGGTTCAGTGAGAGTTTGAGGACATGAAATGTGTCCCATGTGGGGGCACAGGGAGTGGAGTCCACCATTGGGAGGAGGGCAGGCAGTTCAGGGCGGCCTCTCCCAGTGGGGGTGCCTGCAGGTGGAGCATGTGAGGCGAGGCTGAGGCAGCAATGAGGCTGGCTGAGTGCTGGAACACTAGGGGGACATCTAGTCCCTCATTAGCTGAGCTGGGGGCTGCAGTTGATGGGAGGGAGGGGGCAGGAGGGCCATGCCATCCTCTGGAGGAATGTTCTGGAAGCCAGCAGCAGCATTGAGGAGAATGACCTGCTGGGTGGGCTTGGGACACAAAGGCTCACAAACGGCAAACCCTAAAGCACAGTTTATGTCTTAGAAGCTGAGCTTCCTGACACTCCTTCCTGAATGTGTTCCAGAGCCTTTTTTCCTTTAAACCTACATTCAAAATCCAGATCAATTGAATAGGAGGCGCAGGCGGAGCCGCTCGGGGAAGCTCTGGCCCAGGAGGGTTGGCTCCGGGAAGGGAGTTGGGCCCCGCCCGGGGGAGTTTGTGGGCGTTGTTGCTGGGGAGAGGGGTGCCAGGGCAGAGTGTCTGGGCCTTGGGCGCTTGCGGGGCTGGCTGGCCCTGAGAAGGCGTGAGAGGGCCGCCGCCGTTCGCACCTGGTTCTGAGGCCTGAGCAGCACCCCCACGCTCCCTCCCTGCCTTGCCCAGCCTGCATTTCCTTTCTGAAGTTCAGGGGTGGGACCGTCCCCCTGCCCCCGCCCGGCCACTCAGTATGAAAGGGCAGCCCTGGGATTGTGGCTCCTGATTGGGCAATTGGCTGTCACCACATGGGGTGTGAATGGTGGCGCTTGCATTCAGAACAGGCCTGGGTGTCCTCCAAGTACAAAGCCCACATTCCTGGGCTGTGATGGCTCCTCAGCCATCTTGCACGTGCCACCAGGCATCTGTCCCGTCTGCACATTGAAACTGAGCAACTGCGACTTGGTGGCAAGGATTCTTGCATTTGCACGTTTGCTTACTGGGACGGCTCCAGGACTGGAGGATGACGGGGGCAGGCCACCCCAAGTGACCAGGATGGGCTTAGGGGTGGCCAGGCTCTTCCTGGGAGGTAGGTGCCTTGGAAGATCATGCTGGGCTCTGGGTCACGTTCTTTCCCGCAGCAGATGGGGTGCCCTGTGGGTGAGTCATCTCTGACCTTGAAGCAAGGTAACTGAGGATGGGCCTCACCCCATGTGGTGGAGGAGCCCCTTGTTTTGTGTCAGAGGCACCCCAGCACCCTGATTCTGTCAGCCAGTGAGTAAGTGGGCTCCGAGTGGGTCCTGTGTGGCCCCAGGGTCTGGAGCCCACGCTGGCCACTTGGGCCCCCACGTGGGTGCTCGGGTGTGACACACACACTGCACAGCTCACGGGAAGTGCACAACTCGGTGGTTTTCACTGTGGTCACAGAGTCGTGCAAGTGTGACTACATCAATTTTGGAATTTTTTTGTTACCCGAGAGGGACACCCTGTCCCCATGAATGGTTGGTCCACTCTCTGTCGCCCCCTCAGCCCCTGGCACCTGCTGACTCCCCGTCTCCGGGTCTGCCTGTTTGGACACTTCGTGCAAATGCAATCAAATAGTGTGTGACCTCCGTGTCGGGCTCCTCTCGCTGGGCTTCATGTTCTCAAGGTTCACCTGCATTTGTTGTACCATCTGTCGGTGCTTTGCTCCTTTTCGTGGCTGAGTGATATTCTTGTAAGTTTTGTTTGAACCCCCGTCTTCAGTCGCTGGGTCCCAGGGGAGTGGTGTTGAGGCGTTTGTGGAGCAGCACCTGCTTCCTCAGCCCTCACCTGCTGGACTTGGGTCTCTAAGCCGTTGCAGCGGTTTCCCCAAAGGAGGCAGCCAGTGGGCATGGGTCGCCACAGGTGGCCTCAGCCCAAGGCCAAGCCAACCTGTGGGAGCAGGACGTTCTCTAGCATCCCCTCAATAGACACTTCAGGTGACCCCTGGGAGGTGGGCAACCCTGTGCTGTTGATCTAGAGGAGGGCTCTTTAAAAACATTATTTTTAGAGAGAGGGGGAGGGAGGGAGAGACAGGGAGAGAAACATCAATGTGCGGTTGCCTCTCGTGTCCCCAGCTGGGGACCTGGCCCTTAACCCAGGCATGTGTCCTGACTGGGAATCGAACTGGCGACCCTTTCGTTCTCAGGCCGGCACTCAACCCACTGAGGCACACCAGCCGGGTCTTGAGTGCAAGCTGCCCTTCTGACCTGGATCTCCCTTCCATGGTCCGTCCTGCGGGGCATGGCCGAGGAGCCACGTGGTCTGCAGGGCCGGCATCCTGGCGCGGTGGGCACAGGGTGGGCGGGGCGTGTGTCAGCAGGGAGCCCTGGCAGGGCTGTGCCAGGCTGCGGGTGGGAGTACCTGGCATGTGCGTTTGCTCGGCATCCATCCCTCCGTCAGCCCTCTGGAGAATTTCGACACCCACACTTGGCATAAAAAAAAAATTATTAATGAGCTTGGTGCGGTTGCCATGGGAACCTGTTGCTAATGAATCTCTTGGGCTTCCTTTTACCTTTGCCTAGCTGCGCCAAGGCCTGAGTTGAGACGTAAGTTTCCCACTAATCAGGTTGCCGTGGCAACACGTGTCACTAATCCCCTGCCAGGCTCCTGGTTTACTGGTCTGGTCCAAGTTACATAAAGCAATTTATTGAGTTCAAGGCTGCTCCCCGATTAGAGACCTCTCAGCCTCCCTCCCTCCCACCTCCCAGGGCCCCATGTGGGTTCCTCAGTCACAGGAAACGGAGGCACCCGGAGCCGGTGGTGGCGTTGGGCATTTGACTCGAAAGAGGAGTCCTGGAGCTTTGAGCTTGGCTTGGTCCCCTGTGTCTGCCCAGCTGCTAGCTCACCCTAAGTGCTCGGTGGGCGCCGAGCGGGGGAGCAGGGGAGCACTCAGGTCCGCGGGGGCTGGCGGCTTCCCAGGTGGCTGCTCGTTCCCGGGGCTGGCGCCCGTCCCTCTCTGCCCGCCCCACACCCAGCATCACCAGAACTTTCTAGAAGGAGTGAGGGCACCTGCCCCGAGAGGTAGAGCAGAATCGTCGGGTTTCTGTGTGGGACGTGAGGGTGATTCAGGGGCCCCCGCCCGTCCTGAGACGGGAGGGAGGCCGCGCTGGTGCCCACGAGGACTGTTCACGCTCTCTGCCCGCTCCAAGAACCCACACGATGCCAGCCAGACACCGGTCCGCGCTCGGTGGGCGTCTGCAGCGGGCGTCGATGGCCCCTCCCCGTGGGTTCCTCTCACCGGAGCGGCTGAGGCCCCAGAGCCGGGACCTGAAGCAGGGGTGGGGGTCCCGCTCACCCAGGTGCTGCCGTCTGCCCCAGGCCTGGCTGCCGGGCAGGGCCAGCCCCGCCGAGCGGTGCTGTGAGGCTCCTGAACTGGGCCAGGCGGCCACGAGGCGTAGGGTCCTGGCTCGCTCTCTAGCCACTCTGGGACACCCTCCAGCTGCCTGAGTAGGTCCTGGGTGAGTGGCAGGTGGCCCCCATAGCGGGAGCGATGCAGTGCTGCAGCGGGGAGGTCCCTACATGGCTCCGAAAGGACTGGGGGTCTCTGTCAGGGTGAAGCCGTGTGTCTGATGGACCCTGAGAGGCCCTCATTCATTCAGGATGATGCCTGCACCCAGCTCAGAGATCTGCTAGGGACCTAGAGCCCCCTGCACCTCTCCGCTCTGGGAATGCCATGTCCTGGGGGGCCCAGAACCCCCCAGGCCTTGCCCCCCTGGATTAGTCTGCTTGGCTCTCATGACAGAGCACCGCAGATACCACAGACACCACAGGCAGGTGAGGGCCACCACACACCTTCATTTTTTCCCGGGCCTGGGGTCTGGAAGTCGGAGGTTACACCAGGGGGCTGGTTCCTTCCCAGGCCTCTCTCTGTGGCTTGTGGGTGGCTGTCTTCTCCTCGTGTGCCCACTCGGCCATTTCTCCGTGTGTGTGTGTCTCAGTCTCCTGTCCTTGTAAAGACACTGGTCACACTGGATTAGGGCCCACCAGAGTGGCTCCCTTTCATCTTACCCCTATAAGTGCCCTTTCTCCAAGTGCAGTTGCAGGCTGAGGCCCTGAGGGCCAGGGCTCCGGTGGAGGGCTTGGGGCATCCCGGCCGCACCCCACTCCCAGCTCCGCAGCCCCTGCCTGGGCTCCGCCTCCAGCTCTGGCGTCTCTGGCCTCCCTGAGCCCCCAGGTGGCCCCCGTGGGGGCTGCTGCAGTTGAGCCAAGCCTCCCTGTGCCCTCCTGACACCTACGTGCGCCCACACGGGCTCCCCTGGCTCCCCACTCTGGAGCCTCTGGGGAGTACTCACCCGGGAATACCTGGCACGCGGGTTTCTCAGCCGTGGGCCTAAAATAGGCCTCTTGGAGGCAGCACTTGTTCTGGCAGCCGCTGGCAGCTACGTGTATGCCCTGCGCCGCTGCGGCCCCGTCCAGGGCTTCCCTCTGCAGACCCCCCCCCCCCCCCCAACACAGGCCCTCGTGACCCCGGCCTGGGCAGCCTCAGAAGAGCCTGTTCCCCTCCTGAGCTGAGCTAAGGGGCACCTTTGCCTGAGGCCCATGGCTTAGGAGTGGGGTGCTCAGTAAAAACGCAGAGTCCGACAGCTGGGAGGATGAAGGGGAAGTTTTAGATAACTGCAGTTGGTGGGGTGATCTCCCGCGGTGGGGTTTGCTGGTGGTGGGCCAAGACGGAAGAAGGGACGGAGGGGGCCAGGCCTGGGTGGCAGTGTTAGGCCCAGGGCCTCAACTCTATACCTGGCTCACACGCTCCCTGGCCTGGGGCTGCGTTCGCCTCGGGGCGCCACCCGTCTCGTGGCTCCGGGAGGCCTGGGCGGCAGGTGGGGTCTGGAAGCTGCCGCACCCCTCGGGCGTACTGCCGGCGGAGGGCAGGTCCAGGCCGTGCGTGGAGTCTGAGTGGCGCCTTGTGCCCGCTGCCAGCGCGTGTCACGCATGGGGTGTTTCTTCCCGCGCTGATGCCACGGGCCGGGGAGCCGCTGTTAGGTCAGAGGGAGCTCCAGGGAGCCCCAGGCCACCGGCGCTGGCTGCATGGGGGGCCCTCCTGACCATGCACCCCTGCCCTGCTCCGCTCCCCGGAACTGCCACGTCTGGTGGGTTCACACCCGGAGTGACTGGGGCCCCGGTGGAGCCAGGAGTCTCGGTTCATCAGCACCGGCGCCTTGGCAGTGTCCAGGGCACGTGGGGCCCCCAGGCGTCTGCGCGGCTCGTCCTCCTGGCGGCCGCTGCGGTCTGGACCGGCTGCTCTAGCGCTGTCGGCCTCCTCCCGCCAGAGTGCCAGCTTGAACTGCACTGGGCTGGGCAGTCACGGCTCTCGAGTGGCCGGGGGACGGTGCAGAGATGTTCGGCGAGTGGCAGCGTGCAGGGTGTCACCAGGGGTCCTGCAGGGGCTCCCAGGCCGAGGCAGGGCAGGCTGAGGCGGGCCAGGTGGTGTCTGGGGCCAGGTCCCCAGTGTTCGCTCTGGCCAGTTGGGTTCTGCAGGTCAGCCCCCTGCCCTCCCTGCCTCTCACAGTCGCCGAGAGGAGCACGTGCCTCCTGTGCCATGGCTGAGCTGTGTCTGCTGGTTCTTCGTGGTGGGGGGTGGGCTGGGGCTGGTGGAGTGTGTGTTTGGGGGGTGAGAGCCGAGAGGGACAGGGACCCGCTGCGCACAGCCAGAGTGGACAGGTCTCAGCCATTGTCACCAGACAGGTTCCCAGATGAGGGTGTCGGTGAGAGCTTTGGAGTAGGGCACCCAGTGGCAGCAGGCACCCCAGGAGGCATCTTCTCCCTTGCCTGGGGCAGCCGCAGGCACTGTCCACCTAGGGGCTGCTGTGCAGGGGAAGAGCCCCTCCCTGGGCCGGTCCACCCTCCCCGCTCTCAGCTCCTGACACGCCCCCTTCTCCCAGCTTGACCTTGGCCCCCAGTCCTCTACCCAGACCCCCCCCAGGAAGGTGGGGTCCTCTGTACCACCCTGACACCTGTCCCCTGCCTCCTGGGCCCCAGGGGACCCATGCTGGACTGGGCCAGGCGGCGGTAACTCGGGGACTAGCCCTGGAGTTCGGTCGACTCGCTGAGGCCTGAAAGTCCAGCACAGAGCTGCCTCAGTCCCAACTGCACCCTGCTCCGGGCAGCACCCCACCCCCAGGTCCCATGGGGAGTGGGTGGGTAGGATCCGGGTTGGGCGAACCCGGGGGCACAGGGAGGGGTGTCCCTGTGGCTCTGCCCTCCAGAGACCCCACGTTGTGCCTGAGGGTGGAGGTTCTCACCCGGCCCCACGGAGCCCTCTCCCTGAGTGGGAGACGGTACAGTCGGTTAGCCAGGGTGGTCAAGGGCGTGTTTACTCCTCCTCCTCGCAGCCACGGGGCTCTGTGCCCCCATCAGTCCCCCTTCTTGGGGGCTGGCTGGAGGCTGGGCAGGGCAGCACGGCCCCACTGGGCACTGGAGGCCCGGACTGGGCCGGCTGGCTCAGGGAGGCCGGCCGGGGGCAGGCAGCTGCGCCCGGCACAGACTCTCCCTCTTGCGCAGCCGGATCCCACAGAATCACGTTAGGAAGTTCTGAGGCCGCAGTGGCTGGGGTGTTTCCTGCATGTTTGAAATACAGCCTGCTGGCTGGTGGGAGCAAGGGATGTTTTAATTCCTAATTTAGACTGTTTATCTGCAGAGCTCTGGAGGCCGGGCAGGAAGAGACAGTGTTCCCCCCCCAGCACCCTCCCACCCTTCCCAGGGTGCCTCCTGCCTTCGAGGCTTCAGTGCCTGGTGGGCACGGAGGTGGGGGTTTCGCCTCTGGACCTCAGCCCAGCCAGCCCCAGGGGCATCCGTGCAGTCTGCTGGGCAACACCCAGCCTCCTAGAGGGGCAGCCCCCTTCCCAGCCTTCTGGGCCTTTCTGTGGGCCAGCGCTCCACCAGCAGGGTGGGGCAGGGCCTCGGGAGTTCTGAGGAATCTGGGGCAAGGCCGGCAGACTGCGCTGCGGCCTCAGGTCAGAGTTCTGGTGTGGAAGAGAACCAGAGATACCAGGGGACGTGGGGTGTGGGGGCAGCCAGGCCAGGGGAAAGCAAGTCGGACGCGCTCCCCCGGCCTGGGCAGAGCCCCTCCCACATCCCCGACGTCCCTGCTGACCGCTGGGGATAGATGTCGTCTCTCCCGTCTTAACCAGAGTATCTTTCTCTTTTGAACACGTAGTGATCCTGTTGAGGTCCGGGCTGGCTTCCCAGTTGCCATGCCAACCGGGTCTGTATCCCCTCTGATGTCCCTCCTGGCACATCCTGTGCAGATGGGGTTTGGCAGGTGTGTGGTGGGGAGAGGCCAGGACCCCGCCTCTGGTGGGGGCCTGTGGTGGGCACTGGCTCGCATCTTCCAGGTGCTGTGTTTTATTTTCATTCCACATGTCCCCTTGCTCACAGGGGCACCCGTGACGTGCTTGCCACAGGTAAGTCACCACTAGGAGGGCCCCGGGGTGAGTGGACTCCTCACAGCCATGAAAGGCAGCTCAGCAGTGCGCCGGGGTGGGAGCCCGAGTTTTACATGGCGGAGGGACTCGTTGAGGGCCCACAGCTCTTGGTCCTGGGTCGTCTCGCGCTTCAGTAAGCAGCTGCCCGGCACCAGCCATGGGGAGTCAGTCGCCTCGGGACCTTGGTGCCGCCGGTGCAGGTGCTCCAAGGGGATGTGCTGGCCAGGCCCCCACATCCAGCTCTGGCTCACCCCTTGCCCAAGTCCTCCCCTGACCCTGTCACCTCCCCACCTCCACCCGGTACAGCGGCCCCAGCCCTGTTTCCTCTCTCCCTTCACACGCTCTTGATGCTGGCTAACCAAGCCTCATCTGGCCCCACACAGGCCTCTGTCCCTGCTCAACAGCACATGCCCCCATTCTCCTGGAGTGTACTCTGGGGGACCCCTGGTTACCCAGCAGCCCCCTCATGCTGCCTCCTGGGGGGGGCATCCCCACTCCTTTGGGCTGGAGCTCCTGAGAGTCTGGGGGCCTGCAGGGGTCCTGGGCTGCTTGGGGCAGCTGCTGTCCCACAGGTCATCATGGGAGTCTGGGGGAGGCCAGAACTGGAGGTGGAGATGAGCTGTCCTTGGAGAAGCTTCCTGGACTGTGGCAGCCAGTCTCTGGCCTGCTGGCAGCTCTCCAGGCCTCACGCGGCCCCTTCTGGGTGGGGAGCTTGCGTTAGTCCACGTGCTGGCCACAGGCCCAGGTCCAGCCTCCCTGGTGCTTCTATCTCATCCGGAGCCAGAAGCCAAATTGCAAACCCTCATACCTCTGAACCTTGGCCTCACAGAGACTTCCAGAAATGTGTGTGGGGCAGGGCAGCAGGCTGAGCTTCCCAAAGTGCCTTCTGTGTCCACACGTGAAGGACGCGCCCGCCCTCAGGCAGATGCAGGTGCGCCTCGCCCCCCACCCACCAGCTTCCCCCAGAGCTCTCTGCCCCAGGCGCTGCCCTTCCCCCAGCAGCCGGCAGCACGGGCCTGCGGCGGAACCCTGGGAACCCTGAGTCGTGGGAACAGCGGCTAACCTGCAGGCCTGTCCTTGGAGCGGGATTCCCTAATTAAAGGATTTATTATTAAAGCGCCTGGCTTCCTCAGAGCTGCCTTCCTGTAACCACAGAGACGGCCCTCACTGCAGCAAGCAGCCTCCTGGGCAGTGAGGATGAGCCTCAGGGGTGCCTGCCCCTGTGGAGGTCACTTTGGTGCCTTTCATCAGGGAGGGTCTGCCAGTGGGAAGGGTGGGTTTCATCAGAGGCCCGCCAGGCACTGAGTGGCCCCACTCGGGGCCTTGTGGGGCAGGGTCACATCTGGGTTCCCTGGGGCTTGGGCCAGCCCCTTGGTGGTGTGCTCAGGTCTGTGGCAGACACAGGGAAGGGGTTCTAGGAGGGAAGCTCGGGTAGTAGGGCGGCTGGCATGGGGTGGGGGCGAGGGGCACTGTCCACTCGGGGGTGGCGTTTGTGCGGCTGAAAGGCCTTGCAAGCACTTTCTGTTTGGTGGTTGTTGAAGAGTGTGTTCAGGTGGGTTGTTACTGGGGTCTGTCGAAACCTAGGGGCTGTCCCCGGTTGGGGGGCTGACTCCCATTGGGGGTCCCTGAGAGATGAGCAGGTTTGGGACATGGGGGGCAGCAGGACTGTGGGGGCCGAGAAGGGAGCCCATGGAGGGGCGGGTAGGGGGTTGGGGGCCAACAGGCAGTGGGGTGGGCGGTGGGGACCTCCTTTGGAGTGTGGGAGCCCCTGGCCGGATGTGCCTGGACACCCAGGTGTTTGCTGGCAAGCCCCTGTTCCCCAGCTCAGGAGAACAGAGGTCTGCCACCTCGGGCTGTCAGAACGGTCCCACTCATGGGTCCGTGGGGCCCCAGAACTGTCACGGGACTGTCTCGGCATTCACTTGACTGGAATTTAAAACTGAAAAACTTAGAAGTTGCTGTTTAGTAATTCACTTAAAACAGTAGTAAACCTCTTATGTGTTAACCTAGCACTTTTCTCAATGAAAAGTGAGTATATTTTCCAAAACAAAAATGCGGCAAGAAAAGGGGTATTTTGTGGTTTTGCAAGTCTCCTGACTGCCTGGCCCGATGGGAGAATCCTGCCCCTTCTGCCACCCCCACCGCACGGTTCGGTCAGAAGCCTCCGGACTAACCTGCGTGCACAGGAGGGTGCGGGTGAAGAAGCCGTCACCTCAGATCACCTGAAGGGGCTGGGTCCTCAGCCCACTGAGAATTCTACAGGTTCTTTCCGAAGTGGCTTCTGGGTGGAATGTGAGGTCTGGGGTCCCCATTTTCTCGATGAGGTCATGTCTGCAGTGCTGGAGAAAGTTCCCCGGGGAGAAGCCCAGGAGTCCTGGGGCCCAGCCCCCCCCCCCCCCCGGGGCCCCCGGCAGGTGGCAGCCTCCCACGGCTCCCCTCTGCCACAGGCCTGGGCGCAGAGTTCGCCAGGCTCGCTCTGGGCCCTGGGCTGCCGTCAGGCTCCTCCCCCTCCTGGCCCAGGTTCCCTCAGAGCCCACACTTGGTTAGGGCTGGACCCTTGAACGGCGTATGTCCCTCCAGGAGGAGGTGCTAGCACGCAGATCCGCCCCCCCCCACACCTCCCTGCTGTGGTGGGGAGCGCCAGCCCCCAACCAGACTGGACTGGAGAGGGAAAAGCAGTTATGTGGCCAGGCTGCAGGTGGGAAGGGCAGGGCCCGTGATGCCTGGAGGGAAGATGGGGCCCTGCAGGCTGTGGGGTTCCGCATGCCCATGGCCTCCCCGCCCCCAGCAGGGGAGCCAGCACCCTGGGCCTTCCTGGATGCAGTGAGTGTGGATGGATGCTGTGCTGGGGAGGGGAGAGGCACCCCATCAGGCGTTTAGAAAAATGACTCAGTTCACAGAAGCCATCCTATTCCTGATGGTTTACAAGAATTTTGCTCAAACATTAATGGATCGAGTTATTAGGGGATCGATTCAGACTTGGGTAGCTGGAGGGGAGCCAGGATGGGCCAATCCCCGTGCTGAGTGGCTGCAAGCTCCCTGGGGCCCCAGCCTGCAGTCAGCCTGTGGCGGGGCGGGTGGCCAGTGCAAGATATCTACTCTCGTCAGGGCTGGGCCACCAGCTGTGTGGTGGCAGCTGGGTACCAAGGGCCTACTGTGTGCATAACCTGTGAGTGTGCCTCTCCTTCAGAGGAGCCTCAGCTCAGTGACTCTCAGAGGTGAGGCCCCACTATGCAGAGTCCTCCATCCACAGCCCCACCTGATGTGAGGCCCTACTGAGTGCTCGTTCCATTGAGAGTGAATTCCTACTGTGTGCACAGGACTGAACCCAAGCCCCACATAATTTGAGGTCATACAGAGTGATTTCATTAAGGTCCTACTGTGTGCACCAGCCCAGTGCACAGCTTTATGTACCATGCTGTCTTCATGATCCATTTGGGAGTGAGGTCCTACTGTGTACACTAGTGTACCGACCAAGCAAAGCCAGCCGTGTGCTGGGTCTCCTGAGGGTCCATCCCTCGGTGTGGGGGTGAACAAGGAGTGCTCTGAGGAGGCCCAGGAGGGCTCCTTGTCTGCCTTTAGTTCTGTGCCTTTCCTCGGTGAGTCGTCCTGCGTTGTACCAGGAAGCCCCACCCACAGGACCCCCGCTCTTCATTGTCCGGTGCTGTGAGTGAGGTAAGGAGCTGGGACTGGGAGTTGCCTCAGTAACTCAGGAGACTGCCACGTCACTGGCCCCCACTCTGCTTGCCTGCGGGACTCCCCGTCCCTGCCGCTCTGTCACTACCCCACTCCACGCCCACTGCAGGGCCCGGGCGAGGGTGGGAGTGCCCTCAGCAGCCAAGGGGTTCCTTTCCTTTCAGACTGAGGTGTGAGGGGGGTTCAGGCCTGAGACACCCCTCACTGCATGGACATCTTTGTTGGCACTTGTGACTGCCGGACCTGTCATCCGTTTGCATGGTCTGCCCAGTGCCGTGAAGGTGCGCCCGCTCACGCCCGGCACCTGAAGTGCTCCCTGACACACAGGGGTTGCTCAGTGGAGGACCGAGTCAGCAGAGGAGTCCTTGGTGGGGGTTTTGAGGGGTGACTAGGAGTGTCCCCACGGCAGGATGTTAAATGGGTGTCACAGGGGGTGGGCTCCCTGGGGCTGGGCTGCAGCCAAGGGTGCTCCAGTGATTGTGTCAGGCAGAGTGTGGGTTCCCCGCTGTTGCCACCTGGGCTCCGCTCCCTGGTCCCCCGTCTACTCTGGCCTGGGGCTGCGATATTCAAGGACATCCTGGTGGCCATCCAGGGGTTGGTGCTCCTGTGGCTGCCGCCCCATGTCCAGTCACGTGGGTGTGCGTCGTTCAGCAGTCTCTGCCTGTGGTGCTTTCGACTTCTCTGCAAATTGGCTGCTATAATGGCTCAGCTGGCTTCTCAGCTTCAAGACTTTCAGCCCATAAATGCAAATACTGTGTCTTTTGAAATGTTTGTGCCGGGGCCTCCCCAACTCCTGGCGGTGACTGTGCTGCTGCGTGGAACTCTAATTAGTGCTGAGGGGAGCCGGTGTCACCTGTCTGAAGGACTCCCTCCTTTGTCTCGGGTGGGGCCGACTGTGACTGCTGACGGAACAAGGGCCTTGGCCTGTGGGGAGACGTGGCACCTGCTCGTGCCCGTCTGCACTGGAGGCTTTCCGGAAGCCCAGCCGTGCGCAGCCACCTGGGTCAGGGGCCTTGGGTCTGGGGCCTGTATCTGCAGAGCTGGTGGCCAGCCTTGGGCAGCACAGGGAGCCTGCCTCTGCGTGTGACCCAAGCTGCTGGGTCTTCTCTGGCAAGGACAGCCTTGGCCCCGGGGAGGGTGAGGGCACTTCGCAACACAGTAGAGACAGTGGTCCTGGCCGCCACTGGGGAGGCCAAGAGCGGTGTCTGTGGCAGGGCAGAGCCCCTTGGGGCTGATGGGGGCCGAGTCTGCCTGTCTGGGGAGGATTCCCAGAGAGTGCAGGGGACGAGGGTGCCAGGTTGAGTGTCCACAGGCACTGCCCTGGGCAGCGAGGTAGGAGGGCACACTGGGGTCCTGGGGCTGGCCAGGCTTGGGTTCTCTGGTGACCGGCAGGTGAAAAGTCCTGAGCCTCAGTTTACCTACCAGGAGAGCAAGAGTGTTTGGAGGAGACCCGCCTCGGCTGGGGAGCCTCCACTGTCCAGTCGTCTCTGTTTCTGGGCAGCCGGTGTCCCAGCCCCGGCCATTCCCCCAGGTCTCTTGACCCAAACTTCTGGAAGTTTGTGGGGGCAGGGCATCGTGGCCACACCCCCAGGGGGCTCCAGCCAGGACGGACCAGCAGACAGGAAGGGCCCTCAAGGATGTGGTGTCCCATGGTGGGAGCACTCATCGGCTCAGGGCCATGGAAGCAATGCCCCAGAGGCCTGGTGGCTAAGTTTCCCGGAGGCTGGGAGTCCCGGGGCGGTGGCAGGGGGCAGGGCCGGTTCCCCCCAAGGCCTCTAAAGGCAGTCCCCTCCCGGTGTCGTTGCGTGGTTGGTGTGGTTGGTCATAGAGCCTGTGTCCCAATCCTGTCCTCTTTCAAGGACAGGTTGGACTGGAGCCCACCCATACGGCCCCATTTCACCTCGATCACCTCTTTAAAGGCCCTCTCTCTAAACCGTTGCTGTGAGGTCCTGGGGGCCAGGGCTCTCACGTGTGAAATTGGAGGGAAGCAGCCGAGCCCTTAACCAGGGCTGAGGGGCAGGGCTGGGAGGGGCCTAGAGAGAGGCAGTGGCCTATCAGGGGTGGTCAAGCAGGGAAGGTGACTGCAGCCTGGGCAGAAGGATTCAAGGAGCCAGCATCCCCTGGGCCCAGCACCAGGGGCTTTTTGCACCTTGGCTCCAGGATTCCTCGCGTCGAGTGTGCGCTGCACGCCATGGCCCTGGCCAGAACTTGACCCCGAGCTGCGGGAATCTATTCATCATCTGTGCAGAGGGCCATCGGCCCTCAACTGCGGGCAGTATCTCCAAGGACACCAGCAGTGGCATTGTGTAAATGTCAGGTCTGGGGCTGGGCCGGCGGGGACCGGCCCTGGAGAGCAGTAGCTGGAGGTGTGGGGGGCGGCAATGCTGCGTCACTGACCCCACACCTGGCTCCTTTGACTTTGAAGTTGACATTCTGAGGGCCTGGGTTGTCTTTTTAAAATGGCACTGCTATTAATAACCTGGCTGGTGGAGGGAGGACTGAGGTCAGGCACCTCGTGTCCCAACCTCCGAGGCCAGGGGGCCTTTGGGGTTCAGAGGGGGGTGGCGAGTGGGGCTGGGGGAGCAGCTCCCAGTGAGGAGCAAGCAGACTGCCCGGGCCTTCCCAGAGGAAGCAGTGTGGGTTGGGGGTGTGCTCGGACGAGGGGTTCCTCAGGGGCTGGGAAGAGGTGCCCTGGCGTGATAGGAGACTCCTCTAGTCCCCTTACTGCCTGACCGGGAGCAGTGAGTCCCTCTGCGTGTCCATCTGAGACAGGGACGCTGGAATCTGGCCTCCATCCCCGCCCCCCACAGCCCAGGACATTCCTGGCTCCTGCTGTCTCTCTCTCGCTCGCGCGCGCGCTCTCTCTCTCTCTCTCTCTCTCTCTCTCTCACTCACACACACACACACACACACAGAGCGCTCAGGCTGGGCACTTCTCAGCTGTGGCTGAAAGCCACCTGCTTCTCCCGTGGCCTCTCACATCACAAGCCAGCCCCCAGGTTCCCGGCATCTCGGTGCCTGGCCTGGCTCCCCACTGGCCCCGTGCTCTCACCCCCTTCTTGCAGTCCCAGGATACTGGGTTCTTTGGTCAGCGGAGCCCGGCTCATGTCCTGCTTGCTGTGTGGCCGGCTGAGTCTGTGCCCCACTCACACTGCGTCCCACGGGCAGGAGGTTCCCACTGCTGTGGGAGTGTCACTGCCCTGGCGGGGTCTCGGGAGCCGTGGTGCCTGGGGGTGGCCTGGCGGGCCATTAGTCAGTCCCTGTGTCCAGTGTCTGTCCAGGCGTCTGTCTTCAGCAGCCCACTGGGGCTGCTCTGGAGAACAGAGGCCACCTTAACTCTCAGCGATGGGACTTGTCTGGAAGGTTCTGGACGCTCCCCACAGAGTGTGAGACCATGGCGCAGCCTTGGGCCCTGCTGGGACGTCCTGCAGAGGGGCCCAGCCCTGTCTGGTGGGGCACGGGCTGCAGGGAGCCCTTGACTCCAAAGGCTGGAGAGGAGTTAGCTCCTCTCTGACACGCTGCTCCCCGGACCTGCCTGGCGGGGAAAACACTACGCCCCAAGGCCCCAGCCAGCTGTCCCCGCCGCTGGGGGAGGGGGCTATATTTTTATCCAATACCCCAGGGATTCTTGAGCATCAGCGTGTTTGGAAAGGCGCCCAGGGGGGCTGGTGGACAGGGTGTCTGGTCCTGCCTGTGGGTGGAAGTTGGACTCTGGGGTCTCTGACCTCAGCTTCAAGGGTCTGGAGCCATTTCCCTGCCCCCCACCCCAGAGGGAGACCGTGGCTGACCTAGCCCTTGGGCTCTGCCCTGGTGTGGTAAGAGAGCAGGCCCAGAGGGGGCCTGTCCTTCCTTCTTTCTACTGAACACCCGGTTGACAGGCAGCGCTTGTGGGCAGGCCAGGGTTTGCAGGGCGTGCCAGCGGGGTGAGCTGGGCTCGTGTTGGTGCAGAGGCTTATGTCCACGTGGAGTGCGTGTCCCCACCACGGCCGCATGTGTCCCAGCTGTGAGCTTGATCTTAACACACAGGATGAGACCACGAACGTCACCAGCAAGGGCAGGGAGGAGGGACTCAGCTGCCTCGGATTCCCACCTAGGGGACAGAGCAAGGGAGGCCAGGCCTACCCAGGGGCACTCCTGGCCCTGGGGTGAGGAAGACGTGTCCCAGGTGCTGTAGGCCCGGGCTTGCAGATGCCCTGTCTCTACCTCCCAGCTCCCGGGCAGGTGGCTCACCCCATTTTCTTGCAGGAAGGAGCCTTCTTCACCCAGCTTCTTACAGGCCCTGAGCCTCTCTGGGGCGCAGGCCAGCAGTGGGGCACTGCAAGCCTCGTTCCCATGGAAGGAGTGTCCAGTCCCATGGTGTCGCTAATTCAGGCCTCGGGCAGCTGTGTGGCTGTGCTGAGGCAGTTATTTCTGGCCTGGAGAATTCCTGCCTGGAGCAGGCCCTGCAAGCCTGTCCCCATGGGCAGGCGGTCATCTTCCCCAGGGGCCCCTCCTGGCTCTGTGCCCCCCACCCCCGCCACCCACGCTTTTCCTTTTCAGGGTCTGGGTGGGGTTGTGCAGAGCCCCCGAAGGGTTCCAAGATGGGCACGGGTGTGGCTGGGAAGGAGGCCTCACCTGGCAAGGCCAAGTTCCTTCCAAGCTTTCCTCTCCCAGACCCTGTCCTAGGAGTGGTTCTGAGCCCTCAGCTGCTCCCAGCAGGAACGGAGCCAGAGCTGTGACATGGAGACCCTGCGGGGGAGCCTGGAAACATGGCGCAGACAGCGCTGGGGGCTGGATCCACTGTCAGGCTGGAACGCTCTCCGAGAGGAGGGCCTCCCGCGGCACTCGAGACTTGACTACGCCACCACAAGGTGACTGGCGAGGTCTCTGTGAGGCTCTGCAGGCTGCGTGGCCAGACTCTGCAGGCACGGTGACCACAGGTGGAGACGTGGGGCACTTCTCTGCCCAGTTGTGCCTTGAAAAAAATGCCAAATCAAGGTCTTTATTAAGAGCTAAGCAGAGACATTAGCACTTTTACTAATTAGCATGCTCTTTGAGAATGTGCAGTTAAGAGGGAGCTGTGGGCAGGTGCTTGGCTCCGTGGTGTCTGTGTGAGCATTTCCTTCAGTGCTCAGGGCGGGGATCTTGCTTCCTGAGTAAAGCTGACCTCCAGCTCCTCCTAAGGCCAGTGCTTTGAAGGGGCGCATCCGAGTCTGCGTGAGAGCGTGTGTGTAGGTGTGTGTGTGTGACAGTGTGTGAGATTGTGGTTGGTGGGCATGGGTGAGTGTGTGCACACGCAGACAGTCCTGCTCAGATGCGTGTGGGGGGAGGCACGCAGGAACAAGTGGTGGGTGCACATGTCCAGACGCTGGTCTCCAGTGCCCGGTGCACATGCCTGCCGTGGCACCGGCTGGCTCTGTTGCCAGGGCCTGGGTTCCATGTGCCACGCGCCTGCTGCCTGTGGGCCCTACCTGGCTGGGATCAGGGGACTGCCCGCCTCATTCCCTCCTCCCCCCGCCATGGCTGATGGGTGCAGACACCACTGTTGAGCTGAGAACAATGCACTGCCCAGATTAGCTCAGTAATTACGTAGGCGTGGAGGGGGCATTCGTGTCTCAAGCTGCTCAGAACCCCATGGCAGTTTCCAGGCACTGGGCTCTGCTGGGCAGGAGGCAGGCCTCAGCCCCTGGGCCTAACCCCAAGCTGTGTAGGAAGCCAGAGACCCAGTCCTGCCCGTCCAGAGGTCCGCAGCACCCCTCTGTCCTGAGGGCCTGGGCCCCAAGGGCTCAGGGGTCTGGGGAGGGGTTCCTTACAGGCTGGGGTCAGAACTCACTTCCCTTGAGCCACTGGGCACGGGGAGAAGCTCTCAGAACACACACTTGGGTCCCAGAGAAAGGATGTCTGGCAGTGGAGTCATCCACTGGTAGGGTGATGAAATGGGTGGCTCCTGTGGGGTGTGGGCCCGCAGCCCCTCAGCTTCCCAGGGACAGCCCAGCCCCGCTCCGACTCCTCCTACGTGACCTTGAGCCATCAGGGAGAACAAACAGCTCCATGTTTGGCCAGCTGGCTCCCCACCCTGGCCAGCCGACTGAGTACGAGAGCTAGTGAGTCACGCAGGCCTGGGCCATGGTGAGGATGGGCTGAGGGAGAGGAAGGGCTCCCCGCACTGGAGTCCAGCCAGAGCGAAAGCTGGGAGGAATCTGGGGCTCAGACTGGGCGAGGCCCATGGGATGCACACTGGGCAGGGGGCCAAGAGAGCCTGCAGGTGGGGACCCCAGCCTCGGTCCTCAGGGTTGCTTCTAAACTGGACCCTCCTTGGCTACTGCCACCTGTCAGGACCATGGGTAGGCCATGGCCCTGTGATGGAACAGGGAGGGGAGTGGGGGTACTGCTGTACCCCACAGTATCAGGGCATCTTAGAACGAGTGGGCGGACCTGTGATTCCGAGGGGCGTCACAGCCTGGCAGTCACCTGTCCCTGCAGGGATGGATGAAGGGGCACCTGGGCAGAGACTTCCTCATGCAGAGCTTGTGGGAGGGGCTCCCAGTGACCCCGCATGGCCATTTCATTTCTGACTTTAGAGTAACCTGCCTGCAGCCCGGCCAGCTGACACCCAGCCTTCTCTAGCGTCTGTGCCCCCTCTGGCCTCCTGCTGTCCCAAACTAAGGTAATCCTCCAGACCCTACCCCGTCCCTCAATTAAAGCCCCGTGGGATGGTTTCCCCCAGGGCAGGTTTGGGGGGGATCCTCTGCCAGTAAGGAGTGATGGAGGGTGGGCTGGGGGGCCCTTCTTCCAGAGGCCCCCTTCTGTTCTCAGAGGCTGCACCGGGTCTTCCTCAGGAGTTGGCATCTCGTCGTCATGGCAACAGCTGGGGAAAGCACACTTCAATAGTGGCCGCCTGCCCCTGCCCTCAGAGGCCTTCTTGGGAGACCTGACTGTGTGCCCGTCTGGGCACTGGGGTGGAGGATGCGCTCAGGCCCTGCTCTGGGAGCCCTAAGGGCCCTCTCTGCTCCCACAAGCTGTTGGACGAGGTTTCTGTCACTTCCCCCATGAGACGGGACTCCCTGGGACCAGGGCCGGTCTTGGGTGGCACAGTGGGCTGAGGATCCCAGTGGCTGGCTTTGCCCTGAGGCCGTGGGGGCCAGTGCCTTCCCCCAGAGCCCCGGGTCAGCGCTCCTCCGTGTTGGAGGGGGGGATGTTCCCACAGGCGGTGGCTCTCCCGCATGTCCTCAGCAGCCAAGGGGTGTGGCCACAGAGGTGTCTGTGCCCCCTTGTGTGGCTCCTCCTAGCTCCAGGGCGTTCCCGTGGGTCTGGCACAGTTACAGTGGGGTCCCGTCCACTGTGCAGGACCTCTCGTTTCAGCCATCTGGACGCGGCCTTGGTGTCTCCATCGCCGACCATCCGTGGTGCCGCAAGGGGGTGTCTGAGGCTGTGGGTCAGTCCCACCTAACAGGAACCCTGGGGCTTGGGTCAGGACATCTGATGCCACCGTGGGGGCAAGCGTGTGTGCGTGTGTGTACACATGTGTACCAGATGACCAGTGCCTGCTCTGTCCCATGGCCCAGAGACCCTAAAATCTTCAGATGAACACCCTGCCCTGGGCCAGTGCAGTTGGAGCTTAATTAACTGCCTCACTAATTAGTTAACCAAGAATACTTACGGAGCAATTGTCCTAAGCCACCGGGGAGGGCCCATCTAACCTGGGGGGGGCTATGCTGGTGCTTCAGGTGGGGCCAGCTCCCCCAGACTGAGGCAGAAGTGTTACAGCCTCAGGGGGCTCTTCCTGGACCTATTGATGGCAAGATGGTGGCTGGCAGTGGGGAATTGGTGGTGACGCACCCACAGGGTGTAGGCAGGGTCCATACCCTCTGCCCAGAGGGGATTCTTAGTGCCTCGGGAAAGGGAACCCCCCTGCCCCGCCAGACTGCCTCACAGGTCAGATCTCTGAGATCAGGAGCAAAACCCTCCATCCAGAGCTGAGTCCCCGAAGCCTTTGGGCATCACTTACAAAAGGAAAGCTGGGGATGAAGGGGGGTCATCTAGCTGTGGGGTCAGAGGTTAATTGGGCTGATAGCCCAGGGCGCGCTGCCAAGTGGCATGGCCCTAGTACCCTGCCTGCACCTGTAGCTTCACCTTTGAAGGTGCAGAGGACCTGGCTCCCCATTGGTTAGGCTCAGCCCTGCCTGGTGAGTCACTTGCAGCCCCAGCTGCTGGTCACGGGATCCCTGAGCCTCCTCGCCCTGGTTGATGGCCACTGAGCTCTGGGAGGAGTTGCTGGACTCTGCTGCCTGACCCCGCCCTTCCCGTGCATTGGGATCTACTTGTAGGAGGCAGGTTTCAAACAGTGTCACCCAAGCCTGGTCAGCAAGAGCCCACCAGGAAGACTCTGGGATGGTGGGGGCCCCCAGGATGTGCTGGGGAGCACATCACCCAGAGGGTGGTGTGCATCCAAGTTGGGGGGCCATTGGGCCCTGTAGGGAGGCCACCTGGCAGAAGAGCCAGGATGAGTCCCCACTCGTCTGCCCATGTGCTGGGTCTCTGCATCTCCATCCTAACTGTGCTTTGAGTGATGCCAGCTGCAGGCTGGGGGCTCAGGCAGGACAGATTGTTGTTGAAAACCCCAAAATATGGATTATAGTGATTTTTGAGGTGAAACTAATATACCACACAATTAGCCATTTTAAAGTGAACAGTTCAGCCCCGGGCTGGTGTAGCTCAGTGGATCAAGTGCCAGCCTATGAACCAAAAGGTCGCAGGTTCGATTCCCAGTCAGAGCACATGCCTGGGTTGTGGGCCAGGTTCCCGGTTGAGGGTGTGCGAGAGGCAACCAATTGATAAATCTCTCACACATTGATGTTCTTTCTTCCTTCTCTCTCTCTCTCTCTAAAAAGTAAATGAATAAAATCTTCTGAAGCGAACAGTGCAGTGGCATTTAGCACACTCAGTGTTGGGTCATCACTAACTCTTTCTAGTTCCAGGACATTTCCATCACCCCAAAGAGAATCCCACCGCCATGCCCCAGGAAACCACTGTCTGAGGATTTGCCTGTCTGGACACTTCATTTCCTTTCTGTGGAATCCTGTAATTCCTGTCCTATGTTTGGCCTATTTCACTGAGCATCACATTTCCAAGGTTCATCCGTGTGGAAGCATGTGTCCATTGAATGGACCCACCATGCTTTATGTACCCATTTGTGTACTAGTGGACATGGGTTCAGCTTTTGGCTGTGGTGAGTCATGCTGCTGTGAGCACGTGTGTGTGTGCATCTGTCAGAGTGCCCACTCTCAGCTCCTTCGTGTGTGTGCCCAGGCGTGGCATTGCGTGGTCACGTGTGAGCACTGGGTTTTATGATGAGCTTTGAGACTGTGGTGACTTGTCATGTCTTCCCTTGGGCTTGTACGAGCTCCCTGGGTGGGAGTGCACTCAGACGGTCTCTGTGGGTCCTGTCCGGAGCCACCCAAGGTCCATGTGGAGCTGGCTGCTCACAGAGGGCCCAGCTGCCCGGCTCAGCTGTCACCTATCCTGTCTGCCCTCCTGGGGCTCCTTAGAGGTGCCCAGAAAAGCCTGCGTGTGGGTGCATAAGAACAGAAGGTGGGGACAGTCACAGGGCCAGAGGTACAGGTCTGGGGTGTGCACTGCCAGCCCTCCTTCGGGATCCCTGCAGGTGTGAAGAAGGGTTGGGAGAACCCCTCATTAGTGATGTATGTCTCAGCTCCTTGTTAAGATGCCTGGCCAAGGAGGAGCTTGGCGTGAGTCTGTTGCCATGGCAACTTGGAAGCTGTAGTTCACCAGCTGATGCACAGAACAGAAGACTGTGGGCACCCGCTGCTCCACTAGCAAGGAGCTAAGTGTGTCTGCTCTGGGTGGGCAAGGAGCCTCCCATTTGCTGGGGGAGCCCGTTAGGCAGGGGACCCTTCCCCCAACTCATTTATGCCGCCAACTGCAGACCATACAGTTGGGCTTTCTGACCCCTCGCTTCTGTCACTGCACAAGCAATGCATAGCCACACTGTGCAGAAACCCAGACAATAGGAATAGGGAGAGCAAAAGTGGCCTCTTGACTCCCCTCTGGGCGCCATCTCACCCCCTTCCCACAGTGAGCCACACATGGGTCCTCCTGTGAGTCCCCAGAAGTTCCCTGTGCGCCTGTGTGTCCGCACACCCTGAAGAAGCATTCTTCCGTGCTATGGCCTTTTCATGAATGAGGTCGCCTGTTCTCCCACTGCTGGCTCCTCCCGCTCCATTCTTCCCGGCCGTGTTTCTGTGCTAATACAAGCAGCACCACTACCTCCTTCTAAGCTGCCACGTGGTGCTCCATGGCCTCACACACCCAGCAATAGAGACGTCCTGACGTCTGTTAGCCAGCCTTGTAGGACCACAAATGGTGCTGCCTGACACGCTGGCCCTGACCACGGGGCCTCTCCGCACCCTGGCCGAAGGCGCTGTAGGTGGCTGGTCCTGGGAGCCCCAACGGCTCTCTGAAACTGCTCTGGTTCTCAGGGACCTGTGGATGGGGCCAGCAGGGTTGGGGTTCAGCCGGGCCGTGCTGCTTTCTTTTGTTTTGTTAAATATATTTTATTGATTATGCTATTACAGTTGTCCCATTTCCCCCCCTTCACTCCCCTCCATCCTGCACACCCCCTCCTACCCACATTCCCCCCCTTTAGCTCATGTCCATGTGTCATAAGTTCTTTGGCTTCTACATTACCCATACTATTCTTACCCTCCCCCTGTCTATTTTCCACCTACCATCCATGCTACTTATTCTCTGGACCTTTACACCCTCTCTCTCGCTCCCACTCCCCTGTTGCTAACCCTCCATTCTGTGGAGGGTTCTGTGATCTTCATTTCTGTGGTTCTGTTCCTGTTCTAGTTGTTCACTTTGTTTTTGTTTTTGTTTTGGGTGTGGTTGTTAATAGTGAGTTTGCTGTCATTTTACTATACATGTTTTTTATCTTCTTTTTCTTAGTTATATGTATAGTTATATTTTTCATGATTATATGTATAACCATGGGTTGTAGATATATGTTCTTTCAGTCCTCTGTTTCCTATACCCTTTTTTATCTCTCCCCATCTATTTTATGCCTACTAATTATGTTTCTTCTCTGTACCTTTTCCCAGCTATTCCTCCCTTCTCCCTCCCCACTGATCTTTCTCCATGTGGTGTCCATTTCTCTGATTCTAGTCCTGTCCTGGTTGTTTGCTTAGTTTTTGTTTTCATTGTTTTTCTTTTCTTTTAGGTTTACTTGTTGATAGTTGTGAGTTAGTTGTCATTTTATTGTTCATATTTTTTATCTTTTTCTTAGATAAGTCCCTTTAATATTTCATATAATAAGGGCTTGGTGATGATGAACTCCTTTAACTTGACCTTATCTGAGAAGCACTTTCTCTGCCCTTCCATTCTAAATGAAAGCTTTGCTGGATAGAGCAATCTGGGACATAGGTCCTTGTCTTTCATGGCTTGGAATACTTCTTTCCAACCCCTTCTTGCCTTCAAGGTCTCTTTTGAGAAATCAACTGACAGTCTGATGGGAACTCCTTTGTAGGTGACTGTCCCCTTTTCTCTTGCTGCTTCTAGGATTCTCTCCTTCCTTTTAATCTTGGGTAATGTAATTATGATGTACCTTGGTGTGTTCCTCCTTGGGTCCAACTTCTTGGGGACTCTCTGAGCTTCCTGGATTTCCTGGAAGTCTATTTCCTTTGCCAGATTGGGGAAGTTCTCCTTTATTACTTGTTGAAATAACTTTTTCACTTGTTGCTCTTCCTCTTCTCCCTCTGGTACCCCTATAATTCAGATGTTGGAACATTTAAAGATGTCCTGGAGGTTCCTAAGCCTCTCCTCATTTTTTGGAATTCTTGTTTCTTCATTCTGTTCTGGTTGGTTCGTTCTTTCTTCCTTCTGGTCCACACCATTGATTTGAGTCCTAGTTTTGTTCCCATCACTATTGGTTCCCTGTACATTTTCCTTTATTTCACTTAGTGTAGCCTTCATTTTTTCATCTAATTTGTGACCAAATTCAACCAATTCTGTGAGCATCCTGATTACCAGTGTTTTGAACTGTGCATCTGATAGGTTGGCTATCTCTTCATCGCTTAGTTGTATTTTTTCTGGAGCTTTGATCTGTTCTTTCATTTGGGCCTTTTTTTTTTTTGTCTTGAAGCACCTGTTACATAGTGAGGGACGGAGCCTTAGGTGTTAACCAGGGTGGGGCTGTGTTTGCCAGGTTGTGACGCTGTGTATGGGGGAGGGGTCCAAGAGGGAACAATGGTGCTTGCTCCGCTCTCAGCTGGATTTCAGTCCCTTCTGCCACTTCCCACAGCAAATTGGGCCCTTCTGGTGCTGATTCCCGTGTGGGTGGGCTTGTGTACGTTCTAGGACCCTGTGGGTCTCTCCAAGGAACTCTGTGAGGCTGGGAGTCTCGCCCGGCACCTCAATCCCCACAGGTGTTTTCAATGAGTGGCTTGAGGCTTTATTTCCCTGCCCTGGGACCTTAGGTTGCACAGTCTGTCCTGCTCCCCATTAGTGTCTCCTGGTTTATCTGCGTGTGTATGTGGGACTGCCTAGTCGGCAATCTGCCACCTCACCGGGTCTGCC
This sequence comes from Phyllostomus discolor, assembly GCF_004126475.2. Classification (NCBI taxonomy): domain Eukaryota; kingdom Metazoa; phylum Chordata; class Mammalia; order Chiroptera; family Phyllostomidae; genus Phyllostomus; species Phyllostomus discolor. The sequence goes on along the minus strand of NC_040905.2, from coordinate 115,349,322 downwards.
AGCCGCTGCCTTGAGTGCCCCGCTCCACAATCCGCTGTCTCACTGGGTCTGCCAGCCACCACCTAGCCATTAGTCCTCTCTGTCCCAGCTCCCCATCTCCGCCCCTCCTACTGGTCTGGATGAATGTTTCTTCTTTAACTCCTTGGTTGTCGGACTTCCATACAGTCGATTTTCTGTCAGTTCAGGTTGTTTTTGTTTTTAAATTGTTGTCTTACTTTTGGTTGTGCAAGAGGGCACAGTGTGTCTACCTGCGCCTCCATCTTGGCCAGAAGTCTGGGCTGTGCTGTTTTCTGAGTGGCGGGTCTCTGCACTGGGTGCTGCCCGCTGGGCCCCTTAGTCTGCAGCCAGCTTGGCCTCACGTGGGGCACTTCTTTGGGCTCTGGAGCTGCCATTCTCTCCGCTACCCTCCTGATCCTCTCATCTGAGTGGGGTTAGCTCATGTTCCCTCTCCATTGGCCCAGGGTCATTCATGCAGGATGGGCTCTATCCCACCAATAAACATGCTTTTCTTCTTGAGCAAATTGGAAAAGCAAAGTTGAGTGCTCCTGAGAATGAGGGGGTTGTGGGGGAAGGTGGTGGCAGTGTAGGGGTGCGGGCTGGGCGCGGTGGTCCCTTTGAGCAGAGCAGTGGGGAAAGGCTAACCCAGTGTCCCCACCCCCAGGGCATGGAGGGGTTTGCCCACCAGGAGTCCACACTGAGCAGGGAGTCCTTGGCCCAGGGTACCAGGGCCTCAGTCGCCCACTGGCTGTGTGCCTGGGGGCAGGTGTGCGTGAGTATGGAAGTCCTGGGCCTGCCTGGACGTCCACCCTTTTGATCTTGTTCTTGCATCTCTCTACCTGTTGGGCCACTTGTCCATGCCACAGGGGAAGGCTTGAGATCACGAGTCTGACCAGGACTGGAGGCCAGTCCCTGTGGTTGCAGGCCCACACGTGGCCAATGCCCCTGGTGCTCACCGGTGCCCCAAGCCTCTTTCTGTCTGCAGCTGGCCAAGATGGCCTGGAGTACAGGTGGCAAACACAAGGCTCGGGGGCTGAATCCGGCCCCCCACCTTGTCTTATCCAGCCTGGCACCTTGTTTCTACCCAGCGGCAACACAGAACTCCTTGCTCCCTAGTTAAGGAGTAGTTACATTCATGAAGTCCTAAAATTGCCTTTGGCCCTTTGAAGGCAGCTGTGAGGCTGGTGTGGCCCCTGGTGAAAATGAGTTTGACACCCCTGGCCTAGAACCACCTCTCTGGTCTGTGTGTCTCAGGCCTGGAGGCTCTGGCAGTGGGGTGAGGACGTGTGAGAGGTCTGCTCTACGTACAGGACAGATAGCAGGGACTGGGGAAGGCTACAGTGGTCCCAGCAGGAGTCAGCATCACTTGGTTGGGGTGTGCTGAGTGGCAGGCTCTGGGCTGTCCGATCCTGGGCTCCCTCCTTTCTGTTCCATGCCTTGGTGCCCAAAGGGGCTCAGGAAGCTCACATCAAGCTGTTGTGGATTCGGCCTAATGGAGCTTAGCCGGCTGAGCAGATTGCTCTGGGGAGTAGCAGCAGGCAGCATAGGGTAGGGTCAGCAGCTGGTGCCTTCTCCTCCCTGTCCCCGAGTGTCTGTATGATCTCATGACAGCCTGGCAGGGAGCTGGCCTGTGGGATCAGAGCCTTGTACCCACACAGCCCTCTCTTACCACGGGGGCCAGGCAGCAGCCATGCCTGGGGATTGCATTCCTTGTGCCACTGTGTCCCTTATTGGTTTGTGGCCCTGGGGTTGGAACCACATCTTAGCAAGGGGTACCCAGCTCACCTGTCTGTGTTACACAGATTAAAGCACCCCTCCATCCCTGGCCAGTGTGGCTTAGTTGGTTGGAGCATTGTTCTATAACCAAAAGATGGCAGGTTCAATTCCCAGAGAAGGCACATACCTAGGTTGCTGGTTCAACCCTTGGTACAGTTCCCTGGTCCGGGCCTCGATCCCTAGACTGGGAGGGTACGGAAAGCAACCAATCGATGCTTCTCTTTCACATTAATGTTTCTCTTTCTTCCTTTCTCCCTTCTTCTCTAAAAGCAATGGAAAAAATGTCCTCAGGCGAGGATAAAAAAATTATCTTACAAAATCTTTGTCCTACACACAGAACCAGTCCACCGCCCAGTGCTCTCAGTGTGGTCGAAATGCCTCCCTCCCTCCACGTGTCTGGGGCAGGTGGTTTGTAAGATGAGGGACGAGATGGGGGACTTGGAGCCTTTATAGAAGACCCTTAGACACTTCATAGAAGAGAATCTGGGTGAATCCTTCAGCCTCTCTCGCCCCCGACTCAGCCAGGCAGCATGAGAAGCAGCTGGCTCTGTGGGCCCTGGGCACCCTGCGTGAGCAGTCCTGGGCAGGCTGAGGATGCTGCCTGTTAACAGGATTTGATTCAGGCACCAGGGCCGTCCTTGGGTGCACACTGTCCTGCACTTTGCAGCCCATCCTGGGGGTCCCGCCCTGTTCCAGGACTCTGGAGGTCCCTATTATTGGTGAGAGCCCATGTCAGGGTCCCCCACTGCTGCCAGTGAGGGGCTTGCGGCCCATAACATTCACTAAGTGGCTGTGCGCCCCTTCTTCTGGCTTTCACACACGCTCCCAACAGCCCCAGGCTTTGCCTCCCCTTCCAGGTAATTTCTACCAGATGACGGGCATGTGGGCTCTGTGGCACTCAACAAGGCAGGTCACGTGCCCCTGGGGGCCTCCTCATGCACATGCCTGGGAAGAAGGCATTTGTGGGCCAGTGCCATCTTTAAAAAGAGACCTTTGGCGGCTTTTATTGACCAGCTGGGAATTCCCAGCAATGAGAAAGGGAGTTTTTTAATTGATTTGACAGAGAAAGAAACATCAATTTTTTGTTTCACTTATTTATGCATTCATTGGTTGATTTTTTTATGTGCCCGATCAGATTGAACCCACAACTCTGGTGTGTCAGGACAATGCTCTAACCAATTGAGCTATCTGGCTAGGGCAACTGATGGGGTGGTTTCCCTTAAAGCCTGGATGAGCAGTGCCCCTCTCCAGCCCTGAGTGTGACCTGCACAGGGTTGCTTCAGCACCATGGACAGAGATCACAGCCTGAACTGTCCCACAGGGCATTATCCTCCTCTTGGCCAGGGGACCTGACATTGGGAGGTTTGGGGTGTGTTGGAGCTGTGTCTAAGAGGGAGCACTGCTCATGGGGAGAGTCACTCCAGGCCTCTCCAAGCCAAGCTCTACACCAGGGGCCTGTTTGGCTGGGGAGGGCCTTGTAGTCTCCCTCACAGCTGTCCAGAAAAGGGAGCATCAGGAAGCTCTCTGGGGGCCAGGGAGCTGGGCCCAAGGCAGTCATGGATCTTGGACCCAGGCCCAGGCCCAGTGCCCCTCTGTGGCCAGGCCTCAGGCAGCTCGAGAGCCACCTCCCCGCGCCAGCATGGCCTCCGCCTCCTGACCACATGTCAGCCTGGCTGTCTTGGACCTTCAGTGGAAATTGATTCTAATTTGTAAAACTTGATTTAAAACCTAAAGGATTTTTAATTAAAACCCAGAAAATCCATCTGTGTAATTAAGCCTCCAGAAGTCACTGGGCCTCATGTGATGAGTGGCCAGTTGGCATGGTCTGTCCTCAGCTGTCCACCAAGGCCTGACTAGGGCACAGCTGTGACATGTGGGGGTCGGCCTTGTGTGCGGGGGTGCTGACTGAGCCCGAGCCCTCCCTGGAGGGGACCCGTGCATCCTGGGCTGGTCATCACCCAGGGCAAGAAGGGCAGGGTGGCTGCATGGCGCTTCTCTCAAGAGCTGAGCACACGTGTGTGCACCTCCACGCGGACCACGGCAAGGCCTCCAGGCCCAGGTGCAGGACCCCGGACCTCGTTCCTCCCAGGCGCGAGTTTGGAGTAATGGGGGGAGAAGGGCAGGGGTGTGTCTTAAGGATAGTAGCCCCGAAAGGGTGAGTGCTTGCAGGGATGAACGGGGAACTTTCCGGGTGCCCGGGCTGTGCTGACTGGGTTCGTGACTCCAGCCACTGTGGTGGTGATGTCTTCACTTCTCAGACAAGCTTGTGTTCATGGTCTCCCTGCTGTGTCCTGGGTCACTAGCCATGGCTGGCTGGCCTGAGTCTCAGGGTGTGCCTCAAGAGCAGGGAGGCAGGCTGGGGCCGGCAGGGTCAGGGTGAGCTTTGCTTGTCAGAGGTTGGGAAGGTGCTGACCCAGGGACCCCAAGCTGGCTTGTCTTTGCAAGTGGCTGGGACTCTGGGTTGTAGTCCGTGCTGGGGAGTGGGCCTTTCCACCTCCTGACCTGAGTAGCTTCTCAGGGGCCTGGCCCAGAACAGTCCGGACACCTTCACTCCACCACCGAGGACCAAGGTCCTCAGCTTTGCCCGACACCAGCTCCAGGGTCCAGAGCAGGTTCCTTCAAGAAGCTTCCAGGTCCAGAGATTCCTATAGCTGCCCCTTCCATCCTTGTCTGGTACCCAAGAACCAGCTCCATGGGTGGGCCCAGCACCCTGTGACATAGTCCAGGCCCCTCAGGCGAGTCACCCAAGGCCCCAGTCTGTGGGGCAGAACCAGAGTCCACCTCATGGGCTCCTCAAGATGCGAGACAGAGCCGTTCTAGTGCACAGGCATGACGTGGGCATTTGGTGCAGCTTTTCGCCATAGATCTGTCCTCTCCGCTCACCTACTCACGGAGACTGACACACAGCAGGCAGGGCCTCCCAGGGCTGGTGCAGGCTCTGCAGGCTCTGACTGCAGAGCTGCCCTGCCGGACCATGCAGCCGGTCCCCATGGGGCTTGGGGGACAGGGCCCTCGGTGCTGCTTTAGCAGGACGCCGATGTCTTGTTTTTCCACAGCTAAATCACAGCAAAGGCACTTGTTACTGCTGAACCCATTAAGTGTACTTACGGCACTCTCGGCGGGAACGTGTAATTACATTGGTGGCCCTGTGCCACGCTGCACACTGCGCTGTGGGCATGGGCTGCCAGCATCAACTGCTGTTCCGCCCTCCCACCCCCGCTCTTGTCTGGGAGGCTGCGGGGAGAAGGGGTGAGGCTGGCTTTCGGGGTCCCACAAAGGAGGGGTTACACCGGGTGTGACTTCCTCCTGCTCCTCATCACTGAGCGCATCTGCCTGTAGGCATGGAGGCCCTGAGCCTCCCCAGACCAGTCCCCTCCTTGACCCATCACAGCACAGCCCTTGCCGGTTTGTCACCCAGGGCTCAGAGGCCCTTGAAGGCGGGGCTGCATGGATCCCCAGCCCCCCTGCCCGCATACAGCAAGTGCAGCATGAGTGCCCAGAGCTACTTTATGGAGCACAGCCACGTGCCAGGCAGCGTCCTGCTGCTGTGGTCACCTCCCAGCCCCACCAAGGGAAACATGGGGCGGGGAGCAGGCGGGCACTGACCCGAAGGCCCTGCAGCCAGGATGTGCCGCAGCCAAGGCTCCCATCCCTGTCGCCTCAGGGCCAGGCGGGGTGGAGCCTGCAGGATCCCGGCCCTGGATTTCCCAGGGCTGTCTGCTGACCAGTGGTGTTTTCCAAGCTCCCCCATCCACCTCGCACCAGCTTCAAGGTGGGCTGGGGGCCCTTGCTCTCTAGCCTGAGCAGGGCAGGCCAGCAACCCCACAGAAAGCCCACCTTAGGGTGGGAGTGTGTAGGAGGGTTCCTGACCTGGGGATGGTGTTGGGGTGGGCACGTGGAATTCCCCTGAGGTCTTGGGCCCTCCCAGCTATGAGAGACAGCTGACTGCCTGTATCCATAGGGTTCGGGTGAAGCCTCAGCCCTCCAGCTAGGGGCCCCCTGCACACAGCCCTGGCCCCATCCTGGTGGCCCTGGGCTCCTGCCTGGCCCTGTGGGCCCGGGATCTGGGACCTTTCCTCATACCGTATATGGCTGGCCTGCTGCAGGGCTCCTTGGTTTCCTGATGAACCAGCTGGTGCAGGTGTGGGGGTGCACCCCTGCTGGAGGCAGCTGAGGAGGTGACCCTGCCACACCACAGCCTGCGTGAAGCCATGGTGCCATCTGGTGGCCACTCCTCAAATGGGCGGGAGTTCTCACTGAGGTTCTGAGTGGCCTCTTGTTCCTGTACTCAGGGCCAGCGAGCCCACAGGGTGGCTGGCCCACCTGTGCTGGACACATTGTATGCCAGATGCACTCGCTGCTGACAGCACTCTGAAGCCCCGTCCTGGGCCGGACACCCTCCTGCCAGCAGGGAGATGCTCCTGGATGTGGCTGTCCAGGCAGCTTTTCCTCCCGGGACCGACTGGCTGGTGGGGGGCCCGAGGGTGTAGGCCCTCCCCCACCTGTCCTTCATCCACTTCCCGTTACCCTTTATCCAAGCACGCAGTAGGGCTGCATATCCTCCAGGCCCTGTCACCGAACTGACCTGAAACTCACATCCTCCTCCCCCCATCGCCACAGTTGGGGCTTTCTGTCTGCTGGAGTCACAGGGGAGCCAGGGCAGTGCCACGGGCGGGGGCTCTGGGTGCACCCCCCACCAGTCTGCAGACATCTGCAGCACTTGTCGGAGCCCGGGCAGCTGTGAGATGTGCACCTGCGTGTGTGACCTTGGTTTAGGTCACTAGTTGGGAGAAACCTGGTGAAGGGCAGCAGATAGCCTCCAGCCTCCATATAGGGTCTCACTCTGTGCCTCTGTTTCTCCTCTGCACCCAGGGTTGGTGTCAGGGTTCTGTCCCTTAACACCCAGACGATGGGGCAGGTGCAGGGGTGTGGAGGGCTCGGCACCCTGGCGGCAGTGGGGGGATAGGGTGCAGCCTCCCCTCCTGCTTTCCCTTGGCCATCTACCAGCCTCCTGCATCGACCCTTAACTGCCTGTCCCACGTGGTTCGAGCACGTCAGCATGCTGGTCATCATGCTCAACTGCGTCACCCTGGGCATGTTCCGGCCTTGCGAGGACGTCAAATGCCGCTCAGAGCGCTGCAGCATCCTGGAGGTGGGGGCCTGGGCAGGCGGGGGCGGGGCTGGCCCGCTTGCCATGGATGACCCTTGGGGACACCCCCTCCCGGTATGTGGAGGGCATAGGTCCCACTCTCAGGCCCTCCTCCTGCCAGGCCTTCGACGACTTCATCTTCGCTTTCTTCGCGGTGGAGATGGTCATTAAGATGGTCGCTCTGGGGCTGTTCGGGCAGAAGTGCTACCTGGGTGACACGTGGAACAGGCTGGACTTCTTCATCGTCATGGCGGGGTACAGCTCCACGCCACCCGCAGCCCTGCCCTGCTCAGCCAGGGCTGGCCTGGGGCCGTAGCTCCTGAAGCAGCCTCTTGTCTGACCAGGCCTGGCCGGGAGCCCCCCACCCCAGGCTCCACAGGTGGCTCTGGGACCCCCAGGGAGAGGGATGGAACAGGTGCACTCCAGAGGGCTCCGGGCTGTCCCTGGGAGGCAGGAGGCCAGTATGGCCTATGTCAGGGGTGGACACTTGTCCTGGGGACCCCTGTGCTAGCAGCAGTGATGGTGGGATGGACATGGGATATCCAGGAGGGCGAGGGAGTGCCCAGTGGTGACTCAGGGTCATGCCCCTCCTGCCTCAGGACCCAGCCTGGCTGGGCACACGGCTTGGGGGCCAGCTCTCCAGCATGTGGTCACCTGCCCACCACCTCAGCCTCCCTCCCTGTACCCCTCCCCCAGCATGATGGAGTACTCTCTGGATGGACACAATGTGAGCCTCTCAGCCATCCGAACAGTACGTGTGCTGCGGCCCCTCCGCGCCATCAACCGTGTGCCCAGTAAGTGACCATCCCTCCCCGGCCTGGAGCAGGCTTCATGGAGCAGCCCTGAGAGCTCTCCAGGGCCTGTTGGGACACAGGACCAGGATGCCACATTGCCCTGGTTTCCGGACACTGTGGCCCCTGGACACTGTGGCCCCAGCACTGGAGGAGGGACTGTGGTCCCTGAGCATTTGCCACTTTTTCTGGGAAGGAGAGAGCAGACCCTGACCGAGCCGGGGTGTGGTGGGCAGGCTTCGGGGGACCCTGGCCACCCTGAAACTCAGACCCCTCACCTGCACAGCATGAAGGGTGGTACTGGGTGAGGGGGCTGCTCAGGCCCTGGTGGCTTTTTCAGCCCATCAGGGAGGCATGGAGAAGCTTCTGGGAAGTTATGTGGCAGCTTATGGGGAAGATGGCTTGTCCTCACACTAGTCACCTGCCCACACGGGATGGTTCGGGATCTTTTGGTGTTTTCAGAGTGTTCAGTGCTGTGGCTGAGTTCGGGGAGGGGGTAGTGCCCATGAGACTGTGTGAGGCTCTAGTGTATACATGGGGGGGAGGGTGGGTGCTCTGTGTGTACCATGCAGCTGTGTACACAGCCTTCTGGTTTCCTGGCCTGGGTCCTGGTGGCCTCGCCACCCAAGTCCAGGTTGTTAGGACTTGTCCTCCAGCCCTCTCTGAGAAGTCACATACCCCCCAGGGCAAGTGCCACCTTGCCCTGGGGCCATCAACTCCACAAAAAGGCATGTGGGTCAGGGTTGTGCTATGGGGAACCCCCACCCCGCCTCCCTCCAGGGCAGGGCTCTGCTCCCCAACCCCGTACCTGCTGCAGTGCCTCTAGGTTCCCCAGCGTGGAGGCAGACCAAAGCCCATTTGCTGGCGGCCCCTAAGGCTGTGCCTCTCTGCCGGAGCTAGGACCGCTGGACTCACGACCAGACCTGGGGCCTGAGCAGGGTGTGGTTCTGGCCATCGTTCAAAGGGAAGAGGGTTGCACCTGGCCAGCAGCCTTGTTCCCCTTGCTGTGGGCCTGACCCAGAGGTGTCATTACCCCTCAGTGCCTGCTGGACATGTAGGGACCAGGTGCACGTTCCCCCGATAGCTGCCCTACCCGTCTGTGAGCAGTGGGAGGGGCTGGGGGCGCAGGGCACGCTCCAGAAGGCCCCCGTGCTGACTCCCACCCTACCCCTCGCAGGCATGCGCATCCTGGTCACGCTGCTGCTGGACACCCTGCCCATGCTGGGGAACGTGCTCCTGCTCTGCTTCTTCGTCTTCTTCATCTTTGGCATCGTGGGCGTCCAGCTGTGGGCCGGCCTGCTGCGAAATCGCTGCTTCCTGGACAGCACCTTCGCCAGGTGCGAGGCCACACCCACCAGCAAGTCCCGCCCCCTCCAGGGCTCCTCGGAGCGGCCAGCCCCCAGCAGGCACCGCCCCCAGGGGCTCACCCTTCCTGGGCGACTCTAGCTTGGGCCCAGGGTTCTGGCTTCTGGGTCTTTGTCTCTTTATCTTTGTTTTTATGTCTGTTTTTGTTTCTCGTTTTCTGTCTCTCTGTGTCTGTACCTATTTTCTGCTTCTTTATCTTCCTCTCACTGCTGCTTTGTGTCCCCCACTGTCTCTCCCTCACGCTGCTTTCCCGCTCTCTGTCCTCGTGCCCCGCCCCGGGCCTCCCGCCCCCAGGAACAACAACCTCACCTTCTTGCGGCCGTACTATCAGACTGAGGAGGGCGACGAGAACCCTTTCATCTGCTCCTCACACCGAGACAACGGGATGCAGAAGTGCTCGCACATCCCCAGCCGCCGTGAGCTGCGCGTGGAGTGCACCCTGGGCTGGGAGGCCTACGGGCAGCCGCAGGCCGAGGGCGTGGGCGGCACCGGCCACAACGCCTGCATCAACTGGAACCAGTACTACAACGTCTGCCGCTCCGGCGACTCCAACCCCCACAACGGTGCCATCAACTTCGACAACATTGGCTACGCCTGGATCGCCATCTTCCAGGTGGGCTTCCGCGAGTCCCCGTCGTGCTGGGTGCCCAGCGCGAGGGCCGTGAGGAGGGGTGGTGTTGGCCTGCCCCGCCAGCCCCACGTCTGGACCCCGGGGGGACACAGACCCGCTGAGCTGCGGGTGCCCCCCTCCCAGGGCTGGGCCACCTGTGTGCCTAGCCACCTGCCCCCACACAGGTGATCACGCTGGAAGGCTGGGTGGACATCATGTACTACGTCATGGACGCCCACTCCTTCTACAACTTCATCTACTTCATTCTGCTCATCATCGTGAGTACCGGGCGTGGGACGTGTCCCAGGTGGCAGGGCAAGACTTCTAGGGCCGTGGGTGTTGGTGGGTGGAGGTGCCTCTGAGTTGCTACAGTTAATCTCAGAGCCGTAAGCTCCTCGGTAGACGTCCTCCTGGTCCCCGGGGTCCATTCGTGAGCCTGCTTGTGCCCCTGTCTCGTGCATTCCCAGCCTCTACTTGCCCTCGGGGGCCCTGGCGTTGGCTGAGCTACAGGGTGGGGGCTGCAGAGACCCAGGGCTGCCCTTGGGCTGCTGGGCAGACAGGTGGGGCCCCGTGATGGGGCTTCCATGCAGTCCTCAGTGGGGGGGACCGGGAGGGTGCGGGAGGACCGCAGCCTCCCAGGCGTAGGTGGTAGGCGAGCATGCACTTCCAGGGGGCCTCAGACCCCAGGCTCTCCCAGGGCCGGATCCTGTCTGGAAGTTGCAGAAGAGTCGGGACTCTGCACACGACCCCCCAGGAGCAGCCCTCCCCAGTGCGTGTGGCCCCAGGTGTGTCCCTCGCCTAATGCAGCCAGGGTCTGCGAAGACCCAGCAGTGCACAGAACAGGCAGACAGCCGTCCTCGTCTCAGACGATCCTCACGAGCAGAGGAGAGTTTCCCGTGGTGACCGCGTCACAGAGGAATGGCTGACTAGAAAGGGAAGGGTGGCCGTAGTTGAGAGGGTCTCATCAAGGACAGACCTGAGGAGGAGGGGGTGAGCCTCACAGATGACGGGAAGGAGGGTCTCCCCATGTGTCCTCCATCTGTCCCCAAATAGATGAGAAGCACCTACTATGCACCACCTGTCCCAGAAGCTGGGCTCAGCAGGGGTCCCACCCATCGTGGGGTGCTCCCGCTGGCCACACTCAAAGCCATACCCTTGGCCCCCGGAATGGGCGGCGCACAGTAGGACTCAGTGTCTCTCTCATCAGGGACTGAGTCACTGTTGTTTAGACACCACAGCCACTGCCCGGCCTCCGGGGCAGATGGGTCTCCGTGTCCCCTCTTCCCCAGTTCCCTGGGGCACACAGCCTGGTGAGCAAGGCCCCGGACAGGCTGTTGGAAGGCTCAACACCGCCCGCCCGCCACAGGTGGGCTCCTTCTTCATGATCAACCTGTGCCTGGTGGTGATCGCTACGCAGTTCTCAGAGACGAAGCAGCGGGAGAACCAGCTGATGCGGGAGCAGCGCGCCCGCTACCTGTCCGACGACAGCACCCTGGCCAGCTTCTCAGAGCCGGGCAGCTGCTACGAGGAGTTGCTCAAGTACGTGGGCCACCTCTGCCGCAAAGTCAAGCGGCGTGGCCTGCGCCTCTGTGCGCGCTGGCAGAGCCGCTGGTGCAAGAAGGTGGACCCCAGCAGCACCCTGCACAGCCAGGGCCCCGGGCACCGGCCGAGGCGGGCGGACAGGCATGCGGCCTCCATTCACCATCTGGTCTACCACCACCACCACCACCACCACCACCACTACCACTTCAGCCACGGCAGCCCCCGGCGGCCCGGCCCCGACCCAGGCGCTGCAGACACGAGGCTGGTACGGGCCAGAGCGCTGCCCTCACCGCCCTTGGCCAGCCCCGGACCCCTGGACACCGAGTCGGTGCACAGCGTGTACCACGCAGACTGCCACGTGGAAGGGCCTCAGGAGAGGTCCCAGGGGGTGCAGGCTCCGGCCACTGCTGCCGGCCTCAAGCTGGCCATGGGCCTGGGCGCCATGAATTACCCCACCATCCTGCCCTCAGCAGCTGGTGGCGGCAAAGGTGGTACCAGCCCCGGGCCCAAGGGGAAGCGGGCCAGTAGGCCACCAGGAGCTGGAGGTCACAGCTCCCTCAGCTTGAGCAGCCATGACCCCTACGAGAAGATCCAGCATTTGGTTGGGGAATATGGTAAGGACCCCAGCTTCGCCCTGCTGGGATTGGGATGGGACCCAGGCATGTTGTCCCCACCTGTGTGCCTTCCAGGGAGACCCTGCTCTTTCTTTTTTCTGCTTTGGAAGAGGGGAGGGCCTCGGGTACCTCGCACTCTGACACTGCAGGGACAGGACAGACTTGGGTACCCATTCCATCCCCCCTGTAGTAGCCCCAAACAGCCATTGGCCTAGTGGACTGTGAGCCTTTGCTACATCGCTCGACGTGACAGTTCTGAAGCTGGCAGAGCATTGCCCCCACTTGGCTTTGAGAAGGATTGTCTGCCTGTGTTCATGGCCTGGCGCCTTCTCCTGAGGAGGGGCCGGATCCCTTCTGGATGGGGAGACTGAGGCAGGGGGATAGGGAGGAGTCAAGGGTACAGTGCCTTTAAGGGTTGGGGAGGGGGGCCAGGCGCCCCTCACCATACCCCCACCCGGGGCCTCTGCTTCATCCCCCTCAGACTTGTGGTCGAAGGAGAGACACTGGGCCCCGTGCAGGCTGCAAGGCCCTCCCACGTGGTGCATGCAAGTGTCTAGACCACTAGACCACGGTGCCTCTGGGACACATAGGGTGCCTCGTGTCCAGGGTGTGAGAGGCTCTGGCCATGTGGGCCCCTGAGTACCAGTGAGTCGAAGCCGCAGCTTCACATGCAGAGGTGTCCGGGCCCCAGACACTGAGCGTGAGGAAATGGCACACAGCGCTCCTTGGCCACTCCCGCGCTTGATCTGTGGTGGAGTGGTGGTGGGTGACACGTGTCAGGTTACGTGCAGCGTCGAAGTTAATTTCACCTGCGTAGCGTGGCTGCTAAAAGTAGCTCACGTCACATTTCTGGATGGTGACGCCCTAGGACAGATGAGCTCCTCTGCCCCTCCGTGTCCCTGCCCCTGTATGTGAGCGGAGCACACCTATGCAGGGTGTGCACGAGTGTGCCCAGGTGTGTCCCTGGGTGTGCATGTGCGTGGCTGGATGTGCATATGAGTGTGTCCAGGGGTGTGTATGACCCCAGGTATGAGTGTGCCCAGGTGTGCGCTGTTCACCCTACACCAGCCTCGACGTGGGCATGGGTCCCAGGCACTCGCGGGTGTGACGTCTGAGTGGCCTGATCCTGCTTGTGCCCTTCGCCACTTAGGACTGGGCCGGGCCCCCAGCCACCTGTCGGGCCTGAGTGTGCCCTGCCCCCTGCCCAGCCCCCAGTCGGGCACGCTGACCTGCGAGCTGAAGGACTGTCCGTACTGCGCCGGCGCCCTGGGAGACCCCGAGTGGGAGTTCAGCGACTCCGAGAGCGCAGGCTCCGAAGGCAACGCGGTCTACGAGTTCACGCAGGACCTGCGGCACGGGGACCGCCGCGACCCCATGCAGCCGACCCCGGCGGCAGACACGCCGGCCCAGGGCGGTGTGCGGAGGCGCGGGCAGCCGCAGGCGGACTCTGGCCAGCGAGGCGGGCTCGTCCGCGGGTGGTCCGCCGTCAGCGGCAAGCTGCGCAGGATCGTGGACAGCAAGTACTTCAACCGCGGCATCATGGCGGCCATCCTCACCAACACGCTGAGCATGGGCATTGAGTACCACGAGCAGGTGGGCAGGCACAGGGGCACTTGCCCTCCGTGTGAGTTGGGACCATTGTCGTGACCCCTGGGGAACACGTTCCTTCTGTGTCTCAAGGTGTCAGCCTCTGGGGGACCCGCAGTGGGGCTGTGGAGGGTGGGTGATGTTGGAGCCGGATGATTTTTATCAGTTACTCAACAAACGCTCATCTTTCCTCCTTGGGCTGGGTCTCTGCTGAGTGTGGAACACAGAGACACCATGGCTCCTGCTGAGAGGTTTTCTCCATCTGGGGAGGGGGGTTGAGACCACCAAAGACCCAGAGGCAACAGGGGGCTGAGGGTGTTCACCAGGTCATCTGGTGGCTCTTCTCAGGAGGGGATCCTCAGCCCCGTCCTTGCAGAGATAGACCCCCCTTGCGTGAGCCAGACCTACTGGCAGCACCTGCTGGGGAGCCCCTCGGTGGCCAGAAGAGGTGGTGGTGTGGTGTGGTCCCAGGAGGGGCACTGGCATGGTGCCCAGCCCCCGCCCCTGGATGCTGCACCCAGAACACCAGCCCTGGACAGGGCCACACTTGCAGGGGGCGGCAGCCGGGTCTGGTAGGGAGTGGTACCCTCTTGGGACCAAAGCCTGTTCACTTTTAGCAACCAAATGAACTTCCCATCTCCTACCTGTCTGTTCAAGTCATCCAAGCCATTTTCTTTCATCCTGGAGCAGTTTAGGAGAAATCAAGCAGTGTCAGCTGAAGGCAGGTCCTATGTGGGAGGTTCTTTTTATGAGGGGGAGACGCAGGGCAGGGGCAGCAGCTGACCTCAAGGGACCCCTGGTGTGAGAGAGCCTGCACCACACAGGCACACACACAAATGGGTGCACAGTCATACATGTCCACACTGCCACAGGGGTGCGTACACACACACACACACACACGCGCGGGTGCGCAGTCATACATGTCCACACGGGCACACACAGGCATACAGCCATACATGTCTACACCGCCACATGGGCACGTAGTCATACATGTCCACACTGCTACATGGGCACGCACACAGGCACACAATTGTACATGTCCACATGTATACATACACGAGGCTCGCCCATGCAGATATGGGCATGTGTACAGACACACACGTGGTTGGCTGTGCACACATCCACCATGTGCAGTATGTTTCCAGGCAGCACATATGCAAGTCACACTGGCACAGGCATGTGCATGTGAGCACACACGGGCAGGCTAGAACGTCCCCAGTAAGGATGGGCCTCTGGGGCCTTCTGCCAGCCAAGAAGGGTAAGGTCTCCAGAGACCAGAGTGGCTTTCGGAGGCACCACCCTTGATGTCTGTGCCCCCAACACCCCCGTCCTGGTCCCCGGCACAGGTACTCCAGGCCCTGTCCCCATGGCCTGTCCTTCGTGGCCCAGGGGGTCTCTCGGGCCCCAGGGCTCACATAGGCCGGGGCAAGTCAGAGACAGTGATGGCGGGGAGGCTGCTGGGCCAGGGTCCTGCTGGAAGGGACATCCCTGGGGCCTAGCTCCCTTCTGCAGACAGCAGCCAGATAGGTTCTTGAGGTGCCCACTGTAGCCTCTGAGCCCTTGGCTCCTTGATGCAGCCTTACTTGCTCCCCGTCAGTGGGGACAGTGACTCCTCTGCCCTGATGGTCCCTCTGCTGCCCACAGCCAGATGAGCTGACCAATGCCCTGGAGATCAGCAACATCGTGTTCACCAGCATGTTCGCCCTAGAGATGCTGCTGAAGCTGCTGGCCTGCGGCCCGCTGGGCTACATCCGGAACCCTTACAACATTTTTGACAGTATCATCGTGGTCATCAGGTAGGTCCCTCTTCCCACCCTTGCCACAGAGATGGGGATTCGGGTGAGCTCCCTCGCTGGGACCGAGCCCCTCTCAGCAGGCACTGTGGGGCACGCACAGTTAGGTCAGCTGCATGTTTCTAGGATCTATTGGAGCTGTTCCCTGCAGGAACAGAGTAGGTGCTCAGTGGCCCTTCAACCTCCTGGCTGGCCTCTGCTTAGGCCTCGGCTCTTGCAGGGAACGCCAGCTCACCTCTGGGGTGTCTGTTGCAGCAAAATCCATATAGAAAGGAGCAGGTGAATCAGGGGGAAATTCCTTCTCCCCCAGGTGGAAGTGGGGCCCTTGGGAGTCAGAGAGCCCCTGCCCTAACTGGGAGGGGTTTGAACAAGAGTGAATGAGCCAGGCATGGCTGTGAAACGTGTGGGACAGGAAAGCTCTCAACCAAGAAGCTTCTGTTGGGGCCAAAGCCAGGGATGGCAGCTGGTTAGGTGGCTTTGGAGTTGTTGCCACAGCCCCTCAGCCCCATGGGCACCCTGATGCAGCCAGACCTGCTGCTCATCATGGAGTTGAGTGCAGGCCACAGTGGCTCCTGGGCTGGCATTCCTGCTTCCAGGAAGAGGAAGTTCAGGGTCAGGGTAGGTGTGGAGAATTGCAGTCAGAGAATAGCACCTTCTGACCCTTGGCCTGGCCCACAGTGTCTGGGAGATCATCGGGCAGGCAGACGGCGGCCTGTCGGTGCTGCGGACCTTCCGGCTGCTGCGGGTGCTGAAGCTGGTACGCTTCATGCCCGCACTGCGGCGCCAGCTGGTGGTGCTCATGAAGACCATGGACAACGTGGCCACCTTCTGCATGCTGCTCATGCTCTTCATCTTCATCTTCAGGTGGGCCCTGACCCCCACAGAGGAGGACCCCTTCCCACTACACTGGCTTTGGGGGCCTGGGCCTTAGGGGCAGCCAGGAGCCTCAAAAGGTTCTGCAGAAGCTCAGTGGCTGGTTCCTTCATCCTAACAGAACTGATCGGGTGCTTTCCATGTGCAGGCTTGAGGCATGTGGGGCCCTCAGCGGGGCTGAGCTCTCATGGACTCACAGCTTAGCAGGGGGGCGGGGGGACCTCTGGGTGGGTAGGCTGGGGACTGAATGGAGGATTGGAGAAGGTGTGGGGACAGCCAGGCTGAAGTGCGTTTGCTGAGCACCTGCTGTGCCGGCCTGGCCGTGACTCGGGCCCCAGAAAGGCCGGGGTAGAGGGCAGCCCAGGCAGACTGAGGGAGACGGGAGTCCCAGGTCCCAGCCACTGCTGGCCTCTGGTTGTCCCTTCCTCCCCTGGCCTTGGTCTTCCCACCATGGACGTGGATGCCAGGGGTGCAGCGGGGAGAAGCGCAGAGGAGCAGCTGCTCGGTGTGCAGGGGACGAGGCAGAGCGGCTCCCCTGCCTCACTGCCCTGTGCCCCTTCTCTCCCCACTCACCACACCCCTGCCTTTCACCCTCAGCATCCTGGGCATGCACCTCTTTGGCTGCAAGTTCAGCCTAAAGACAGACACTGGAGACACGGTCCCTGATAGAAAGAACTTTGACTCTTTGCTGTGGGCCATTGTCACTGTGTTCCAGGTAAAGCATGGGTGGGGACTGTCCCCTGATGTAAATGTCGCTAGAGGGGAGCCACAGCCTGCTCAAGTGCATGTCTTGGGCTGTGTGAGGCTCCGGCCACGGTGGGGACAGTGGCTCCGCCCCCTGGGATGCTGGGCACTGTACTCGCTGGTGCAGAGCTTCTGTCCCAAGGAGCTGACAGCATGCCCCAGGTGGGGTTAACCCCACCACCCCTCCTCTCCCCACCATGTCATCCCTGCCTCGGGCCCGGGGCCCCATGCCGCCCTTCTCCTCCAGATCCTCACCCAGGAAGACTGGAACGTCGTGCTCTACAACGGCATGGCCTCCACCTCCTCCTGGGCTGCCCTCTACTTCGTGGCCCTGATGACCTTCGGCAACTATGTGCTCTTCAACCTGCTGGTGGCCATCCTGGTGGAGGGCTTCCAGGCGGAGGTGAGGGGGACTTCTGGGAGGTGGGACCCCAGCACGTTAGGTGAGACTTGTGCACAGACTGACACGGAGAGACTCCGCCGTCCTCTCACTTTACCTGCCGGGCCTCTCAGCACAGCCGGCGCCACCCCTCCGACCTCCCTGTGGGGAGCTCCACAAGGGGGTGCTTGGCACAGGTGGCTGCCACCCAAGGGGAACCTCACCCATGCCTTCTGCTCTGTGGGACACAGGGAGACGCCAACAGATCTGATACAGACGAAGACAAAACATCCACCCACTTGGAAGAGGATTTCGACAAGTTCAGAGACCACAGAGCCTCAGGTGTGTAGGGGGACGGCGGGGCGATGCCTGCCCTGGCCTGGCAGAGAGGGGACTCCTGTGGGTGAGTGCTGTGGGGGCAGATTCCCCTTCCCAAGAGCTCTGTAGGCATGGGTGGCCCCTTCCCCTCCAGAGATGAAGATGTACTCCCTGGCCATGACCCCCAACGGGCACCTGGAGGGCCGAGGCAGCCTGCCACCTCCCGTCATCATGCATACGGCAGCAACGCCCATGCCCACCCCCAAGAGCTCCCCCAACCTGGACACGGCCCATAGTCTCCTGGACTCACGGCGGGGCAGCAGCAGCTCCATGGACCCCCCGCTGGGGGACCAGAAATCTCTGGTGGGTACCGTCTCCTGGCCCAGCCTCAGGGCACCTTTGGGCCTTCCCCAAAGATGAGGGAGGGCTCCACGCCCCCGCGCTGGCCCCTGCCGCCCCTCGAGTTCCCTCCTGAGCCCCTGGCCCCGAGCGCTTGCTCTCCGTGAACAGAGCCAGAGTCACTGTGTGTATGGGAGGGGTGCAGCGACCGGCCTCAGAAATGCACGTTTGACCTGTTTTCTCTGGTAAAGTGTCAGGCGGAAGTTTATCTTCCAAGTTACAATAAAAAATAAAAGGTAGCAGAGCAAGATCAGAAGGAAAAACAGGAAAGAGGTGGCAAAAAGGCATAAAAACAGCACGTGAATCGTGACAGCGGCCCGGGAAGGGCTCCGAGTCGGGACCAGCAGTGTCCCCTGGGGACTTCCCACACGAGCCAGGAAGTGCCATCCCCAGGGATGTAGCCACAGTGGCTTCTCAGGAGGGCCCAGGAGGGGTGGGCAGAGCAAGCCACGCTGACAGAAGGGCTGTGGGGTGAGACACAGAGGAAGTCTTCCTGCGGGGAACAGGAAGGGCTGTCCCAGTGAGCCTGGGGTGGGCCCGGCGCCTCGGCAGTGAGACACATTGCAGCCCTGCGGGCGGTGGGCAGGGACGGTATAGCAGGGTCAAGTCAGCGAGTGCTGGACCCGGGAGGGGACAGGAACACCGACAGAGAGGACGGATGCCGCGGCAGGGTAAGCCCCTCGATCGGTGTCGATCTACCTCGTAGGACAGTGGCCGAACTTCTTTTCATAAGGCCGTGGTCTGCCAATTAGAAACTGATTTGGGGTGCACCCCAGAGATCAAGGTCAGCTATGGCGGCGTCCGAGGACGGCCAGTGGCTGGTCCCAGGCCCACCCTCCGGGAGGCCTGCCCCATAACACTTGCTGGCTGTGTCTCCTGCTCACTGTTAGCCTGCTCTGCAACTCGGGCTCGGGCCCGAGGAATAGCTGTTTGCTGGCCTCCCCCTAGCAGGGTGGTCTGCACTCACAAATCCTGCTCATGGGTGTCAGTGCTGGTGGTGGTCCACATGTAAATCCCACCTTGGGGTGCCCCGGTGGGAAAGGCTCCTGTGGCTGGGTGCTCTGGAGCCTGGGGTGTTTTGGGTTGCTTGGGGACTGGACCACCCCTCTCTCCTCCCCCCTCCCCTGCAGCCCAGCCTCCGCAGCTCACCCTGTGCCCACTGGGGCCCCAACAGCGCCTGGAGCAGCCGGCGCTCAAGCTGGAACAGCCTGGGTCGTGCACCCAGCCTCAAGCGCCGGAGCCAGTGCGGGGAGCGGGAGTCCCTGCTGTCTGGCGAGGGCAAGGGCAGCACAGACGAGGAGGCCGAGGATGGCCGGCCCAGGGTGGGGGCCTCGCCCTGCTCTCGCACCACCCCGCTGCGGCGTGCCGAGTCCCTGGACCACCGCGGCACTCGGGACGTGCAGCCCCTGCGGCCAGCCACTCTGCTGCCCACCAAGCTCCACGACTGCAATGGGCAGATGCTGGCTCTGCCCAGCGAGTTCTTCCTGCGAATAGATGGTCACAAGGAGGACCTGGCCGACTTGGACGACGATGTGGAGGACGTGAGTGGGCATCGGGGCCCATGCCTGCCTCCCGTCACGGGCTGGTCCCCAGAGCAGACCCTGCACAGCACTCATGGGGGTGATCCCAAGAGGAAGGGGAGGAAGTGGACAAACTGAGCAGGACTTGACCCATGTGATGGGTCTCAGTTGATCCTCGGGAGAGCAGGAGCAGGATTGGCCCCAGGGCCGGCTCCACCTCCAGCTCAGGGCAGTTCTGAGGCCTGAGTTTTCAGCCACAGGTGGTCCTTCAAGGGGGAGGAGAGGAGGGAGGGCCACCTTCTCGGTGAGGCACTCACTCCATTCCCCAGGCCAGTTCCACAGGCAGAGGGCTTTCGGGCGTGGGGGGTCTCTGTGGGTGGGAATCTGAGAATGTCCACTCACCTGGCCCCGCGGATGCCAGCCTGGGTCACTGACCCAGTGCCTGTGTGAGGAGGGTGAGCTGGGACAACCGGGACCCCATGAGTGGAGGGGCAGGCAGGGCTGGGAGAGTCTGGGGTGGGCCTGAGAGTCTGCCCCCTCTCCCCAGAGCTGTTGCTCACGCTTGCGCAAGGTGCTGGAGCCTTACAAGCCTCAGTGGTGTCGGAGCCGTGAGTCCTGGGCACTGTACCTTTTCTCCCCGCAGAACAGGTAAGGAGTGCCTGGGTGGGAGAAGCACAGCCCTCCTCAGTCCTCGAGTGCCTGGCAGTCAGGGAGCTCCCGGGCCTCGGGGTCTCCTGCCTGCCGTCTGAGGACTGAGGGGAAGCAAGGGCTTCGGCAAGGCTGTCCCCGACCCCTCACCCAGGACCCCGGCCCCCCAGGTTCCGTGCCTCCTGCCAGAAAATCATCGCTCATAAGATGTTTGATCACATTGTCTTGGTTTTCATCTTCCTCAACTGTATCACCATTGCCCTGGAGAGGCCGGACATCGACCCAGGAAGCACCGTAAGGCCCCCTTTTTCCTTTTGGGGAGGGGAGGGGTCTCTTGGGTGCAGCTGGCCCCTCCCACCACCCTGTCTCTGCAGGAACGTGTCTTCCTCAGCATCTCCAACTACATCTTCACGGCGATCTTCGTGGCTGAGATGATGGTGAAGGTACCAGCATACCCGGGAGAGACCTGGGGTCTGTCCTCTGGCCTTACACCCCCCACCCCACCCAGCAGCCCCACCTGCTGTGCCCTGTCTCCCACCCCATCTGCTGCAATATCTCACACCTGGGCTCTTCCTCCCCTGCACCGGGACAGGTGGTGGCCCTAGGCCTGGTCTCAGGTGACCACGCCTACCTGCAGAGCAGCTGGAATGTGCTGGATGGGCTGCTGGTCCTTGTGTCTCTTGTCGACATCGTCGTGGCCATGGCCTCTGCTGGCGGTGCCAAGATCCTCGGCATCCTGCGTGTATTGCGCCTGTTACGGACACTCCGGCCTCTGAGGTGGGCGGGGGGCTGGGCCCCGGCCCGGCAAGGAGGCAGAGACAAATGAGGCGGAGGTGGGGCTGGGATTCGGCAGCATTGCTGCGTGGGCTGCACCCTCTGCACAGGGGCCACCCCCTCGGGGTGCCCAACAGCAGGCCCCTCTGCCCTGTGCAGGGTCATCAGCCGTGCTCCCGGCCTCAAGCTGGTGGTGGAGACCCTGATATCGTCCCTTAGGCCCATCGGCAATATCGTCCTCATCTGCTGTGCCTTCTTCATCATCTTTGGCATCCTGGGGGTGCAGGTGGGCAGCCCCGCTTGTTCGTGGGTGTCCTGTGCGAGAGACAGTGGCCTGTGGTCAACAGCCACTGGGCGGCCCCAGGAAGGCCCGGCCTTGCCCCTCACCCTGCTGCCCAGGAGGCCCCTTGTGGGGGCTGGTGGACTGGGGGGCGCAGGGTCGACCCTCTGGATGACCGCCTGCCCCGTCAGCTCTTCAAGGGCAAGTTCTACTACTGCGAGGGCGCTGATACCCGGAACATATCCACCAGGGCGGAGTGTCGGGCGGCCCACTATCGCTGGGTGCGGCGCAAGTACAACTTCGACAACCTGGGCCAGGTGGGCGGGGTGAGGGTGGGCGGGAGGGGAGGGCAAAGGAGCGGGGTGAGGGCAGGGCTGGATTTGGGGCGCCTGAGGTCTGCACCCCAAGCGATCCTCAGTGGCCTCGTCCTAGTCTCCTGACAGAAGAGAAGGGGGGACCGCAGGGCTCTGGTGCCATGGGTGGAGCAGCGTGGGAGGCCTGTGGGGGTGCCCCAGGAAGGAGGCGGTGAGGAGTAACCGCCCTTGCTGTGGCCCTACAGGCGCTGATGTCCCTGTTCGTGCTGTCCTCCAAGGACGGCTGGGTGAACATCATGTATGACGGGCTGGACGCTGTGGGCATAGACCAGCAGGTGCGGACAGGCCGTGGGCAGCCGGGCCCTCCAAGAGCACCCTTTGGGTATCCTCTGGATTATCTTGGGGAACCTCCAAGATGCCGTCTTTGATCTCTGAGAACTTGCAGACAGTTCCATGTCACGGGGCCCCTTCTCTGGCCCTGCAGGCTGCAGCACCACGGGGCCCTGGGGGGTGCGGCTGTCCCCAGGCAGGACCCTCGGGCAGTGGGGACCCACATGTCCTCATGTGTTGCAGCCGGTGCCCAACCACAACCCCTGGATGCTGCTGTACTTCATCTCCTTCCTGCTCATTGTCAGTTTCTTCGTGCTCAACATGTTTGTGGGTGTCGTGGTGGAGAATTTCCACAAGTGCCGGCAGCACCAGGAGGCCGAGGAGGCTCGGCGGCGTGAGGAGAAGCGGCAGCGACGCCTGGAAAGGAAACGCAGGAGTAAGGCACTCCTGGTGGCGGTGGCGGGTCGGTGCCTGCGTGCCCGTGGTAGGGCAGCGGGCAGCAAGGCAGCGGGAGCCAGCCAAGCGACAGGCTTTGAGGCTGGGTCTCGCTTGCACTTGTGTGCAGTGGGCACCTGAAGCCCCCTACGTGGCGCTGCTCCCATGGGCCTCCCAGCCCTGGCCTCACCGAATGGCTCTGCACTCTGCCTGCCTTGCCTGGGCCTACGTGGTGGCTGGGCCCTCAAGGGGAGGCCAGGCAGAGGAGGGCAGCTGCAGCAAGAGGCAGGGGGCCCCTCCTAAGAAGCACAGGAGATGAGTGAGACTCCCATTTCTCTCCCCCATCACTGCTGAGGAGGGCTCACACCCATGCATTCTCATGCCATGGGGTGGGAAACAAGCCAAGCTGTCTGAGAGAGAGAGGGACTAGGGTAGAGAGACCCTACCCAGCTTGGGAACAAGGAGGGCTTCCTGCAGGAGAGGGCCGCTGAGTGTCCTGCCCACTGCGGCCAGCTCAGACCATCTCCTTGTCTTTCCAGGCACTTTGCCCAACCCAGGTACCTGCCCCCCACCCCGCATGCCTAAGCCCCTTGCTTCTGCCAGCCCCTGCATGGGGCTGCAGGCTGGCCTGGCTTCTGCCCCCTGCCACCTCCATGTGGAAGGGCGAACATCACAGGTGGATGCCAGGCCTGCTGGGGTCTGCTGCAGGGTGGGCATGGGACAGCTAGGGTTGGGCGCCAGGCATCAGTGGGAGGAGGGGTTATCCACTCGCCTGCCTGGTGTCCGCGCTGCTGCTTGCAAGCTCATGTGTGACCCTCTGCCCGGCTTGTATGCCTGTCTGCGTCCCTGCTCTGCTCTGAGATGCCTGTCAGCCTGTGGCCGCTCCGTGTCTTCAGTGCTGGCTCGGCCCGGCTGGCCACCAGCCCCCTTGGCTGCGTGAGCTGAGCCTCCCTCTTTAGTGACTGCATGCCAGACCCAGGAGCATGAGAGTCCCAGGTCAGGGTCAGTTGCATTGGCCCTGCCATCCCAGGCCCTGGGACAACCAGAGCTCTCACCCTCTGGCCCACAGCCTCGCATGATTCTGTGGCTGAGGCAGGTCCTCACGTGCAGTGGTGGCAGCTGTGTCCTCACCCAGTGGGAGCTCAGTGAGCACTGATAGGCCCTAAAGAGGTTACTGCAGGGAGAGCATGTAGTGCAGACAGGCCAGTTGGTGAATGCATGACCCCCAGGTGATGGCCATCAGATGGACCACAAGCCTGGCAAACCCCAAACAAGAGGCAGTGGTCACTGGCCCCTCAGAGGACTAGGACAGGAGGGACTCTGGGCCTGGTGGCCGGAGAATAGCTCATGCCCAGACTGAGAGACGAGAAAGATCCCATCTGCTCACCCCTCATCATCTAGGTGTCTCTGAACCCTGATGCCAGCCCAGGAGAGCACCTCAAGTCCCCAGCTTGGGAGCTCCTGGCAGGGCAGGGTCTGAGGAGGGCCCCAGGGCAGAGCCAGGTGCAGTCTCAGCTTCCAGGCCTTCTCCTGGCACCGCCCTGAGGCCACGGTTCCTGAAGCCAAGGGGCCTGGCGGGTGGCCTGCCCCAGAGGCCCACTCACGCCCCCCCCACCCCCCCGCCTTGTCCATCCGGCAGCAGGAGCCCGACTCACAGGGAGCCAGCCCCTTCTTACCCAGAATAGACTCCCCTTCGTAAGAGAAATCCCCTCCTTCACCGTCCTGACAACCCCTCGCATCATATGAGCCTGGGGCTCCCCCACAGCCCCACCCCTGTCATCTAGCCCTGGTCACAGGCGCCCTCTCCCTGCAGAGGCCCAGCGCCGGCCCTACTACGCCGACTACTCGCCCACCCGCCGCTCCATCCACTCGCTGTGCACCAGCCACTACCTCGACCTTTTCATCACCTTCATCATCGGGGTCAACGTCATCACCATGTCCATGGAGCACTACAACCAGCCCAAGGTGGGGCTCGGGGTGCGAAGCCCTGCCCACCCCCCCTCCAGGACCATTGTGGGAGATGAGCCCCGGGAGGGCCATGGGTGAGGTCCGGCACCCAGCGGGTGGCCTGGATCAGGAGGTGCTACCCTGAGCACTGGGGGTGGGACCTTAAATCTGCAGGCCTGGGTGAGCCCTCACTGGGGTTTAGTCCTCCTCTTAATGTCAGCGGAAACTCTCAGGACCACCTGCCCCGGAGGGTCCTCCCTACACCTCGAGTGGCTCCATCTTGAAACTGGCTGTTGAAGTGTCCCATGAATCCAACTTCTCGGGCTGTGGATACCACAGTCCAGGAAAAAGCCAGACAGGAAGGGCTGACAGGAGACAAGCGGGCAAGAATGGTCAGCTTTTTATTTTGCTCCAATTACATCTGCATCACCATCATTTCATTAAAGAAAGGGCATCCCCCTGCCCCCCACCACGGGAAGGGAGGGGTCTCGGGGCATCAGAGCCTTTGAGTCTGAACCTACTCAGCTTTTTGGGAAGCTGAGCTCCAGCTAGCATGGGCCGGCCCCGCCCCAGGCTGTGGGTAGGGCCTGGTTAAGGCAAGGCCAGGAGTCTGGGCTCAAAGGGGCAGGTTCCTCTCACCTGAGGGCTGTTCTCAAAGAGGTGCAAGGGCTACTCGAGGGGATGCCTCCCAGACATGGCGCAGGCACACGCACACAGTAAGTGCTAGACAGCGGGGCCTCAGACAGACCTGTCCTCTGCTTGCAGGCACTCAGATTGGTACAGGAGAGAGATGGGGCAGGGCGACCAGGACCTAGGCGCTGGAGGGCCAAGTGCCATGGTGGGGGGGAGGAAGAGGAGGGGCAGTCTAGGCAGGGTGGCCTCCGCAGCCTGACGCTCTGCCCCCAGTCACTGGACGAGGCCCTCAAGTATTGCAACTACGTGTTCACCATTGTCTTCGTCTTTGAGGCTGTGCTGAAGCTGGTGGCATTTGGGTTCCGAAGATTCTTCAAGGACAGGTATGTGGGGTGGGGCTACCTGGCACCCTGAAGGACCCATGGAGCTCCTGGGGAGGGGGCAGGTGAGAGCCACAGCCTTCCTCTCCCGTGGTCCCAGCCTCCTGTCTGCAAAGGTGAGGGTGCTGAGCGTGCCCCGTGGGCGACACCAGGATGCTCCCAGGGCGACGGGGAGGGGATGCCTGTAGCTCTAAAGGGCAAGTAGGGAAAAGAAGCAGCACGGCACTGAGCCCAGCCGGCCACCCAGGTGGAACCAGCTGGACCTGGCCATCGTGCTGCTGTCCATCATGGGCATCACGCTGGAGGAGATCGAGATGAGCGCCGCCCTGCCCATCAACCCCACCATCATCCGCATCATGCGCGTGCTCCGCATCGCCCGAGGTAGACACCCACAGGGGCCCCAGGACGGCCGCAGCCTCCTTCCTCACCATGCCCCAAGGCCTCAGCAGGTGGCTGTGCTGGGGGCGGACTGTCAGGGATGGGTGGTCCTGGGGCCCAGCCAGCTGGGGGGTCGGACTGGCCCGGGACCCCGTCTGTCTCTAACATGCGGCTCTTGGCCCTAGTGCTGAAGCTGCTCAAGATGGCCACAGGCATGCGGGCCCTGCTGGACACAGTGGTTCAAGCCCTGCCCCAGGTAGCTGCACAGTGGCCTCGGTGGTGGGGGGAGGGGGTGTGGGGGGCACTACAGACACCACCAAGAAGATGCGGCTGCAGGGAGGGCCTCGTCCACTGTCATTCATTCGGTCACTGGTGGGGTCATAGGCACTTGTGAAAACCACGCGTATCCCCCCACGTGTGCAGGGAATGATGGCTGTCTGCCTCCTGGGCCTCCGTCTTTCGGGGGGAGACTGAGAACCAGTGCCGGCCTGCCCTGGCCCAGTGCTGGACACAGTGGGGTTCGGGCAGAGAGCAAAGAAGGTAGCCAAGGTGGGCTTGTCTGAGTTCTGAAGACCCCGCCGAAGGTTCAGGTGCTGGCTGAAGACCTCTTCTTTTGGAGCTAATTCAGGCCCTGTGCCCTCACTTCCTGTCAGTAGTCCCCACCCTGACCTTTTGTGGACACTTAAGCTGGAAGAAACCCTTTGTCTTGTCTGGGCAGTATCCAGTTTTTCTGCCAACCCATCCTGTTCAGCCATGTGTCCATCTGCCCACGGTTCTAACCCTTTCAGCCAACCATCCACCCATGTGTCCGTCTGTCCGTTTTCTAGCTAGCACTCATGCCACAGCTGCGTGCCCACCTGACACCCTGTCTCTCCACCACCTACTCACCCATGTGCCTGTCCACACACCCATCGACCACGTGCCCAGCAGCCCTCCGTGTGCGCCCTCCTTCCGCCAGCCCTACTTCCCCTTCCCAGCGTCCCTCAGCCCTGACTTGCATTCCCCAAGGTCCTTCGTGCCTGCCCGGTGTCTGGAAGTAACAGGAGGGGAGGGAAGCCTGGGCCCGGCCGTGTCCCAGAGTCTGGGGCGTGGGAGGCATGTGAAGACAAGGCGCCCCGCCTGGAGGGCAGCACCGGGAGGATGGGTCGGCGAGGTTCGTGGCAGAGCCTTGGACAGAGGTCACTAGGCCTGCAGAGCTTGGCTTTGGCCTTCCTGTGGGGACCCCCAGGCTGGAGGCCAGCCCTTCACAGTCTGTCAGAGCCTTTGGAGGCCGCCTGGGCCCTGGAGGCAGGGGTGGCCCTGGGTGCAGAGTGGGTGTGAGAGGCCGAGGAGGGACCTTGAGCACTTACACGCAGAACAAGGAGCCCCCAGATACCGTGGAAGCTCCAGGGCTGGGTTGCCGGGGGAAGGTTAAGAACAAAGCTTCAAGGCCAGCTCTGGGAACTTGACCTCCTGCCAGGGGTAAGGATGGCTGGGAGGGCACCAGGTGCTGAGTGCACAGCAGGCAGAATTGAGGCCTGACTTGGTTCTGCTTCTCTCCTGTGTAGGTAGGGAACCTCGGCCTACTTTTCATGCTCCTGTTTTTTATCTATGCTGCCCTGGGAGTGGAGCTGTTCGGGAGGCTCGGTGAGTGTGGTCCAGGAAAGCGCAGCCTCACCCACATGCGTGGCCGCAGGCGGCTCAGGACACTGCAGGCCGTGGCAGGGCCCCTGCTCCCTCAGCCCTTCACCACACGAGGCGAACGTGACTGGGTGCACGTAGGAGCATCTGCACGCACACAAGTGTGAGGCCACACCTGTGACACGCGTGCACACACACCCCACCAGACATGCACAGGGAGCCGCACACGCACTCAGGCCCTGGTGAGGAAGGCAGAGCCACGAGGGAGCCTGAGTGCGTGCACGCGCCACACACACATCGCCCCGGTCTGCGTGTGGCCTCCAGGGGACAGAGGCTGCAACGAGTCCTTTTTCATGGTCGCCCAGGGTTTCCTTGAGCCAGTCGGGGTGGAGAGAGGGCAGGAGGGGACCCTGTCTGGCAGCCGGGTTCCTGTAGGGTGCCCCTCCCTCCCCTGCCAGATCTTCTGCACACTTGGTGTTACCGAACACTCAGTGTTTCCAGGAGCCACCAGTGGGCCTGCCTGTGAGGGGGCAGAGGTGGTAGTTTGGGGCCTACCCAGAGGGGTCCCTGGGACCCAGCAACTGATGCTCCAGACCCCAGGCTTGACTCCCGCCCAGCCCCTGGCCCAGCCTCATGCTCCGAGGTGGCCCCATCGCTGAGGGTGCACTCACCTGAGAGGGGCCCTAGGGAGCAGTCAGTGTGTGTCCTGGGGCTGAGCCAGAGCTGGCCGGCACCGAGGGCCTGGCCTACCCCATCTAGACCTGGAACAAGCAGGGCTTCCGGCAGCCCCCATGCCAAGAAAGAGGAGGCATTCCTCCCCCTGATTTTGAAGAGATGTGCCTCCCGCAGGTGCCACCTGCCGGGGATGCCTGAGTTAGGCCTCGGCCCAGTGCCCAGGGGAGCACGACTGCCCCGGGGCAGGGCCCACAGCTCACCCCAGGGCCTCCCAGGTTCAAGAGCGCCCTGCCCCCACGGTGCAGCTCACCACCAGGGTCTCTGCCCTGCAGAGTGCAGCGAGGACAACCCGTGTGAGGGCCTGAGCAGGCATGCCACCTTCTCCAACTTTGGCATGGCCTTTCTCACGCTGTTCCGCGTGTCCACGGGGGACAACTGGAACGGGATCATGAAGGTACTCGCCCAGGCCAGGTGGGCGGAGAGGCGGGGTCAGCCTGCGCCCTCCTGCAGCCTCCCCTCTGCCCCCAGGACACTCTGCGGGAGTGTGTGCGTGAGGACAAGCACTGCCTGACCTACCTGCCGGCCATCTCGCCCATCTACTTTGTGACCTTCGTGCTGGTGGCCCAGTTTGTGCTGGTCAACGTGGTGGTGGCCGTGCTCATGAAGCACCTGGAGGAGAGCAACAAGGAGGCCCGCGAGGACGCCGAGCTGGACGCCGAGCTGGAGCTGGAGCTGGCACAGGGGTCCCCCGCTCGTCCCAGGCCCACAGCCCCGCAGGGCCCGGGCACTGGGCCCGACGCTCCCAACGTCCCGGTTGCTCGAAAGGTGTCCGTGTCCAGGATGCTCTCACTGCCCAATGACAGCTACATGTTCCGGCCCGTGGCACCAGCCTCAGCCCCGCACCCGCACCCGCTGCAGGAGGTGGAAATGGAGACCTACGTGGGCACCACCCCCTCTGGTATGGCCCATGGAGGCAGCTGGAGGACTTGGGCAGGTGGGAGGCCGTGGGCAGGAGGACTCAGGCAGGTGGGAGGACTCAGGGCAGGCGACAGCTGCCTGGTTTAGACACCTTCCTGCCCCAGGCTTGGTCACCTTTGAGCACTCACCACCTGTGGAGTCCTGCGCCTCCCTCCAGGTTTCGTCAGCTTCGTCCTCCCCTGCAAGAAGCAGCAATACCCTCCTCACCCTGCCCCCTCGGGGCACAGCTCACTCCCCCAGCTTTAGCCACCTGCTCTGCAGACAGGTAGGAGAAGCACCCTGCAGGGCCTCAGGGGTATCCTTTCCGCGGGGACACTGAGGAAAGGGGGTGCTTTGTCACTGGAGCCTGTGATGACAGAGTTCCCAGGCCCCAGGAAGGACCACATCCCCTCTTTGGGCGGCAACCTTAGTCCTTCACAGCACCCCAGCAGCCGGTCCTGTGGGCCTCACCCACACCCACAGACCACCCCCGCATCATCAGGGCATGACACTGGGCTGGTGGCGCGCAAGGTTGCCTCAGCCTCGCCCTGTGCCCAGCAGGATTTCCAGGCTCCAGCTCTCCACTCCTCACGGCCCCTCCCCGTCACGACCTGCATGGATGGTTGGCACCCACATGCAGGGCGGTTCCCAGGGTGGTGTGGGTGGGGCTGTGACATCCATACCAGGGGCGCTCAGCTCTGCCTCACCCTGGGCCCCAACCTCAGGGCTTTGAGTGCCTGTGGGCCCACGTGGGGAGGGGTCTCTGGCCCTGGCTGCTGGTTGGGCTGTGCCTGGTCTGCCCTGACTCTGTGCCCTTGCAGGAGGCCGTGCACACCAACTCCCTGGAAACACAGGTTGAAGGCTCTGGAGACTGCAGCCTGAGCTTGGGGGAGCCTGGCGGGAAGACCCCCTCAAGGCAGGTGTCCTTGGCGGACTCCCTGCAGTCCCCGCCCCTCTCCCTGAGGCTCCCCAGTGTCCGTACCCGAAAGCACACTTCTGGACAGCGGTGCATCTCCAGTCGGCCTCCAGCAGCAGGTGGGGAGGAGACAGAGGCCCCAGACCCAGCCGACGAGGAGGTCTGCCACATCACCAGTTCAGCCCGGAGCCCCTTGCCTGAAGCCCACGGCGTGGTGGGTGGCGAGCCAGACCTGTGCAGGCTCTACAGTGTGGACACCCAGGCCTTCCTGGACCAGCCCAGCCTGGCTGACTCACACCAGCAGCACTCAGTGGAGCCGGACGGAGGGGCCAGCCACTCAGAGACTGGCGAGGTGAAGGTTCAAGCCTTGGAGGCTGAGCCAGCCCTGGGGGCACGCAGGAAGAAGAAGATGAGCCCCCCGTGCATCTCTGTAGACCCCCCCACGGAGGACGAGGGTGCAGCCTGGCCCCCTGCAGCGGAGGGTGGCAGTACCACCTTGCGGCGGAGAACCCCATCCTGTGAGCCCGTGGAGGGCGTGGGGGTAGACCCTGCCACCAAGGGGGAGCGGTGGGGCCCCGTTTCCTGCCGTGGGGAGCACCTGACCGTCCCCAGCTTTGCCTCTGAGCCGCTGGTCCCTGGCCCCGGTGGGGACCTGTTCTTGGACAGTGGCCACAGGGTGGCCCAGGGACCCAGAGCTTCCTCAGGGGTCCCATCTCCTGCTGAACCCCACAAAACAGAGTCTCCTGTGCTCTCTGTCAACCCTCCAGAGAAGGGGCAGGGGCTATACCTCAAAGTTCCCCAGAGCCCCCCAAAGAAAGTGGGGTCGCCTTCAGCCAATCCCACAGTGGGTGACAGTGTGGACGAGCCTGTGTAGCTGGGGGCATGATGCCACACAGGCTTGGCACTGGGGTGGGATGTACTCGGTGTGGCGGTGGCCCTGGGCGGGTCCCTGCATGGACCCCCTGTCGGGCCCCACCTGGGGCCGAGGAGCCAGGAGAAACTTGCCCAGGGAGAGGGAGGCAGATGCTCTTCTGGGCAAAATGGAACAAGGTTAGCTCCTTGGACTGCGGGCCTCCGCCCATCCATTCAGGTCCGGGTTTTCCGAGTCCCGCCGCTGTGGTCTGAGACGGCCCGCAGCCCTGGCAGCAGTCCCTGAATGAGAGAGCTGCGTTCGTGGGACCAGGACTAGGAAGTGACCAAAAGGAGAAAGGCAGAGGTCGCCCAGCACATCCCCGTCTTCACGTCCATTTGTTTTTATAGGGAACACACACGGGGTGCTCGTGCCCTCGAGGGTGGCAGCTCGGCCCCTGAGGCCCCTGCAGCCACGCTTCACCACAGCTCACGGCCTGAGCTCCCGTCGCTTTGTCCCAGCCCTCGTCACTGTCACTCCACCTCCCCTTCCAGGCCCGTCCCCACCATCCCGTCTAGAAAACACCCGTTGACTCTGGTCTCCCTGAAACACCACGTTACCAGGGAGTGGGAGCCATGCAATAAGACCCGCCCCCGGTGCCCGCGCCCCCGAAGGCCATCCTGGGGTCTAGGAGGCGCTGTGCCCACTGAGGCCCCTTTGTTTCATTTTGTTTCTTTTATAAATTCAGGTTAAACATTGCAATAATCTGATGCAGAAAATTCAGCTCAGAGGGAAGGAGGACAGAGCAAAGCAGAATAAATACTAACTTATTTAAACAAGTTGGATGACAATCAGAATCAGTCCCTTATGAGTGGGCAGTGCGCCTGGGTGATGACAGCCAACACTGGGGTTTCAGGGTCCCCTCCTAAGCACCTGCTCCACCAGTGCCTCTGGCCCCCCACTCAGGCAGACCCACATCCTGAGAGTTCTTCGGCAGGAAAAGTTGAACCTGTCATAGCAAGTCCACGTGGTGTCATTCACATGCTGGAGAAACCACACCTGACCACACGGGAAGTTGTTTTTGCCAGAGCTCCTGGCTGAGGCGGGAGAGACCCACCGTCGCAGGGAGCTGGGCAGTCAGCCTAGGGCTACAAAGTGCACCCCACTCTAGCAGTCTCCCTGCCCTGAGGTCTTCAACCCTCACGCCCTGACCCTGACCTTGCCCCACATCCTTCTGGCTTCTCAGGGACCAAGCTTCCCCTGCAGCCACATGAGCCTCTTATCCTTGAAACCTGGTCTTGGGGGGTTTCTCAGAGTTCCTCCTCCAGGCCCGGGCTGAGTTCGGCAGAGACATCTCCAGCCAGCCTCACCAGCCCACCCTCCCCACTGTCCCCGTTGCTACATCCGTTCCCTAGTCCCGTGGCCTTCGCCACAGATGAAACAGACAGAGAGCTGTTCCGCTCCAGGCAGCCCTTCCTAACTGTTCTCTGTCACACCAGGGCCCGATGACCGAGCTGATCAGAGGCCTCTGGGTGGGGCTGGGGCTTTCCTGCCCAACACCCTGCGCAGCTGCAAATCACAGGCCTGACTTGTAGGTCCCCCTGTGTCCGCATGCCCTCTTACAGGCAGGGAGGGAGGTGCACGGGGTTGGGTGAGGGCACAGCTTCTCAGAGCGCAGACTTGTCTCCTTCCGTCCAGCACCTGGCTGGAACCATAGTCAAAAGTGTGCCACGTTTGTCCTAACAATGAACGGCGTGACAGTGGCTTCGTCTCGGGGATGCAGTGGACCCATTGTTGGAACATACCTGGGAGGGTGCTGCTCCAGAAAGAAGAAACGGCCCTTTCTGTCCAGCTTGGGGACATGGGGCTGGAGCCCAGCCAGCCTTCCCAGGCTCCAGAAGGCCTCCTGTCTCCCAGGGTGTGGGCTGGGGGAGTGGGTCTAGAGGAACCCTGGTTCTCTGCCTTCTGGACCCCCAGTGCCCTCCCCAGTGCCCACAGGAGAGGATGTCAGGGCCTTCAACTGTCCCGGCTCAGTTCCCCTAGAGCACTGAAGCCCTTCTCTCCCCACTGCCACCCCATCACGTGGCTCCTGGCAGGGCGCTTGCTCCCTCAGGGTTCCAGGCCTGCTGTCAAACCAGAAATTCTGAGGACCATCCATGTCGTCCCATCAGGGACTCTGTGGCTGGACTGGTTTCTGCCGATGTTGCAGGACAACACAGGGAGGGGCGTCGTGCCCCACACCACCTCCCCCTCCTGGCCCTGGGGGGACGGGCCGCCTGCAGCCCCCACTGGCCCAGTGGAAGGCCAGTTTGACCCTGATAAGCCAGCACTCACTTTATCTGTCACTTGCCACTGGCTGAGCTGGCTGAGTTCCTCCAGATCCAGGACCAGATGAGGGGAGGCTGTCTCTGCTTGCCCAGTCTGGGGGGGTCTCAGCCCCAGGCCCTGCCATCTATCTTCCTTCCACACCCACTGGAGGAGGCTGGTGGCTGCTTGCCCCTCAGTGTCCTCCAGCACAACAGGCACTTAGAGCTAAGTGTCCACGTGCTTGTGTAAGGTGGGCAGTCCGAGGAGGTCACCCCCCAACCACCAAAGCCACCTCGAGAGTGCGGGATGGGCATGAGGGAGGGAGAAGGGAAGGGCCCAGTTCATCTACGTCCTTCAGCTCCTAGGGAGGGCGTGCATTCTGGCCACGATGAAATGATTAAAGATGAAAGGAAAATGAGGAGGGCTGGCACCTGCCCCATGACAGTTTCCACAGCAGCGAGGGCTCAGGCTGAGAGGGGACAGAGGCCCTTCCCACCCAGACCTGCAGCATGTGCACCACCGGGGGCAGCAGGGCTGCCGGCTTACAGCAGCCTGTGTGTCCAGGAGGCGACCTGAGAGGCATGGCAGCCTGACGTGGGAGAGCGACAGGCTCACCCACAGGAGCGGGGACAGGGAAGCTCGCCCAGCGACCAGAGCGTCCTAGGCGGTGGGAGCAGACGTGGGCCTGAGGGCGCTGTCCCCAGTGCTGCAGGTGGACAGTTGTCCCCTCTCCTGCCAAGGGGAAGGGCTTCACTTGTGAAGGGGCTGCCCACATCAAAACCACCAAAAGCTCATTGAAACTGTCATGAGGTGCCACCGATCACATAGACGTGAAGAGCAGCAGACGCACGACTGCCCGAGTCCATGCACACTGAGGCCTGGGGGTGCTGGGGGGCTTTGGAGGGAGAGGCAGGGCCCTGCCTGGCTGGAGGGACACAGGGTGTGGAGGGGCCAAGGCCACATGCTATGACCCCATGGCTGGGCACCTGGGCACCCCTAGAATTGTCTAGTAAATGCTCTGTGTTGCTTTCCGTGTCCTGAATACAGGTGGCTGCTCAGCACAGGGACATGAGCCCTGGGCACCAGGGGCTGGGGAGGGGGCTGTCCCCACCACAGTGCCCAGGGCTCAGGGTCCTAGGGACCCCACAGTGACAGACAGTGGCTGTGCTGGCTGCCCCGGCCCCGCCCCTGCCCGTCAGGGACACCCACAACCAGAAAGACTGCCACAACCACAAGTGTTCTCCATGAGCTTTAATGGGGGTTGTTACTGCCACCTGCTCCCTGGGCTGAGGGTGCGGAAGGCAGGGGGATCAGCACAAGGAACAGGGAAGGTGGTGAAGGTGCACCTGGGAGGGCAGGGAGCAGGGGTCTGGGGACGGGAGGGGGCTGGGTCCTCCACGGACCAGGTGTCAGCGCCAGGGGCAGGCTCAGGGCTTCTCAGGGACATACTGGCGGATCCAGTCCAGGTAGTGGGTGACACGGGTGTAGATGCCGGGCCTGTTGGGCTGGGCACAGCCTTCACCCCAGCTGACCACACCTGCCTGCAGCCAGGTGCCATTGACCTTGCAGACCAGGGGCCCTCCAGAGTCACCCTGGGGAGGAGAGGTGTCAGCAGTGGCTGCAGAGGCTGGGGTGGGTGGGGACTCTGGGGAGGACAGGGGCCCACCTGGCAGGAGTCCTTTTTCCTGTTCCCAGCGCACATCATGTCGTCATGGACGATCTGGACGTTGTCCCCCGTGTTCAGGCCAGTGTGGTATTCTGAGTCACACACGCTGTTCTCCACAATGGGGACCTTTACCTGCTGCAGCGGGTATGGCGGTGGTAGGGGTTCTGGGGGTGAGAGGAGAGCATTCTGCCTCAGTGGGGAGGTGATCACTCTCCTCAGGCAGCTGCTAGGGCCCCTCCCCCAAAGGGAACCCCAGAGCTGGGTCATGGATGTGAGCAGTCCCCACTTTCCTAAGCTCTCCAGCTGTTCCCAGCACTCACCTGAATTGCCCAGATTGCCCCAGCCTGTCACCCAGCATGAAGTCCCCGGGGCAAAGGTCTCCGAGGCAGGAGGCAGAGTGACCAGCTGGACATGGCTGGAGATGCTCACGGGGTCCTCCAGCTCCAGCAGGGCAATGTCTGCCCCGTTCTGAGCTGTGTAGTAGTTGGGGTGAGTAATGACCCGGCTGACAGGCAGCAGCCTGTCCCGGTAGTAGAGGTGCTGCTCCCGCAGCTGCACCCTCAGGACTGCAGGATCCGTGGTCTCCCTGGAGAGAGGGGGCACCCACTCGGGGCTGAGCAGCCTCCTCTCCTGGACACCTGGGAAGGAGGGTGGAGCCCTGCCCTCTCCCACCCACCAGGCCCCCGGGACACTCACGGTCCAACGCAGTGGGCAGCGGTCAGCACCCACTGGGGGTGGATGAGGGAGCCCCCGCAGATGTGCATCCAGTAATTAAGTTTGAGCCTCAGGCTCACCTGCCAAGGCCATTTGCTCTCAGGGGCCTCCTGCCCCCCGACAATGCCCACTCTCTCCAGGTCCTGGCTTGGGGCTGAGGCAGAAAGCACACTCAGGACAGGACACAGCTTGGCCCCTGTGCCCACACAAACCTGGGCTTCTGTGAACCCACCCACCCATAGTGGGGCCTGGGGGTGTGGGGAGAAGGGCAGGGACAGGGCTGGCCTGAGTCAGGACTCACCAGGGGCTGCATGGGCCAGGCTCAGCAGGAGGGGCACTGCCAGCACCAGCAGGCTCAGCATCTGCAAGGAGCAAGGAGGGACTGTAAGGCCCAGCTGGGGGCTGGGCCAGGCAGGGGTCTGCAGGCTCTGGGGTGCAGATGGAGTTGGGGACCCCAGGGTCAGGGAGCAGTCGGCTCATGCCTGGAGTCTGAGGCCTCGCTGCGGCAGATCTGAGGCTCAGCTGCTCTGAGCCCTGACACCCAGCTGTTGGGGTTTGGCAGGGCGTGCTCACCTCGGCTGCTCCGTGCTGCTATTGCCCAGCCAGCTCTCCCTTCCCCATTTATCCTTGCGGGCCAGGAGGGGGTCAGAGGAGGGCTGTGCAACCCTCCAATCCAGTGTGGAGGAAGTGGGTGATTCTGACCCAAGGTCTTTCTGCACCGCCCACTGGGATTCCTTGGGTGGTCCAACAGTGTCCGTGTGTGCGGGCTATCTGAGCAGTTCTGCTGTCACAGTGGGGCCTTGTTGTCTTGGGGTCTGAGTGCCATCAGTGGAGGGCCAGGTAGATGGAAGTGACAGTGAGATAACAAGCAGCCAGTGCCAGCTCTTGCATCACTCCACTGCCACCCAGGTGGCTCGTCCTGTGGCCTGGGGCCCCTCAGCCTGCCCCAGCCCGCCCAGACAGCAGCCTGGCTCCAGGGCCCACCTGCCCCTGGCTGGCTGCAGCAGCATCTGCCCCACGTGCCCAAGTGCAGTCGTGTTCCTGTCCAGATTTTGGGTCAGCTGTTCGCCCTGCGACCTCAGGTCTCTGATGGGGTCAAGAAAAGGTGTTGAGTTGCAGTTCGTCCAGGGGTGCGAGCGATGTTTGTTCCGGCCATCTACCTCCCTGAGCAGACCCTGGTCTTGTACATGACCTGAGGTCGGGCCCAGCCTCTGATTTTGCCATAGAAGTTCCTAGTGTTTCAGCACACCTGTTGAAAGATCGCCCTTTGCTCACAGAGGAGGGAGGGGACAGGGACATCGGGAGGGCAGGTTGGCACAGAGACCCCAGTCACGGGGCCTGAGCGGTCGGCGGGGCTCCGTGGAGCCTGGGTCTGTATTTCCGTCCCATCAGACTCAGAGGTGGGTCTGCCCCAGACTCCGCTGCAGCTCCGTTGGCCCGTGTCTCCGTGTAACCGGAGCACGCCGTCTCGATTGGTTTGCTGAGGATTTCTGTTGAATTGAAATGAGTGTTGGATTTTTTAAAATTCTTTTTCTGCACCTAAGCATATGACAATAGCTTTTCTTTTTTTAGTTTGTTAACGTGATGAATTACATGGATTGTTGTTCGCATGTCAAAGCGACTTTGCATTCCTGGAACGAATTACACTTGACCGTGATGCGTCATCCTGTCCGTTTTCTGAGGAACTCAATTTGCTACAACTGGATTAAGGACTTTGGTTTGTCTTTGTAGAACAGACACTGGTCTGTAGTTTTTTCATATAATGTCTTTGGTTTTCTTATCCAAACTTCTCGTGGTCACATTGCATCTCCTAGACCCTTACATATCTCTAAATTGGATTTGCTAACGCTTTGCTGAAGATTCTTGTCTCTGTTGACGAGGCACATTGGTCTGTAGTTTTCTTTTTTGTAATGTCAAACTAATTTTGTTATCAGGGTAATCCTGACCTTATAGAAAGAAGTGTTCCCTCCCCTTCTATTTTCTGGAATAGATTATGTAGATTTGGTATTATTTCTTTCTTAAATGTTTTTTTAAAGAGTTTTATTTATTTATTTTTAGAGGGGAAGGGAAGGAAAGTGGGAGAGAAACATCGATGTGTGGGTGCCTCTCTCACACCCCCCACTGGGGACCTGGCCCACAACCCAGGCATGTGCCCTGACTGGGAATCGAACTGGCGACCCTTTGGTTCACAAGCCAGTGCTCAAGCCACTGGACCACACCAGCCAGGTCTCTTTCTTAAATGTCTGATAAATTTACCAGGAAGATCACCTGAGTTTGAATGCCCTCAGACTCAGTGGTACGACACATTTACTTTCCCGTGGTTCTTAGGTCAGAGATACGACGTGGGTCTCCTGGGGCTAAAACCCGGGTGGGGGCAGGACTGCATTTCTCCTGGAGGCTCCAGGGGAGAGTCAGTTTCCTGGCCTCTTCCAGCTCCTAGAAGCCCCCAAATTCCCAGCTCTTGGCCTGTCCTCCATCTTCAAAGGCAGCCTTGAGCATGTCTCTGAGTTTCCATCCTCACAACTCCTTACCTGGCAAAGGTTCTGTGGTTTTAAGGACCCGTGTGAGGACACTGGGTCCACCTGGATAACCAGGAAGCTCTCCCACCTCAAGGCCATCACCTTAATCATGTCTGCAGAAGTCCTTGGCCCACGAGCTCTATAATCCCCAGTGCAGGGCATTAGAATACGGATACCTAGGAAGGGCCGGCCTTCTGCTTCCCCTCCAGAATGGGCTGCAGGTAGGGGAAGCGGGATCCCAATGGCAGAAGCTAACACAGGCTGGACAGGCAAAGGCCCCGAACTCCCTTCCTGTGGGGATCTGGGGGCGGCACTAGATGGTCCAGGAGGCAGATGACCTGTGTTCCCACAGGCACACCCTTCTGTGCCCCCAGACTGGGCATGTCAGGCCTCCAGGGCCTGGGCGGGTGGTGCAATTGTCACCCTTATTTTCATCAGGGCAAAGGTGGAACACCCACTTCTGAGCTGAAGCTCTCAGCCAATTGTTGGTGGGAAGGAGACAAGCCTGTAGCCCGAGAAGCCTTGTCCTGGCGGATCATCAGGCAACCCCCTCCCCAAGTCTCCATCGCTGACTTAGAGGGACTCTCCCACTCACCTGTGAGCTGGAGCTGGGGGAGTCCAGTCCCCCTCCCAGGGCCCCGAATAACAGTCACCAGGCTGTGGCCCGACAGAGGATGGTTAGGAAGGGCTTCCCCAGGTTGGCAGTTGGTGCTGCGCTCATCTGATCTGTGGTGAAGACCACAGGACACTGGGGCGGGCAGGGTGGTGCGGAGACTCCAGTCATGGGGTCCGAGCCATCTGCCGGGCTCAGCTGGGTCTGGAACTGTATTTCTGTGCTTCCTTTTTTTAAAATATACTTTTAAATTTAGAACAGATTTAGATTTACACCATGCACCCAATGTCCTCTATTATTAACATCTCACAATAGTATGGTTTAGTTGTTATAATTAATGACACGATATGATACATTATATTAACTAAAATCCCTGGTTTATTCAAATGTCCTTACTTTTTCCCCAATGTCCTTTCCTGTCCCAGGATCCCAGCCAGGCCCCACATGACATCTAGTTGTCCCATCTCCTTAGGTTCCTCTGGGCTGTGACAGTTTTTAGACTCCAGGCTCATCCTGTACATTTCCTGCCTCAGTCCCAGAATCAGCCATTTCTCCAAGAACCCCGGTTCCTTTTCATGGAGATGCTGTTAGATGCTGTCTGGGCACTGGGGAGCTGGTTGCTCTTGGGGTGTCCTTGCCTCTAGGCCCTCAGCTGAGAGAAGCAAGTGTGTGTGCACTAACTGGTGTGCAGACACACACCCATGTAAGTGTCTTCACATGTAGCCATCCATAACTTCAAACTTGTGTCTCCAGTTCTAATCCATCCCCACGGGTCTCTCTCGTCTCCTCCCGTGCTTGTCTGCAACCCCCTCCCCGATAGGGAGGACCCAGCTCCCACCACCCTCCGTCCAGTCCCTACCCTGTCCCTGTCCAGTGTACCTATTGGACTGTCACCCTGCACCCTTGTGGGAATCAACTTTGTCAACCAGAGTGCTGTGCTGTGTGAAGTGCCTGTGCTCCTAGTCTCGCAGTCACCACTCATGGCCGGAGGGATTTAGGTTGGCCCCTTTTCTCCGCACCCCCTCCAGGGAGCTCATTTCATACCTTGGTAACACAGGTAGATGTTTTGTCACCTTCTGCATTTGCGTTTCTTTGTGTTGCCAGGTGGCACCCCATTGGAGGGAGTACCACTGTGCGGTCCGTTTCTCCACTCACCTGTTGATGGACTTCTGGTTGTTGCATATTTGGGCTGTTGTAAATAAAGCCGCTGGGCACATCGCTGTTTAAATCTTTTTGTGGAGGTCTCTCTTTATTTCCTTGCACAAGGTTATTCCCAGCCCTTCGAATTTCCAGATTCAGTCACCCCTTCAGGGGGTTCAGCTCCTCCCAGGGGCAAATGGTACTCAGACCCAAGATGCAGGAGAAGGTGCTGCTGATGGCTCTGGGACAGAGCCAGAGAATGTGTGTGTGCACGTGTGTGTGCACTCACACACACGTGCACACACAAGCAAGTGCATGTGAACATATGTGCACATGTATGCACATATGTGCACATATACCACACCCATATTTCTCTCTATATATTGAAATATGAGCCTTCCCCAATTATGAAGCAAAGAGTTTATTTCAGTTTTTCCCTCTTCACATTGGCCCGCTTGGTCTGACATGTGAGACCTGGTTCCTGTCCTTAATTCACTGACGTTTTTGGTCAATTCCCCCCCAGAGGACTCTGGCCCCCACTTGGGGAAGCATAATCCCCAGCACCACCCCTAACCAAAAACATACCTGCCCTGCCCTGCTCCAGGCTTCAGACTGCTCCATTCAGAAGGAAAGGGAGGGGGAGGTAGAAGAGTGGAAAGAGACTGAAACATTCTAGCCCAGCAGTCCCCAACCCCCAGGCCATGGACTGGCAGAAGTCCGTGGTCTTTAAGGAACCAGGCTGCAGCAGGAGGTGAGAGGCTGGCAAGTGAAGCTTCGTGTGTATTTACAGCTGCTCCCCATTGCCGGCATTACCACCTGAGCTTCCCGTCAGATCAGCAGGTGTCACTATTCTCATAAGAACGCAAACCCTGCTGTGAACTGCACATGTGAGGGATCTAGGTTGCTGCTCCTAATGAGAATCTAAGGCCTGATGAGCTGAGGTGGAGAGAGGTGTGACTGCACAGAGACCATAGTAAATCAATTGCTTGCAGACTCACATAAAAACCCTATCAGTGACTCTGGCTACTGTGGCTCAGTGGATTAAGTGCCAGCCTGTGAACCAAAGGGTGGCTGGTTTGATTCCCAGTCAGGACACATGCCTGGGTGCTGGCCAGGTCCCCAGTAGGGGGCGCACGAAAGGCAACCACACACTGATGTTTCTCTCCCTCTCTTCTCCTTTGTCTAAAAAAATAAAAAAAGATCTTAAAAAAAAACTGTCAGTGAGTGGTAAGTGACAGTTAAGCTGCTTTTGGTGGAAGGCTATAAAGCCACCCCGCCCCCCACACACACCCTGGTCCATGGAAAAATTCTTCCATGACACCCGTCCTTGGTGCCAAAAATGTTGGGGACTGCTGTTCTAGCCGTATCAGTGGGTGAGTAGCAGTGTCCCTTCTAGTCTGCAGTTTCCTGATGAGTAAGCAGGATGAGCATCTTGCCATGTGCTTCTTTATCATTTGAACAGCTTCTCTGATAAACTATCAGCACCAACTTGTTATCCACTTTTTAATGGGGTAGGGTGTCTTGGTGAGTTGTAAGAGTTTCTTTTCTTTTCTTTCCTCCCTCCTTCCCTTCCTTCTTTCCATCCTGAATCTGGATATAAGTCCTTTGTCAGATACATGTATTGCAAATATTTTTCTCTCAGTCCATGGATTGTACTTTTATTATCTTAACAGTGTCACTCAGAGGGTAAGTTTTAAATTCTGAAGACATCTCATTTATCAGTTTTTGAGTCCCCTCTGCCTTCTTCCAGGTTGTGATGATTTTCTGCTATAGTTTCTCCCAGATGTTTTATAGTTTTAATGTCTACATTTAAATCTATGATACATTTTGAATTAAATTGTGTATATTACTTGGCAAGTGTCAAGGCTCATGGTTTTTTTTTCCCACATGGATTACACAATCATTCCAGAAATATTTGTAAAGAAAGCCATCTTTTTCCGCTCTGGAAAATGATTTGTCCTTTATAGGGCGTCTCCTCTCTTTCTAGACTGTTGTTTCGTTGATCTAAACATCACTCTGTGCTCTTACTGCACTCTCTTAATCACTGAAGCTTTATATTAAGTCTAAAAGGTGTCAGTGTGTGACCCTCCAGTGGAAGCCGGGGTCATCATGCGCAGGTTTGTTTGTTGGAGACTTCCACAGTGCAGGTCTGGTGACCCCACTTCTCTTGCAGCTTGTCCCCCCAGAGCCTCTGGAGCCCCCTGAGAGTCCACAGGAGGTGGAAGTCATTGTTGTGGATACAGAGACCTTCAGCCAGGACTATGCTGGCCCAGGGACTCTGGGGATGGAGTGGGACTCTTTGTGCTTCCTGGACTTGCATGTCTATTTCCTTCACCAAATTAGGGAAGTTTTCTTTCACTGTTTTTTTTTCAGATAGATTGCCAATGTCTTGCTCTTTCTCTTCTCTTACTGGCTGCCCCTATGATGTGAATGGTGGACCTCTTGAAGTTGTCCCAGAGACTCCTTACACTGTCCTCATTTTTTTGGATTCTTTTTTCTTCTTGTTGTTCTGCATGGTTATTCTTTTTTGCTTCCTTATGTTCAAAATCATTGATTTGATTCTCAGCTTCATCCACTCCACTGTTGTTTCCCTGTAAATTGTTTTTTATTTTAATTAGTGTATTCTTCGTTTCTGACTAGATATTTTTTTATGCTCTTGATGTCCTCATTAAGCTCCTTGAGCACCCTTACAACCAGTATTTTGAACTCTGCATCTGATAGATTGTTTATCTCCATTTTGTTTAGCTCTTTTTCTGGAGTTTTGATCTGTTCTGTCATTTAAGCCATGTTTGCTTCTTCATTTTGGGAGCCTCCCTGTGTTTATTTCTATTCACTAGGTAGAGCTGCTATGACTTCCTGTCTTTTTTTTTATAATTTTTAAGATACAGTGAAATATTTTTTAAAGATTTTTAAAAAGATTTTATTTATTTATTTTTAGAGAGGGAAGGGAGGGAGAAAGAGAGAGAGAGAGAGAGAGGGAGAGAAGCATCAATGTGCAGTTGCTGGGGGCCGTGGCCTGCAAGCCAGGCATGTGCCCTGACTGGGAATCAAAACTGCAATGCCTTGGTTCGCAGGCTGTGCTCAATCCACTGAGCTACGCCAGCTAGGACAACTTCCTGTCTTGGTAGTGTAGCATAATATAGTAGGTTTCCTCTAGAGTCCTATGGCACAGCCTCCCCTATCACCCAAGCTGGGTACTCAAGGTACACTCTTCATGTGGGCTGTGTATACCCTCTTCTTGTAGTTGAGCCTTGATTGCTATTGGCAGGTCAATGGAAGGGATTTACCTTGGCCAGTCAGCTGCAAGGACTGACTGTGACCACTGACCACCCACCTCCACCCTCCTTGGAGGATCACCTGTGCAGAGGTAGGGTGGTAGTTCTCCAACATGGTCTGTAGCTTCCACTGTGAGCTCAAGCACTAGGATTTTCTGGGTGGTGCAGACCAAGGTCAGCCCCCGCCTGGGTTCTGCCTGGGGTCATCCTGTCTGAGCTATAAAGCAATCTGAGATGGCTGCTACTTGTGCTGGGCTTGAAGATTCCCAGGGGAAGCCAAGCTGTGAATCTAGGCTGACTGCTGCTGGAGCTGGGCCTTGGGCCACTTAGCAAGTGGTA
Source organism: Phyllostomus discolor (assembly GCF_004126475.2). NCBI lineage: Eukaryota > Metazoa > Chordata > Mammalia > Chiroptera > Phyllostomidae > Phyllostomus > Phyllostomus discolor. The sequence continues at coordinate 115,306,155 of NC_040905.2, read as the reverse complement.
CAGGGGCTGGGGGCTCACTGAGGCTGGCTGTTGCTTGTTTGAGAGGATTTAGGAAGTTGTGAAGCCTGAGACAAGACCAGCCATTCACACAGAAAAGCCACAGTTAATAGTTTGAATGGGCCCATAAATTGTGTGGAATGGAGACAGGGGATCTCCAGGGTGGGGCAAACAGTGTCATCCAGGTTGATGGAGTCTCAGATATGGCACCTGCCTGCCAGCTTTGTGGCTCTGTGGAGGGAGGGCTCAGAAAACAGACAATGGCCTCTGCCCACCTTTTTGTCTCAGAGAAAACTGTCACCTTTGTGAAGGCAAAGCTCTTGCCTTAATCCCAGACACTTCAGGTCCTCCCTGTATGCCACTGGTGCCTTTCAAGCAGCTACCCTGGTGCTAGAGCTCAGAAATAATGAGTCTGAGTAAGTCCACATGTGGGTTCTTTAAGGGTAACCATTTGGAACTCCAGAAGTGTCTTCTACCAACTCAATCCCCACTGGTTTTTGCAGGCAGAAGTTATGGGGACTTATCTTCCTGGCACTGGAACCCTGGACTGGGGGCCTGGTGTGGGCCTAGGACTCCTGGCTCTCAAGATATCCCTCCCAAATTTTTATCCACCACATGCTTGTAGGACCAGCCTGTTCCACGTCTGTGCCCCTCCTACCAGTCTGGATGGATGTGGTTTCTTTAATTCCATAGTTGTCAGATTTCCATTCAACTCAATTTCTGATGGTCCAGAGTGATGGTTGTTTTATATTTTAGTTGCAATTTTAATGTGGTTGTGTAAAGTGGTGAGCCATGTCTGCCTGTGCTGCCATCTTGACTGAAAGCCCTGGATCCACTTCTCAGAGTCACAGACCCAGTCCTGCATCCCAGTCAGACCTGTCCCCCTGTTTCCTGAACCCCTATGACCCATGGGCAGATAAGAGGTGGGGAGGCAGCCAGCTTCCTCCACTTCCCCAAGTGCAAGTGCACAGCTCCTCCCAGCAGGTGTTAAGGGGAGTACTAGGGCTTCCTCTGGTGGAGAAGCAGGGAACTGCAGGACTCCAGAGGGACCTGGGCTTGTGGCAAAAATAAGCCTGCTTTATTTGTGGGTAACATGATTATGTTCACAGAAAAGTCAAAGCATTCTACCAACACAAGAATAAATGAATTTAGAAAGACTGTGAGATACAAAATCAATAGAGACAATGCAGAAATATTGTACTTCTAAATATCTACTTCTAAATCATTGAGAAATAAACATAATACTATTTGCCATAGAATACAAAAATTCAAACACTAGGAATAAATATAATGAAAGGTGTGCAAGGTCTCTACATCAAAAACTACAAAAAAGTGATGGAAGAAATTTTATTTTTTATAAGATTTTTGTTTTGATGCCAGTGGTTCTTTTTTTTCAGATTTTATTTGTATTTATTTCTTTAGAGAGGGAGGGGAGGGAGATAGAGAGAGAGAGAGAAACATCAATGTGCGGTTGCTGCGGGTCATGGCCTACAACCCAGTCATGTGCCCTGACTGGGAATTGAACCTGCGACACTTTGGTTCGCAGCCCGCACTCAATCCACTGAGCTACGCTAGCCAGGGCTGGAAGAAATTTTAAAAGCCTTAAATAGATAGAGATAGGTCACGTGTCTGGACTATTAAGATATCAGTTCTCCCTATATTGATTTATATAAATCATGTGATCCAAATTGACATCCCAGCAGCCTTACTTTTTGCAGAAATGGACATTCCAATTCTAAAGTTAATATGAAAAGATAAAGGAGCTGGAATAACCAAGACCATCTATGGCCATCTAGAGGAAAAAGAACAATTATGGAAAACTTATCCTTTCCAATTTTAATAATTAAGATGGTGCAGTACTGGCGGCAAGTTACATTGTGAATATCTACTAGCAGATTCTAAAGTGTATGTGGAAATGGAAAAGACACAGGACAGCTGATATGATATTGAAGAAAAAGAACAAAGTTGGAGGACTGACACTATTCAGGACTTGCTGTAGGTCTATAATGATACTGATGAGAGAATAGACACGTATCATTAGAATAGATCTAGAGACTAGATCTCTCCAGAGAGAATGGGTCTAGAGACTAGAACAGAGAGCCCAGAAATGGAATCAACTGACCTTTGACAAAGAAGCAAAGGCAATTCAGTGGAGAAAATACACTCTTTTCAACCAATAGTCATCAACAACTAAATATCCATATGCAAAAAAATGAGTCTTGACAAAGACCTTTCACAAAAATTAATTCGAAATAGGCCATTTTGAATTAAGTTTTATTAATTTAGGTTTATTAAACCTAACATTTAGGTTTAATAATTTAAAATAAACCTAAATGTAAAATGCAAAACTATAAAACTTCTAGCAGATAACATTAGATACAACACCAAAGGTATGATCCATGAAAGAAAAAACTGACAGATTGTACTTCATAAATATTATAAAATTCTGCTCTGCAAGAGATAATGTTAACAGAATGAAAAGATGAGCCACAGACTGGGAGGAATTCTTTGCAAAGCACATACCCGATTAAAAACTGTTATTCAATATACAAAGAACTCTTAAACCTCAACAATAAGAAAGCAGGCAGGCAACCCAAATCAAAATCGGTGAGCGGAACGTAAAATATTCCACGTGTTCTGTGAGCTCCAGGCATCCTTCTGCCTGCTTCAGTCAGATGATTTTTTGTCCCTGACCTCATCCCTGGTGATGCCCTGGATAGCAGTGGGCACGCAGGCCATTCAAAAGTGCCGGGAGGGAGGAGGTTGGCAGGAGGCCCCAGTGACCAGGAGGCCCAGGGGAGAGTGAGGAGATGGGACAGTTGACAGGCAAGGTCAGGAGGTTGCAGGGAGGGGTGGTGAGGCCTGACTGGGGCAGTGTCCGAGGGAAGCTGGCACTGGCTGCTTGTTATCTCACTGTCACTTCCAACTGCCTGGCCCTCCGCTGATGGCACTCAGATCCAAGATAACAAGGCCCCACTGCGACAGCAGAACTGCTCAGATAGCCTGCACACATGGACTGCTGGACCTGGATTCGGGTCTCCATTCGGCGTGAGGGCAACAGGGTGAGGACGCTCAGGGCTGTTCCCTCCCAAAGTGGACCAGGGGGACTGTGTCGGCCCCTCCCTGGGAGTGAGGTGGGGGTGACTGAGCCCTACTTGTGAATACAAAGATGTGGGGAGGAGTGACAATGGTGTCACTGACCCAAGAGCACCACGCTGCACTTCTTTAAGGGTGGCCCACAGACATGGGTTCCTCGTGGGGAGACGGTTGGGGTGGGAGTGACTGGTCACATAGAGTCGGGACAGCACCACCGTCCCTGCATGCAGCATGCCTGAAGGCCTCTGGAGGGACTCCTCTCTGCACCTGGCAGATGAGAGGGGTCTAATTAATACTGGCAGCTGGAAGCGGAGCTGTCTCAGTGCCAGGGGTCAGCTGGCTGAAAGGGAGAGGAATGCTCAATGTCTGGTTCCCAGTCTGTGGCAGGACCAGGAGGCCCGGGCACACGGGGGAGGGGGGGGACTGGAGGGCACTGTATGGGTACTAGAGCTCCTCTCCCCTCAGTCGTAACCAGACTGGATTAGGCATCTCAGCCACCAGAACCTAGGAAGCCAGGACCCACCCAGTGAGGTGGCTTGACCTCTGCTTGGGTGCATATCTGTGCTGGCTGACAGGCTGGGGTGATCTGGACCCATGAGAACTATGGATACCCAGATCAGTGGTTGGGCAGTGGGGGCATATGTCACATGGAAGTCTCTGTCTGAATCACCCACTTCCTCCACACTGGATTGGAGGGTTGCACAGCCCTCCTCTGACCCCCTCTTGGCCCGCAAGGATAAATGGGGAAGGGAGAGCTGGCTGGGCAATAGCAGCACGGAGCAGCCGAGGTGAGCACGCCCTGCCAAACCCCAACAGCTGGGTGTCAGGGCTCAGAGCAGCTGAGCCTCAGATCTGCCGCAGCGAGGCCTCAGACTCCAGGCATGAGCCGACTGCTCCCTGACCCTGGGGTCCCCAACTCCATCTGCACCCCAGAGCCTGCAGACCCCTGCCTGGCCCAGCCCCCAGCTGGGCCCTACAGTCCCTCCTTGCTCCTTGCAGATGCTGAGCCTGCTGGTGCTGGCAGTGCCCCTCCTGCTGAGCCTGGCCCATGCAGCCCCTGGTGAGTCCTGACTCAGGCCAGCCCTGTCCCTGCCCTTCTCCCCACACCCCCAGGCCCCACTATGGGTGGGTGGGTTCACAGAAGCCCAGGTTTGTGTGGGCACAGGGGCCAAGCTGTGTCCTGTCCTGAGTATGCTTTCTGCCTCAGCCCCAAGCCAGGACCTGGAGAGAGTGGGCATTGTCGGGGGGCAGGAGGCCCCTGAGAGCAAATGGCCTTGGCAGGTGAGCCTGAGGCTCAAACTTAAGTACTGGATGCACATCTGCGGGGGCTCCCTCATCCACCCCCAGTGGGTGCTGACCGCTGCCCACTGCGTTGGACCGTGAGTGTCCTGGGGGCCTGGTGGGTGGGAGAGGGCGGGGCTCCACCTTCCTTCCCAGGTGTCCAGGAGAGGAGGCTGCTCAGCCCCCTGAGTGGGTGCCCCCTCTCTCCAGAGAGACCACGGATCCTGCAGTCCTGAGGGTGCAGCTGCGGGAGCAGCACCTCTACTACCGGGACAGGCTGCTGCCTGTCAGCCGGGTCATTACTCACCCCAACTACTACACACCTCCGAATGGGGCGGACATCGCCCTGCTGGAGCTGGAGGACCCCGTGAGCATCTCTAGCCATGTCCAGCTGGTCACTCTGCCTCCTGCCTCGGAGACCTTTGCCCCGGGGACTTCATGCTGGGTGACAGGCTGGGGCAATCTGAGCAGTTCAGGTGAGTGCTGGGAATAGCTGGAGGGCTTAGGAAAGTGGGGACTGCTCACATCCATGACCCAGCTCTGGGGTTCCCTTTGGGGGAGGGGCCCTAGCAGCTGCCTGAGGAGAGTGATCACCTCCCCACTGAGGCAGAATGCTCTCCTCTCACCCCCAGAACCCCTACCACCGCCATACCTGCTGCGGCAGGTAAAGGTCCCCATTGTGGAGAACAGCGTGTGTGACTCAGAATACCACACTGGCCTGAACACGGGGGACAACGTCCAGATCGTCCATGATGACATGATATGCGCCGGGAACAGGAAAAAGGGCTCCTGCCAGGTGGGCCCCTGTCCTCCCCAGAGTCCCCACCCACCCCAGCCTCTGCAGCCACTGCTGACACCTCTCCTCCCCAGGGTGACTCTGGAGGGCCCCTGGTCTGCAAGGTCAATGGCACCTGGCTGCAGGCAGGTGTGGTCAGCTGGGACAAAGGCTGTGCCCAGCCCAACAGGCCCGGCATCTACACCCGTGTCACCCACTACCTGGACTGGATCCGCCAGTATGTCCCTGAGAAGCCCTGAGCCTGCCCCTGGCTCTGACACCTGGTCCGTGGAGGACCCAGCCCCCTCCCGTCCCCAGACCCCTGCTCCCTGCCCTCCCAGGTGCACCTTCACCACCTTCCCTGTTCCTTGTGCTGATCCCCCCACCTTCCGCACCCTCAGCCCAGGGAGCAGGTGGCAGCACCAACCCCCATTAAAGCTCATGGAGAACACTTGTGGTTGTGGCAGTCTTTCTGGTTGTGGGTGTCCCTGACGGGCAGGGGCAGGGCCGGGGCAGCCAGCACAGCCACTGTCTGTCACTGTGGGGTCCCTGGGACCCTGAGGTGGGACAGCCCCCTCCCCAGCCCCTGGTGCCCAGGGCTCATGTCCCTGTGCTGAGCAGCCACCTGTATTCAGGACACGGAAAGCAACACAGAGCATTTACTAGACAATTCTAGGGGCGCCCAGGTGCCCAGCCATGGGGTCATAGCATGTGGCCTTGGCCCCTCCACACCCTGTGTCCCTCCAGCCAGGCAGGGCCCTGCCTCTCCCTCCAAAGCCCCCCAGCACCCCCAGGCCTCAGTGTGCATGGACTCGGGCAGTCGTGCGTCTGCTGCTCTTCACGTCTATGTGATCGGTGGCACCTCATGACAGTTTCAATGAGCTTTTGGTGGTTTTGATGTGGGCAGCCCCTTCACAAGTGAAGCCCTTCCCCTTGGCAGGAGAGGGGACAACTGTCCACCTGCAGCACTGGGGACAGCGCCCTCAGGCCCACGTCTGCTCCCACCGCCTTGGACGCTCTGGTCGCTGGGCGAGCTTCCCTGTCCCCGCTCCTGTGGGTGAGCCTGTCGCTCTCCCACGTCAGGCTGCCATGCCTCTCAGGTCGCCTCCTGGACACACAGGCTGCTGTAAGCCGGCAGCCCTGCTGCCCCCGGTGGTGCACATGCTGCAGGTCTGGGTGGGAAGGGCCTCTGTCCCCTCTCAGCCTGAGCCCTCGCTGCTGTGGAAACTGTCATGGGGCAGGTGCCAGCCCTCCTCATTTTCCTTTCATCTTTAATCATTTCATCGTGGCCAGAATGCACGCCCTCCCTAGGAGCTGAAGGACGTAGATGAACTGGGCCCTTCCCTTCTCCCTCCCTCATGCCCATCCCGCACTCTCGAGGTGGCTTTGGTGGTTGGGGGTGACCTCCTCGGACTGCCCACCTTACACAAGCACGTGGACACTTAGCTCTAAGTGCCTGTTGTGCTGGAGGACACTGAGGGGCAAGCAGCCACCAGCCTCCTCCAGTGGGTGTGGAAGGAAGATAGATGGCAGGGCCTGGGGCTGAGACCCCCCCAGACTGGGCAAGCAGAGACAGCCTCCCCTCATCTGGTCCTGGATCTGGAGGAACTCAGCCAGCTCAGCCAGTGGCAAGTGACAGATAAAGTGAGTGCTGGCTTATCAGGGTCAAACTGGCCTTCCACTGGGCCAGTGGGGGCTGCAGGCGGCCCGTCCCCCCAGGGCCAGGAGGGGGAGGTGGTGTGGGGCACGACGCCCCTCCCTGTGTTGTCCTGCAACATCGGCAGAAACCAGTCCAGCCACAGAGTCCCTGATGGGACCACATGGATGGTCCTCAGAATTTCTGGTTTGACAGCAGGCCTGGAACCCTGAGGGAGCAAGGGCCCTGCCAGGAGCCACGTGATGGGGTGGCAGTGGGGAGAGAAGGGCTTCAGTGCTCTAGGGGAACTGAGCCGGGACAGTTGAAGGCCCTGACATCCTCTCCTGTGGGCACTGGGGAGGGCACTGGGGGTCCAGAAGGCAGAGAACCAGGGTTCCTCTAGACCCACTCCCCCAGCCCACACCCTGGGAGACAGGAGGCCTTCTGGAGCCTGGGAAGGCTGGCTGGGCTCCAGCCCCATGTCCCCAAGCTGGACAGAAAGGGCAGTTCCTTTCCCCGGGGGGCACCACCTAGGTGTGTGGCCGTCACAGAGTTAGCTGAGTCCTGCACACAGAAGTAGCGCCACTGTCATCGCTGTTCATCATCAAAGCGAAGGTAGCCCATGCACTTCTGAGCGCAGGCTCTGGGCCTGGAGCTGGCAGGAAGGAGGCAAGTCTGTGCCCCAAGAAGCTCTGTCCTGCTGCACCTCAGACAACCCACCCTTGCACCTGAGTTTCCCTGCATCTACAGGAGTACTCTCCCATCTGACCTGCAATTTGGTCTAGGCAGAGAGCGGGGGTGGGGACAGGAAAGTCGCAGCCCCTTTCTGAGACCTCTGACCAGCTTGGTCATCGGGCCCTGGCCTGAGAGAGGACGTTTAGGAAGGGCCGCCTGCGCTGGGCAGCTGGGGCCGTGCCTGCCTGGTCGCCAGTGGAGACCACGGGACCTGGGGATAGGTATGGGGACAGGAACACTGGGGAAGGCGAGTTGGGAAGAGTTTAGTCACCTGGCCTGAGCTGTCTCTGCCGGGCTCAGTTGGCCTCGACCTGGGATGGTTCTGAAGAATACTCAAGACCAGACTCCCCAAGGACAGAGGGGAGGAGCCAATGTGCCCAGAAAAACTAGGGAGAACCTCCAGAAGGGGGCAGCACTTGCCACCATCTTTGCCCAGGTGAGGAGAAAAGGCTCAGGTTTGCAGCCAGGATGTCTGGGGTTGGGACTGGTCTGACTGTGCGCCCCTGAGACAGACACTCGCTGTCTGGACTGTAGGGCCCCTGTGGGGTGAATGGAGGTGGGAAACCCTCCCTTCGGGGTGTGCAGGAGGAGCAGGTTGGGTGTGCTGGGAGCCCGGACCTCAGCTCCTCCTCCATCCTCCCTCACTCCTGGGGCGCAGGGCAGGATTGACTGCAGGGGATGCTGGAATGCTGTGTGATTGACTATGGTTGTGGTTACGTGACTGTGTGCCTTTGTCTGACTCAGATTGTGGGCTTAAAATTGGCGAAGCTTAATTATGTGCATATGAAAGACATACACACTAACTGCCACGCCCTCTTCCAACCATGTTTTTTGACAAGGTCTGAACATGGAAAGAGGGAATTCAAGGAATCCATCTTCCTGGAAGAGAGCATGGCATACAAAGGGGGGCGGTAATTTTTCTGGGGATTGCTTTTAATAATTTCCTTGCTAATATTAATCATGGTCTTACTTTGTACCCTGATTCTCATAAGAACAGGCCATGAGAAGAAAAAGTCTCGAAGTGAGTCAACAATTAACTTTGAGGGAAATTCTGAAGGGACAACTAGTTTTCCCTAGACTATTAAATCATGCCCAAATTGTTCTAAACAAGGTGTTATAAACCTGAGTAAGAAATTACCCCCAATTGTTCCCATAAAAGAATTCATTAATCAGTTACAACAGGTTGAATTATTGGTGGACTTTCCCACGCCTGTTCCTTACCCATAGATACAAAGAGTCTTTCAAGAAAACAAGAAAAAACTATATAGACCCCTACCCACAGCCCAGGGATACCCCTGGGTAGCATATTGGATTAATGGCAAATTATGGTATCCTCCAAGAGGAACTAATAGTCTCCAGAGGGTTCCAGATCCCCCACTGCCTTATACAGGAGCATATAATGAGGGTGGCATTAGAATGGTCAATAAGGATGGAGTCCAAGTGCCTTATAATAGTCTAAATTTCATGGAAAGGCTAGCTGGAAGCAGACCTCCCTGGTGTTTATTAACTAAGGAACAAAAAAGGTTTACTGTGGCTGGATTTCCTGTTTATCTCTCCTTACCTGTTTGTTTTGGTGATCAAAAGTTGGTGGGATTGTTAGATACCTGTATCTCAGGTTTATTGATTCTCATAATTCCAATGAAATTGTATAAAATAATTTCTTGATTAGAGAATAAAATCCCCTCTAATGAAATAGCCCCTGAATGTCTAAAAGTTGTTGGAGTAACAGCCTCCCCTTTACTTTGAATAGGAATATATATCAAGTAGAATTAAACAGGCAAAGAAATAAGAAAAGCTGGTTAGCTATTATAAACTAAGCACGTAGAAACAGTTACCAGGGAGTCAGAGTCCATGGTGCATAGAGAAATATTTTAGACAGAAAAGGTAAATAGCTAAGTTAAACATCACAAAGGCCTTATAATAAATTTCCTATAACCTCTATTCAATCTAGCATATCTTTTGCCCCATGACAAATTCTGAGAACTTTAATAAACAATAAGATATTCAAATTCTGTACATACAGCTATTTTTAATTATCTGATTTATGGCTCTCTTGGTCAAAACAATCTTTGTTTAATATAACTGAATCCATTGAAACTTTTGTACAAATTCCTGGTTACCTTTGTATTAATTTTTTTCTGCTTCATCTAATCGCAAATGTTAGTCACTACCAAAAATGAAAGTATGAAAACCTGCTTGTACTTGCAATAAACGGAACAGAGCATCACCGTCCTCTGAGGCGTGTTGTTGTCTGTCTCCCATCGCCAATGCCTTACTCACCTTTCAGGAACCCCTGGACCCAGCTGCAGCCAGACCTCGGCAACTAATGGTGATTTTTTTAAAAATTTAAATTATGAAAGCCTTTTTCTAAAAATATTTGTCGTGAACTATCTGAGCACCAACCCATTTTTCCCCCAGATCAGTAATTTTCTGTGACCGAGCTTCGGAGCACACAGACAGACCTTCAGCCAATGAATGTTATTGAAGCCTGTGGTTGTGATTCCCGCTGTGTGACCCCAGGCGAGCCAGCAAACCTTCCTGAACCTCACCGCAGATCACATCTGTAAAGCGGTTACTCCTTGGGAATGTGGCAGGTGGCTGTGCCTGCAACCACAGGGTCTGGAGGGGTGGGAGGCTCTCGGACTGCTGGGTGTCCTCTCCTCCTTCCTCATTTCTGGACTTTTACTCCTGGGCTGGCTCTCTGCAACCTTGGCTCCACCCAGGAAGCATCCTCCAGGGCACCTAAGCCACCCCCACTGCACCCTCTCCTAGGCCTCTCCCAGCCCACCTCCACCAGCCCTTGTCATCCCCCACTTCCTTCCAACCCTCGCCCAGGTCACAGCTGCAATCTGCTCCCAAGGAGGGTGTGGCTGAGACCCTGGGAGATGCCTCCTGTGCCCCAAGCCCCCACTGGGTGCCTAGACCTGCACATCCATCAAGAAAGGTGACCTAAGTGACAACAGCAGCAGTGTCTCAGTCCATGGGGAGCCTGTTTCCAGGGCTGGACCCTGACACTGGCTGGGTAGGGAGACTCCAGTTCCCAGAGGCAAACCCTGGGCAAAGGGGAGTGCCTGGGGCTGGCTTTGCCCTTTGCCCCCTCTCCCCTGTGTTTGGGGCAGTGGCAACATGGGGAAATCAGGTGTCCTGGCTGGATCTGTGTGTACAAGGCCCATGTATGCATGTGTGTAAACATCTCTCCCTCTCTCTCTCTCCCTCTCTCTCTCTCTCTCTCTCTCTCTCTCTCTCTCTCTCTCTCTCTCTCTCAGGTTTCCCTCTCCACTTAGATGAATTGCAGGAATTTGAGTGGATACTAAGAACCCAAGGAGGAACTGGGGGTTCAGGTTAGATCCCCCAGGAGCATCTAGCTGATAATCTTTGTGTTAGATTGGAAAAAGGTCTCAAAGTCTGGATGGCACTAAATGCTATTCCCGCTAATTGTTAAAATGCAGTACAGTATTTTGCAGACACGGCTGTAAACAGGACCAGCTTGACAGAAACCCAATTGGATAAGTGTAGCCAACTGCAAAGAGGAAATCAATGTGTAATTTACCAAATAGTGTGTGTAAGCGGTGGCTTAACCTCCCTTCAGGAGGACAGATCTTTGGCTGTGAGTCCCTCATCTCCTTCTCTTGCTGCAAGTAAATAAAACTACCCAACAACAACCACGTCTCGTTCTTGAATAAAGCATCCCAATAGATGAACCCCTGGAGTTCAGTAATAAATCTGGTGACTCAGATGGGATTCTTCTAAAGCAACTCCCTCAGCCTGGTGCAGATGCAGCAGCTCATCCAGGGCTTCCTCACCTGAATCTTAACTGCGCAGAGAATCTATTCTATAGGAGGCTCCTGCTTGGTGCTGACCTCAGGAACAGCTGCCCGGTTCACCTTGACAGCAAAGCGGAGTGGACACCTGAACCCATGTCATTCAGAGTTTCAGAAAGGAGAGAAGTAGTTTGCCCCTGTAGTCGCTTTAATTAGTGTGTCTATTCCCATTTGGGTATTGGATTATTGAGAGTTTCAGGCAGGATAGATAGCAAGCCAAGGCAGGGAGGGGGAGGGAAACACGTCTCACCCACTAACTCAGCAGCCCTGAGCCCAGTGCAGTAACATTGCCGGGTGTTCTGAACATCACAAGCAGGGATAGCGCAGGAGGAGGGGAACCCTTGAGATGCTGTGTTGGGAAAGGGGGCCTTTGTAGCGACTTTCCTGAGTCAGAAAGCCTTTACTAGCTGAGAAAGAAAGCCTTTGTAACTGTATATTAATTCCAAGGTCTAGAATGGGGAGGAGGAGAAGTACCTAGAAGCTAGCTAAAGTATACAACCCCTGAACCCCAATAGTCGGAGCACTCAAATGAGCTGAGTGCCCACTTGCAGCCTTTGCTCAAGTGTATTTCATAAATAAATTTGTTATTTCACTTCTACTATACATGTCTCTCGATTGAATTCTTGTCTTGCAAGTGAGGCAAGAATCAAGGAGGGGAAGGCCCCCTGACTCAGGTCTCCCTGGTAACAGAAGGATAGTTTTGGGCATAGGGCTGTTGGAAGGGTTCAGGTTGCTTGGGCAGGAGCTGTCTCTAGGACTCCAGTCCCAGGGCCCAACCTAGTCTCACTCTGGAGAGTTGAGGAACTCCTGCAGGGCAATCCAAGACACCCCCAGGTGACCATCTCTGGTCTGGTCGTCTGGTTTCTAGGGCACTCTGGGTCACTGACAGTATTTTTGGTGGCAGAGGTTATGGGATCATAGCGTCCAACACCCTGTAGTTTCTGTCCTGCAAGAGTTGGATTTTCGGAGGACTTCCAGCAAGATGGAGGCATAGGTGGATGCACTGTACCTCCACGCACAACCAAGATTGGAACAACAACAATTTAGAGCTAGAATAACACCCAGAACTGACAGAGAACCTATCTGAATGGAAATCGGACAGCCAAGAAGTTGAAGTAGACCTGTTCATCCAGACTGGTAGGAGGGGTGGAGCCGGGCAGGCATGGGTCGGCAGTGGCACGAGGTGATCGGGGAGAACTCGGCGCAAACTCAGTGTGTAAGCCATCCAGGGCACCAAGATCGCAGCGGGTGGACCCTGAGTACGCAAGCAGCAGCTGGCAGACCCAGTGAAGCAGCGATTGTGGACCAGGGCAGAGCGCACAACCCAGGATCCCAGAGAGGGGACTGTGATCCCGGGAGAGCGGAACTACCGCCATTGTTCCCTCCCGCCCCCGCACCCGTCCCCACATACAATGTCACAATCTAGCGACTGGGGTGCCCAGCCCAGGTAAACACCTAAGGCTCTGCCCCTCACCGTAACAAGAGTGACCAGACAGGGAAAAGAAAAAAAAAAAAAAGGAGAGACAGAGAGAGACGTGTCTCCAAAAGAAGAACAGATTAGTCCCCCAGGACTTATCCTTTTGAGTGACCAAGAAATAGCCAATCTATCAGATGCAAAGGTCAAAACGCTGGTTATCAGGAAGCTCACAGAATTGATTGATTTTAGGTGCAAATTAGATGAAAAAATGCAGGTTACCATAAAAGAGATGAAGGAAGATGCACAGAGAGCCAATAGTGATGGGAAGGAAAACTGGGTCTCAAAACAGTACAGTGGACCAGGAGGAAGCAAAAAATAACCAAGCAGGAAAACATGATGAAATACGAATTCAAAAAAATGAGGAGGAGCTTAGGAGTCTCCAGGACATCTTTAAACGTTCCAACATCCGAATTATAGGGGTACCAGAAGGAGAAGAGGAAGAGCAACAAGTGGAAGAGTTATTTGAACAAATAATAAAGGAGAACTTCCCCAATCTTGCAAAGGGAATAGACTTCAAAGAAATCCAGGAAGCACAGAGAGCCCCAAAGAAGTTGGACCCAAGAAGGAACACACCAAGGCACATCATAATTACATTAGCCAAGGTAAAAATGAAGGAGAGAATCCTAGAAGCAGCAAGAGATAAGGGGACAGTAACCTACAAAGGAGTTTCCATCAGACTGTCAGTTGATTTCTCAAAAGAGACCTTACAGGCAAGAAGGGGCTGGAAAGAAGTATTCCAAGTCATGAAAGACAAGGACCTACATCCCAGATTGCTCTATCCAGCAAAGCTCTCATTTAGAATGGAAGGGCAGATAAAGTGCTTCTCAGATAAGGTCAAGTTAAAGGAGTTCATCACCACCAAGCCCTTATTTTATGAAATGTTTAAAGGGACTTATCTAAGAAAAGAAGATAAAGAAAAAACATGTATAGTAAAAAGGACAGCAAACTCACATTAACAACCATACCTAAAGCAAAGCCAAAAGAAACTAAGCAAACAACTAGAACAGGAACAGAACCACAGAAATGGAGATCACATGGAGGGTTAGCAACAAGGAGTGGGAGGAGGAGAGAGGGGGAAAAGGTACAGAGAATAAGTAGCATAGAATGTAGGGTTGAAAATAGACAGGGGGAGGGTAAGAATAGTATGGGTAATGTAGAAGCTAAAGAAACTCATAAGTATGACACATGGACATGAACTAAAGGGTGGGATATGGGTGGGAGAGGGTGTACAGGGTAGAGGGGAGTGAAGGGGAGAAAATGGGACAACTGTAATAGCATAATCAATAAAATATATTTTTAAAAAAGAGTTGGATTTTCTTCTTTGTGTTTATGTTTGCGTTTGCCTTGTATGTAAACACACCATCTTATACATAAATGCACCAGCTATAGGAAATACAAACTTGATCCCCAAATGCATCCCCTTAGGGTGCAGTGTCCAGAACTGGATAAAAAGAACTCTGTTTATTTGACTTAAAGAAATTAAGCACTTATATAAGTTAGGAAATATAACAAATGGGCCAGTGGTAGCTGGGAGACATTTAGTGTGGATTTGGGAGGCATTGTTTTCTAAGTGCAGCTCCTTTGCTTTCTCGGGCTTCATACTCCCAGCTGTCCGAATAAGATGCCCACTGTCCTCTTCCTTTGAAGAGTAAGTGTAAAAAAAACTGTATGCCACATCTCTTCAAAGACACTGGTTGATATAAAGATATGTTCTATTAGCAGGTGTGATTTTGGAAATTTTACTAAAGGTGTGGTAACAGAGGCCACATATTGGTGCCAGGAAAAGAGAAACAGATCTGCTGTGGTTTAAAAATGTAGCCTGCGTCAGCCTAACTGGACTTGCAAACTGTAGCAGGTAGAATCAACCACATGTGTGTACATTTTGGGCAACAGAAGCCAAAAGGTTGGACTTCCTGGCCACATGGCATGGGAGAAAGTTGGAAATGACACAGGGAAATGAATTGCTTTTAGTGTGATGGAAAAATTCGTGAAGATTTTAGAGTGGTCTTAAAAAGTCAGGACCAACGTTCATTCATGTGAAAGAACACACATCTGCAAGGATGGTTTCGGGGTCTCTGACTCTGGGCAGCAGCAGTGTCATACGTTCCCTTGGGTCAGAGCCCCGTCAAGCCAAAAAGAGTCATGAGACCTCAGCTTCTTCCCTGAACAGCAGCCCATCAGCCCCCCTTCTCTCCTCCAAAACTGTAGGGGCTGGGGGTGGGGCAGGTTGAGGTGAGAGAACTCACTCTCTGCATCGACAGACAAGATGAGGTGCTTCTAAGCTTGTCCCCTCCTTGGGGAGTAGCCCCCACTTAGCTAGGTCACAAGCCCCTATGTCTGTGGGAGTCTGCTGACTGGCAGTGGGGTGGGCTGACTGGGCACTTGCCCTGCTGTGGTAGCAGCAGGGTGGAGCAGTCCAGTGCTTCATCACAGCCAGAGGCATCCACGGAGCTTGAGAAACAGAGCACAGCACTGCTGAGTGTGAACTGGGAGACAGGTGCGGGGAGACCACAGCACCCAGTAGATTGGCTCTGATTGGTGGCAGGTAAGGCAAGTGGGTAAATCAGGCATCCTGAGACTGTCCTCTGCCTCCCACAGAGACATGGGGGCAAGCCCTGGGGGGCTTCTGAACCATCTTCTCTAGGAGTGCAGAAGCCAGAGGCCTGAGAGGAGCTTGGGCCTGGGACTGGGTAGGAGGTGGTTCTGCCAGTGTGGGCATCTGTGGCCAGAGAGAAGAGGTGAGGCCAGGCGTGCATGAGTGAGAAGCCCCTCGTGATATCACTGACTCTCCTTATTTTTCCCTCCTGTTTCATTTTGGTTTAAGCAACCTCTGCCTGTAGCTGTTTCCTACCTTCACGTTCAGTCTGGAGCTCCTGATGTTCCAAAGTGGGGACAGAAGGTGGATGAGCCACAGTCTGTGAAAGATGGAACCTGTGGGTTACATAGACCCCAGGGGTGTGGCAGACTCCAGCCGGCAGAGTCCACTGGTTGTGACTGAAGACGAGAAGGAATGCACAGGCTACAGCAATCCTGTGGAGAAAAGGGGGACGGCATGACCACTCTCTAAAGAGGAGAGTGCCCTGACCCTTCCTTGGACAGGCTTTTATTGTTTTTCATGGGTCTTACATCAAAGAAGGATTTATTATCTATTACATAGAACAGTATCGTCTACATTTCAGGAACAATCAAGGGAATGAAAATAA
This sequence comes from Phyllostomus discolor, assembly GCF_004126475.2. Taxonomy (NCBI): domain Eukaryota; kingdom Metazoa; phylum Chordata; class Mammalia; order Chiroptera; family Phyllostomidae; genus Phyllostomus; species Phyllostomus discolor. The sequence goes on along the minus strand of NC_040905.2, from coordinate 115,290,134 downwards.
CACCTGCACAAGGGAAAGCTGGTGAGCTGATTAGCTCCGTCCTTGGGAAAACTCACACAGGCTTTGGAAATTACCTTGAAGACAGACAATACACATTTACTGCTTCAGACCAGGGTGAGGGAGTTTTAGCAAGAGCAAGCCATAACAGTCTGTATGCATTTTCTAGGCCTGATCCCGACGGGAAATCTTGGTTTGAAGGTCTGGCTCCTGCCCACACCTCACTTCTGTAGGTTTTCCATACAGAGCTGAGACACATTTGCCAGATGAAATCAAACCTGTTCCCTACACAGGGAATCTGCTCACCTCAAGCCTCATCCCAGCCCCTCCTGGGCAATGGGTTTGGGGACAAAGAGGCAGCAAGTGAGAGGTGGTTTTTTCCTGTGTCCTGATTCTCAGAAGCATGGTAGTCTCTGAGGTGCAGCCGTGTAGCTGGCTAAGTAGTGGGTGGAGGCTAACAAGATATACCCTCCTCGCACTCGCACGCCCACGTGTGTGTGTGTGTGTGTGTGTGTGTGCGCACCCACATGTATACACATATACACTCAGACTGTATCTCCTGGGAGTGCCTCCTGCCCTCACAGGGGCTTCTCTGCAGTGCACTGTCCCGGGAAAGCAGATGCTGAGAGACCTCCTCCCAAGCTGTCTTCTGCAGGAATTTCCTCACCACCTGCTCCAACGTGTCTTATCAGGTACAGTTCTTCATTCACTCAGCCACAGGGAAAGTATCACTGTGTCTCAGAAACCATGGGGGCACAAACTGGATATTATGCACTGAAACCTCTCATTCATCCAAATGTGGACCTTGGCCAAGCCATCTATCACGGAAACTTGTAAGTCAGGTCATGAACAAGTTTCTTGTAATTAATGTGAATGACCTGAGGAGGCAGGACTGTCATTCCTGATATCCCATCCCCCTTTAGGACTGCTGCTCTTCCTCCACTGGGCTCCCCCTTTCTGCACAGTCACTTCCTGTCCAGACCCTACCTGTCCTTCAAAGTCCTCGATAGACATGCCTACACCTCAGAAGAGCAATGGGCGATTCCTGAATAAAAATCATGGCTTGATGTCCTGGGTCACATGGGAAGAAGACTCTAACGTGACAGCACCTTCCCCTTTCTCTCCCTTGCTGGCATCAGTTCTGAAAGGCTTGGACTCTGTCCTTGGGCAGGCTGCCACTGTGGGCCATCTTGCTTATTAGATCCCCACCAGAATGTGAGTTTGTGAGTGGCAGGGTCTCGGTCTCCTTGATGTTTCCCCTGCTTCTGTATTACCTCCTATGGCACGTGTCACCTGTTAGAGTAGTGCTGTCGTCATGCACTCCTGTCCTTAGGAATCCCAGAACTAGCAAACCCAAGCCTCTCCTCTAACTCAAAGTTGTATTTTGACCATGTTCAGCAGGAAGCAGTTACAGAAGTACAACTCTCATCCCCAGCCCCTCAAGAGTCAGAAGTGAAAAATCTCAGGAGGAATTGTTAGATAGGACAAGAGTCTGAAGGTCTGGGCAGTTCTTACTAAATTGTGTTCTTGCTACATGGTAAACTGTAGCACCCTGTTTTTGCAGACACAGCTGTAAACAGGACGAGCTTGACAGGAACCCAACCAGAAGAGTGTAGCCAACTGCAAAGAAGAAATCAATGTGTGATTAACCACATATTGTATATAAGCAATGGCTAAGCCCTCCTTCCAGAAGGCAGACCTTTGAATGTGAATCCTGTACCCTTTACTTGCTGCAAGTAAATAAAACTACCTAATGACAACCACATCTCATTCATTCATTCATTCACTTATTTTTTTATTTTTTATTTATTTCTTTTTAGAGAGAGGGGAAGGGAGGGAGAAAGAGAGGGAGAGAAACATCAGTGTGTGGTTGCCTCTCATGTGGCCTCTATTGGGGACCTGGCCTGCAACCCAGGCATGTGCCCTGACTGGGAGTTGAACTGGCAACCCTTTGGTTTGCAGCCCACGCTCAATCCACTGAGCCACACCAGCCAGGGCACACATCTCATTCTTGAATATAACAGCCCAAGTGGCAAACCCCTTGAGTTTGGTAACACTTGTATTCATAGGGAGACTGGGGACAGTGGGAGTGGGTGGGGGAAGGTACTTTCCCGAGTCAACCCCGCAGACAGTGGAAGCAGGGGGTGGGAGTTCTCAGGATCCACACAGTCCCTGAGCCAAGGGCTACCTTCAGAGTGCCCTCATTCTCACATTCAATCAGAAACGAATGCGCGGGACCCTTCTCCTTGGGGCCCTTCTCCTTGGGGCACCAAGGTCAGGCCAGCAGCCCAGCCGCATCTATCCTGCATCTCCACCACAACTTTTAGGTGCGGGTTCAGTGCGAACCCAAAGGTTCATAGAGTGAGCCACTTTCTGTAAGACCCCAGTCAGCCAGCCCTCATCATTCCCTAATGATGTTTCTCCAAGTCTCCCTAATACCTACAGTTTTTTTCGATGTTACCCCAGCTGGTCACCCAGCACACTGTTCCAGAAAGGACTCTAAGTGCAGCAGATGGGAGGGTGACAGGGCTGCCATGCTCTGACAGCAACACAGGTGTCCCTCCGGTGCCAGCAAGGCGATGTCTGCACCCCCCATGGCAGACAGGCTCTGGTTGAACTTGGGGTGGAGGGTTATTTCCACTGCCTTATGTAACTGGTCATGGGTCATAGAGTCTCAGATGCTCAGTTTGGACCCTGAAGTCACACACTCCAAGTTCTCCCTGGGGAAAGAGGACCAAAAGCTTCTCAGAGGAGTTTGGGGATGCACAGAGCTGGGAAGGGGCCCACAGCAAGCCCACCTCCTGCACACAGCATACCCCCCCCACCTCTGCCTCCACCCACCTGCACCCAGTGAGGGGATGGGACCTACTGCCAGTTCAACACAACGGGCAGCAGTCAGCATCCACTCAGGATGGATGAGGGAGCCTCCACTTCCCTCCTCCCACAGGCCACACTTCATGCTGTAGGACCTCAGGTCGACCTGTCACTGACACTGCGCGGCTGAGACATCGCACATTCCCATGGTGCCCACTGACTCACACCGTGGGCCAGGGTCTGAAGAAGCAAGCTGAGCACCCATCAGAGACCCAGACCATAACCTTCCCAGAGATCAGGGGCAGGTGAAGCTTTTCACAAGGGGACAGTCTCCACACCTCCAGGGCTTGTCCTGGAAGCACCAAGGGCACAGGATGCAGTCAGGATCATCCAGGGTCACAGGCATGAAGCCCCCCCAGGCAGGGGATGGTTAGGAACAGAGGCACAGTATCTGCAGGGGGAGAGGAGAGAGCCAGAGTAAAAGGACCAGGGCTGGGACCCCAGGATCTGGGAATGGAGAGGGCATGGGCCTGGGCAGAGATGGAGTCCTCACCATGCTGGGTCTCTGCCCTCTGCTCCTGGGGACTCTGAGTCCCTTGATCTCTCCTACAGAGGAAGTGGGCCAGGGGCAGCCCATCTCTGGGGGACCACAGGCCACAAATAGGGCTTCTCAGATAAATGAGGCTAGTGAGGACTGACAGCAGACCCTGGGAACAATTGGAGTTTATGCAGCAGGACAGGTCTAGGGCAAGGAGCATGGTAAGAGAGCTGTGGGACGCTGCTCTGCGATGTGGGGCTGGTTGCTAAATGAGGGACTAAGAGAAGCACTGACTCAGTGAAAAGAACAGCGTCACGGAAGTGGGTGACGAAGGAGGCATTGTAGGGTTGGCCTCTCTGCACAAGCCAGTCTCCCACCTCTCCAGCTCCCTTTCTTCATCTGGGACACCTGCTGTCTTTGGGGATGAAGGATTTGCTTTTTGGGGCCTGGAGCCTGCTTGTTCCCATGAACCTGACACTTTCATTGCTCCAAAATAGCTCCAAGGGGCCTCAGACGGCAGGCCGAGGCTGGAGGAGAGAAGGAGGTCCAGGAAAGGGGCAACACCCACCTGCTACATTCGGGGCAGCGGGTAGCATGGGCCCCACGTGCTCTCTCTGGGCCCTGCCCTGCTCTGAGGGCCTAGTGGGGGGGTATCAGTAATGACTTAGTTGGACCCTCTCAATGACTCTAGAAGTGAGGACTCCATGTTCCATCCAATTTGTTTCGCAAACTTGAGGCACCGGGGTATTGAGGTGGTGGTATTTGTGCTTCCCCTGGGGACCACACGGGCATCAGAGGTCCTTCTCCTGCCCAGCCACACCCCAGACAAGGCACCCTCGCCCCAGCCCACCCTGACTCACAGCTGCAGCAGGAGCCTCATTCTTGCCCAGCACAGGGGAGATGCTCAGAGGCTGATTCAGCCCAGGGGAAAGGGAAAGAAAGCCCAGAGCCCCACCTCAGGAGGACCCAGGCAGCCCATCCATTTTCTCCCAAGCTGGTTCTTCAAACAGCACCCAGGACCCAGGACTCCAGACAGGAGGCTCCCCAAAACCCTGAGGCCCAGTGCTCCCAGGGACCCAGTGGGACCTGTCACAGTTCAGCTGGACACAGAGCCTAGAAATGCAAACGGGGTCTTTCCTCATAATGAACTCACCTTTGGTGAGGAGGCGGGGCACACCAGATATTTCCAGTTTGAGCCCCAGGGAACACATTTGATAAACCAGTGTGAAAGTGAAAAAAAAGCCCAGTCTTCACGGGGGCCATGGGTTGGGAGCGATCGCTCACAGGGCAGCTGAGCCCAGCACCCATGTGGTCCTGGGCAGCCGCCCCTCTCAAAGGCTGAGGGAAGCCAGAGATACTCACACCGATGTACATACAGGCGCACACACACACACACACACACACACAGTGAGACATGCATCTGCACATCTGAACAGGCACATGCATGCATACATGTACACACTCACATGTTGGGTTGACCGAAAAAGTTCGTTTGGCTTTTTCTGTAAGATGGCCCTACTAGTGCTTAGTTGTCTTTAACTTCATCCAAAACAATTTTGTTGGATTGTATTGTGACAGCTGTCATATCAGCATGCATTTAAAAAAAACCTTATCAAAATGGTGAGTTTTTGCGTAGCCGTTCTAATGTTGAAGATGGAAGAAAACATGCAACATTTTTGGCATATTCGGCTTTATTATTTCAAGAAAGTTAAAAACGCAACTGAAACACAAGAAGAGAATTGTACAGTGTATGGAGATGGTGCTGTGACTGATCGAATGTGTCAGAAGTGGTTTGTGAAGTTTTGTGCTAGAGATTTCTCATTGGACAATGCTCAGGTAGACCAGTTGAAGTTGATAGCGATCTAATCAAGACATTAATTGAAGACAATCAACATTCTGCCATGAGGGAGATAGCTGACATAAAACATCCAAATCAATAAAGTTATTGGTGAAATGAAAAATGTGTCTTTTATTGTATGGAAAAAACTAAATGGATATTTAGGCCAACCCAGTGCATGCATGCAAATGCATAGTGAGGGGCACGTGTGCACACACGCAGTCTGCACACATGCAGTCTGCACACATGCAGGCTTGCACCCAGTCCTGCACAGACATTTAGGAGGTCCCTGAAAAGTCAGAACTCAGGTTGAGTGGCTCAGCCCAGGATGGAGTCCACATGGGTCTCCTGTCCAGGGCTGGCAGGAAGAAGGGGCTCTCGCAGCTGGGTGCCTCCAACTCTCCCAACCAGCCTGCCCCACCCCTGAGTGGGAGCAGTGGGCACTGGACTGCTCCTGTATGGGCTCCAGGGGGAACCACAGGTCACTGAGCCCATCCATCAGTCAGGTCCAGGAAGGAGGCACATGCAGTCCTGATGGGAGGTGGTCTGGAGTCCTACCACAGGCAGGCACGCAGGCACTGGGTCAGTTCTGCAGCAGTGAATGCAGACCAGCTTTGGGAGCTAGTGCCTGGAGCCTGGATGGCCAAGAGCAGCCTTGTTCAGCAAGCAGATCCTACCCTGGCCCTTCCCCAGGGACCAGACCCCGAGGATGCTGTGTCAGAGGGGTTCAGGCTCCAGGCCTTAGGGGCCCAGTATCCTGGTGCTTTTTTCCCTCTGGGGAACCACAGGTCTCCGGGGTTGCACAGCTAAGTCCCCTCTTGCCCCCCACGACTGGTGGTCTCCATCCACTGTCCCAGCTACTTCTGAGACTGGCCCCTCCATGATGACAGATCCGCTGCCACAGGGGCCTTCAAGGTCAGGCAGGAGTCTCACTCTGTGACTCTGTTTGGGGACTGCTCAGTGAGGCACAGACTTTGAAACTGATCACCCGTGGCAGAACGTGAATTCATTTGAAGGAGGGGACAGCCCCACACCTCATATTCTTGCCCCATCAAGGCCCTGTCCACTAGACACTCACCACACACTGTCCTCCTCTGCCCTGAGCCTGGACATCATGTCTCTGGGGGAAGATGCTGAGGCGCTGCCTCTCCCAGGGCCCTGGACAAATGGGTGGGAAGGGAGGAGAGAGTGTGGTCATTTCTCAGAAAGGACCTCACACTCTCCTGGAGCCTGCACTCTCCCAGACTCCAGAGCTTGTAGATGCTACAGAACAGGGCAGAGGGGGGTGGATCAAGCAAGAACTGTGTGTGTCAGCCACCTCTGGGACCCAGATGGGACTGACACTGGATCCTCCCTTACTCACCTCCAGACCTGTCCCCAGCCCAGCAGGGGTGGGCAGTGCGGCTGCACCCTCGCCTTGTATGACTGAAACAAAGTGGGGCTTGTGGCTACTTTTTTGCCACCTGGATTAAAATCCCTCCTATACTCCTAGACCCGTCTTGGGGTGAGGGTCTTGAATCAGGTGGTAGGAAATGCTTTGCAACTGCACCAGTCGTTTCCACACTGCTCAGGGGGGTGTACATCAACTCCACACCCCAGTGGGGGGGTGAGAGGGTGTTCATTTCTCAACTGTGTATACACATGGTTTCATTGTACTTTTTACTTTTTCTCCAATCTGCTGAGTGTGAAACTACTTCCTTTTATTTTCCTCAGTATGCCTCTGATTGTGAAGGAGGCCAATCAATGCGCATGGCCATTCAGGTGTGTCTTCTGAGAATGGTATGCAGGGTGCTTTTCCCCATAAATGCCTGGTTTCCCTTGTCCCACACCATTCCTCTGAGTCAAATTTCTTCTTCCTGGGAGAGATCGTTAAATATTTCTTTTAACGAGTGCCTGTAGGTGATAAACACTCTTCATGTTTCATGGTTTGTAATATCACTATTTTGCCCTCAATGTTTCATGACAGTTTACCTGGGAGTAAAATTTTATATTGACAGTGTTTTCTCCCTCCACATTAAGGGTATTGCTCCAGGTTCTCCTACTATAGATTGTTGTTGATCAGAAATCTGCTGAGTCTGATAGTCATTTCTTTTTAGGTTAAACTATCACTTGCTTCTGCTGGCTTTCAATGTTTACATTTTGCAGTTTTACAAAAATGGGTTTAGGGAAGGATTCATTTATCTTTAATCTGCTGAATATTCACAGAGCACTTTCCACTGAACATTCATGCTTTTCTTTGGTTCTATAAAGTTCTTGGGTACTTTAGTACAAACACTGATTTTTGGTTCTTCCAGACAGTTTTTTGAGTTTCTTATAGAGGGTTCTGCATCTCTAATAAGCCTCTGAAGTTGGAGGCTTTCAAACCATCTACCCAGAGTGTTAAATGTGCTTTCATATTTTATGAGATTTTTTTAAGCTTCCACTGTTTCTGATATGCTGAAGTTGAAAACTGAACAAGCCGACATTCAGGTACACTCTGAGAGTGGCCCTCCACCCGCTCAAATCCCTTCCAAGGTCCTGCCTCTGTCTGCACCACCTCTGTTCCAGGGCCTGGAGCTCCCTCCCCCTAATCCCCATTCTGCTCCTGCGTCAGGAGCTAGGCCTGGCAGCTCAGCCCTGTCAGACCCTCCCTACAGGTCCATGTCCTGTGTCGCTCCAGCTTTGTCTCCATTACCTACCTCCACACCATGCCCCACACTCACTGCAGCAGTGTCTTTATGTCTGTCCTCAACTCCCTGTGGATGTTAGGAGCCCAGGAACCAACTCAGCAAACTCCTGACTCCCAAGACCTTCCACACACTAGGCACCTTTGATCAAGGATGATTAAGAAAGGGAAGGAGAGGCGATGCAGGAAGGAAAAGACAAAGAGAAGAATACAGACAAGCAGGGAAAGAAAATAGAAAGGAGGAGGATGGAGGGAGGGGGGAGGAACGGAAAAGGAAGATGAAAGTGGAAGGAGGGAGCATGGGACTGGGGCAAGGACAACCCACCTGAGCTTCCAGAAATGCCGTCACATGGAGCAGTACCCCGAAAACCTCCCCACGCCCAAACATGGAGACCTGGAGCCCCGGGACCTCTCAGGGAGGCCCCCACTGCTCCCTCAGTCAATGCCATAATGAGTCCACACCACCATCCCAAGCCACAGTCTGGAGCTGTCTTTTCCAAATTCAATGAGAAACAGAAGGTGAGCAGGAGGCCATGGGTCAAGCCCCTAACCCTTGGCCCAACCCACCATGAGAGACACCAGCCTTCAGAGCATCTTCCTGTCTCTGCTACACTAAAGGCAAGGAAACTGGGGGACCAGGAGGGCAGGAGAGTCTGAGCACTGTGAGGGGGTGAAGGGTGAAGAGGTTTGGGAGGATGAGGCTGGAATTGGAAAGGAAGCAGGGGTAACCCCTGGCCTCATCTAGGGTCCAGGGGACAGAGGGACATATTGCCAAATCCAGGAAATGTAGCTCATCACTCGGGCATACACCCCAGGAAGTTGTGATGACCACAGACATGTCCCCAGCTCACAATCCCTACCTGGATCCAGGTGCATTTCCAGCTGCACATCTGGGATCCCCCCCAGAGAAACCCTGTGGGGAGAGTCAGGACTCAGAGAACACTTCCACTTGTGCAATGGAGCTTCTGAGTCCTGACTGCACAGGCTAGGAGAGGACAGAGGACAGAGGATGAAGGCAGCCGGGGGTCTCACCTGGTAGGAGTCCTGGCCCTCACTCCCAGCACACAGCATGATGTCCTTCATAATCTGGCCAATGTTGTTTGATGAGTTCTGGTAGCACTGGTCACAGACCTTGTTCCCCACAATGGGGACCACCACCTCCTGAAGCTGGTAGGGTGGGGGCAGCAGTGCTGTGGGGAGGGGTGGCTGAGAACCAGGGCTGGTCCAGGCTCCTGCTTTCTCCCAGCAACTCAAGTACTCCTTCCACTGCTGCTGGGCCACCCCTAGCTATCAGTGGAAGGCATGGGGAGCTGCTCTGTGGGCCCCGACCCTTGGGTCTAGAATCAGCTACACCTGACCCTGAGACTCAGCTTCCCTGCATCCTCTAAGCCCATTCAGTTCCAGGATGCCCAACTTCATCAGCCAGAGGCTGGTCTCCACATGCCCGAGGACAGGCTCCAAGGAGAGTTATCCAGGATGTTTTTCCTCGAAAAGGAATAGCTCAAGGGCTCATGACAAAGAAATAGATTACAACAGGAAGGAAACACTTCTGAGCTGATGAGTTCAGGTTTTCATTCTGATTTAGGCTCCTGTGCACTGTGAGATCATAGCAGGCCCCTGACTCTCGCTCCCAGGTTTCTCATCTTCAGGAGACAATCAAGGTGCAAACACCCCCATGTTGGCATGGGGAGGACCCAGGGAGAGAGAGGCATGGCAGGGCCTGTTATCCTGGCTGAGAATAAACACCTGCATCCCCAGTGTTAATGAGTCTGTCCATGAAACCCCAGCCCTGTACACATTCAGGCTCAACAGGGAACCCCACCTCTAAAACTCAAATGTAGAATTAGCATATGACCCAGGCATTTTACTCCTATCAGAGGAGTCCAACCTTTTGGCATCTTTGGGCCACACTGGAAGAAGAGGAGTTGTCTTGGGCCACATGTTAAATACATTGTGAAACGTAATCAGAAAAAAAAAACTCATAATGTTTTAAGTAAATTTATGATTTTGTGTTGGGCTGCATTCATAGCCATCCTGGGATGCATGTGCCCCTCGGGCCACAGGTCAGACACCCCTGTGTATATCCCGAAGAACCGAAAGCAGGGATCCAAGATAGCAGCAGAGTAGGAGGAAGTTACACTCACGTCCTCCCAGGACCAAATCAGAATTACAACCAAACTATGGAACAATCAGCCTGAATAACCAACTGAACACTAGCTGAACAGAAGTCTTACAATTAGGGACATAGAGAAGAAGCCACATGGGGACGGGTAGGTAGGGCAGAGATGCAAAAAGGGCTGGCCCTTTTCTGTGTGCTGGTAGAGATTTTGGAGGGATATCTCAGCTGCAGAGCTCACCAATGAAAAGCAAGGGGTCTCTACCCCATGCTGAGCTTCCCAGCCCAGAACACCAGTGCCTGAAAGAGGAGCTCACATAACAACAGGCTGTGAAAGTCAGTGGGGATTTCACCTGCCAGGGTGAGATGGGAGACTGCTAGAAACTCAGAAGCCCTTTTAAAGGGCCAGTGCACAAAATCTCATTTGCGGGCACTCAACCTGGTCTCCAGCAGAGGTACAGCAGCTCAGAGTGCACTGGAGTCACACAGGGAGACATTGGTTTTGGGGAGAGGGCTGGAGGGACAGCTTCCATTATCCCTGTGCTGAGTCTCTCCCTCACACCTCCCACAGGTGCCACCTTTCCTGGTTTGAGCACCCCCCTCCATAGAGCATCATCCTGAGGGAATGCACTTGCCCCACCCCCCCAACTCCCAAGCTCACGCCCTGCTGAAGATTCAGCTAGCTGCCGCCATCCAAGGCACACTGAAGTCTTTCTTAGAAGGCTCTCAAGATGGTCAGGGCAGACTTAGGGTCTGTCAGAGATGTACAGGGAGAGACTGAGTGGAGTGCTTTTAGGTGAAGGGCTGTTTTCCCCCCCGAGTGCCCAACTAGTACTTCCCCCAAGGCATCGGCATGGGGATATGCATTGGCCCCACGCTCTTGATTCCCTGTGGTCTTGCCCTGCCAAGCTCATGCCATTCAGAGGAGTCTACTGGCTACAAGCAGCCTGGGCCCCCTACAGCCTTTCTTGGAAGGCTCTTGAGGAAGTCTGAGCAGACTTGAGGGCTGTTGGAGACACACAGGGAGAGATTGAGTTGTGAGTCTTCTGGGTGACAGCCATTTTTCCCCGTGTGCCCTGACAAGCTATCCCTCTAAATGGCCAAACTGTCATCTGTTTTAGCCTGATGAACTCTACTCGCCTCACCCTGATCACCCCTTGAGTCCCTGCCCCACTGCAAAGTTTCTCAGGCCTCAGGCGAGAGGGGCTGGCCTTGGCGTACCTTGAGAACTTCATCGAGTGGCGTCAGATCCAGCACTGGTGCCAAGTTTGAATCTGTATCAACCTGATGGTATCAGCACCACTCAACCAAACCTGTAGACTCACTGAGAAACCACCTCATGCAACTTGCATACTGCCAGGGGCTCTTTCAGGGGCAAAGCCTAAAAGGCAGCTGACAGGAGGAGGCAGATTTTGGGGTGCCTTGGACCTTCTGTGTCCTGACCCAGGCTCAGTACTGGTGGAAACCAGCCTTGGTAGGTAGCCCGACCCCTCTCACATGTACCCAGGTCCAGTACAGAGGAAGCCACTTACTGTAGATCACTTTGTAGCATCTCACCAGCAGCCCAGGGCTGGTCACAGGTGGTGTCTCATATTTGCCTGCACCAGAGATCCTCTCTAGAGGTCCCAGAATGAACACATCCAGTGGCTGGCTACAGACCATACCAGAGTACAACCTGATTAGCACCACAAGCAGCACACCCAGAGGTAGATCTCAATAGGCTCCAGACCCTGCTGGGGCAAATTCTTCTTTGTGGGGTCAGCCTACACACAGCAGCTCATATACTGTGGTTGGGGTCAGTCCTCATAGTCAGTCAGCCGGAGGATCAACCCGACCTACAGACAGGTCAATAGCAATCAAGATTCAATTACAAAAGTAGTGCTCACATAAGGAACATTCCTGGAGCTCCTAGCTTAGGTGACCAGGGAGACGGCACCACTGAGCCCCATGGGACAGGTACTAAACAAAGCCACCATACAGAGACTGGAAGACATAGCAGATCCACCTAACACACAGAAACAAATGCAAAGAGGCAGCAAAAATGAAGAGACAAGGGAACATTCCACAAATGAAAGAAAAGGAGAAGTCCCCAGAAAAATAACTACATAATGGAGGCAAACAATCTACCAGATACAGAGTTCAAAACAATGGTTATTAAGATATTAAGGGAACTAGAGGAAGAGCAGGTGAACTCAGTGAGAACTTCAATGAAGAGATAATAAGCAGGAGAAGAAAAAACACAAAAACCACACACACAAAAATGAAAATGTCTGAAATGAATAGACCAGAAGGAATTAACAGCAGATCAGATGAAGCACGTAATAGAATCTGCAATATGGAAGACAAGGTAGCAGAAAACACCTAATCAGAGCATCAAAAAGAAAAAAGAATTTTAAAAGTTAGGATAGTTTAAGGGACTTGTGGAATGACATCGAGCATAACACTATCTGCATCATAAGGGTAAGAGAAGGAGAAGACAGAGAGCAAGGGGTCAAGAACCTATCTGAAGAAATAATGATCAATAACTTCTCTAACTTGGTAAAGTAAAAAGACACACAAGTCCAGGAAGCACAGAGAGCCCCAGCCAAGATGAACCCAAAGAGGCCCACACCAACACACATCATAATTAAAATGACAAAGACTAAAGACAAAGAGAGACTCTTACAAGCTGCAAGAGGAAGACAGTTGCCCACAAGGGAGCTCCCAGAAGACTGATTTCTCAACAGAAGCATTTCAGCCAGAAGGGATTAGCATGAAATATTTGAAGTGATGAAAATCAAGAATTTACAACCAAGGCTACTGTACCCAGCAAGGCTGTCATTTAAAATTAATGGAGAAATAAAGAGCTTCCCAGAAAAGAAAAAGTTAAGAGGAGTTCATCACCACCAAATCAGTATTACAAAAAAAAATGTTAAAGGGACTTGTTTAAGAAAAACTTAGGAACATAAAATTGTTTAATACAAAGGCAATAAATATGTACCTATTAATAATCATTTTAAATATGAATGTATTAAACCCTCCAATAAAATAGATATAGGGTAGTTGAATGGAAAAGAAAGCAACACCCATAATTATGCTGTTTACAAGAGACTCACTGCAGATCTGAAGACACACAGAGACTGAAAGTAAAGATATTGAAAAAGATAATGCATGCACATTGAAACCCCTCCACCAAAAAAAAAAAAAAAAACCAAAAAAAAACAAAAAACGGCTGAGGTGACCATACTTATATCAGACAAAACAGGCTTTGAAACAAATAGAAAAAGAAAAACATTGCAGACTTTGGGCCAAGATGCAGATGTGGGTAGGTACACTGTATCTCCACTCACAAACAAAAGGATAACAACAAATTTAAAAGCCAAAAACAACCAGAACTGCCAAAAAGTTGAACTGTATGGAAGTCCAAGAACCAAGAAGTTAAAGAATAAACATGCATCCAGACTGGTAGGTGTTGGAAACCACCCTGCCTGGTTTCAGAAGCTGTAACCCCCCATGGCTAAGACTGGATGGAGAAACCTTGGGACCCTAAGCCACTAAGGAGACAAAGCCTATCTCCCTGTCAGGGGCACTGCGTCTGCCCCCTTTACTTCACCCTGCTTAGCCCTGAGCCTCACCGGTTAGCCAATTACGGGGAAGATTCCTCAAAGGATGGATGACCTAAGACAGGCACAGTCACAAAGGGGTCCTCAGGGAAGGACTTGGGGGGCTATAGAAAAAGGGGTGATGAACCTTCACCCCTTAGCTTTGGCAGCCTGAGTCCTCATTCTGTCTGCAAGAAGTCTCCTAATCTCTTGGCTGCCTTATTTCCCCTGCCTGACTTAAGCCTGAAACAATGACAGCGGGTGGTGCCACCCTGTGCTGGCAAGGATGGGTTCCCCACGGCAATCAGGCCTAAGAAAGAATACATAAAATCCTGTGAAACCTGCTTTGCTAAGAATGCCCTCAATCTTCTGAAAAGGGTCCGAGCAGGAAATGAGTTTGTTTCCCAAAGTTTTATAGCCCTTTAGCTATCTCACCCTGACTCAGAATAAGCCCTCATAGTTCTTTGTATGTTACCTATTATTTGATCCTTACTGCCTGACAATGATTGATGAGCTTTACCTATATTCCTATGCAAATTAATCCCAGTAAAAGCCCATTGAGGAAAAGACTCCTGGCTTGTATCCTTTGAGAGATTGGCCACCTTGTCTCCCCAAGCAGATCATGTCTTGGTAGACCTATTCTCATCCATGGCAGAAGGAGGGGCTCTGCAGACAGAACCCCCCCACCAAGGTACAGGGAATAAGTAGCAAAGCTGCCTGCAGAGTCTCCCTCTCCCACAGTTAGGCGGGGCAGAGATGGGCAGACAGGAGATGAGGACTCCAGGCAAGGTGGCTGCAGGCGAACTGAGTGAGGCAGTACCTAGTGGAGTGAGTGGTCCCACATTTGCATGAGGATAAACAGGGAGGAACAACCAGGGAGCAAGACAGACCACGCAACCCAGGGTTCCAGTGCAGGGAAATAAAGCCTCAAAACCTCTGGTTGAAAAATCCTGTGGGGGTTGCAGCAGCAGGAGAAACTGCCAGCCTCACAGAAGAGTCCATAGACCCAGAGGGTCCAAGATTGCACAGAAACCAACAGGAATAAGCACCAGAAGAGCCCAGTTTGATTGTGGGTAGCAGAGGAACTCACTGAAATCTGGCCAAGAGCTGAGAAAGCTGCACTGTTCCCTCTTGGGCCCCTCCCCCACAGACAGCACCACAAAGCAGCAATGTGGGTTACCCCACCCTCACCAATACCTAAGGCTCCACCCCTTACTACATAACAGGTTCACTGAGACAAAACAAATTGAGCCAAATGAAAGAACAGATCAAAGCTCCAGAAAAAATACAACTAAGCAATGGGGAGATAGCCAGCCTATCAGATGCACAGTTCAAAACACTGATAAGCAGGATGCTCAGAGAAATGATTGAGTATGACTGCAAAACAGAGGACAAAAGTGAAGACTATGAAACAGGAAATGAAGGAAAGTGTACTGGAACCAACAATGACAGGAAGAAAACCGGGACTCAAATCAATGGTTTGGAGCAGAAGGAAGAAATAAACATTGAACCAGAACACAATGAAGAAACAAGAATTCAAAATAATGAGAAGAGGCTTAGGAACATCCAGGACAACTTTAAACATCCCTACATCGAAGTCATAGGGGTGCCAGAAGGAGAAGAGGAACAGCAAGAAATGGAAAACTTATTTAAAAAAATAATGAAGGAGAACTTTCCCAATCTGGCAAAGGAAATAGACTTCTAGGAAGTTCAGGAAGTTCAAGAAGTTGGACCCAAGAAAGCACACACCAAGTCACACCATAATTACATTAGCCAAGATTAAAGATAAGGAGAGAATATTAACAGCAGCAAGAGAAAAGGATAGAGTTACCTACAAAGGAGTGGGAACTCCTTCAATAAGGCTATCAGCTGATTTCTCAAAAGAAAACTTGCAAGCTAGAAGGGGCTGGAGAGAAGTATTCAAAGTCCTGAAATGCAAGGACCTACATCCAAGATTCCTCTATTTAGAAAAGTTATCATTTAGAATGGAATGGCAGGTATAGTGTGTCCCAGATAAGATCAAGTTAAAGGAATTCATCATCACCAGGACTTTATTACAGGAAATGGTCAAGAGACTTATCTAAGAAGAAGAAGATCAAAACTACGAACAGTAAAATGACAACAAACTCACAACTATCAGCAACCAAACCTAAAAAAAACAACGAAGCAAACAACTAGAACAGGGACAGAATCACAGAAATGAAATCACATGGAGGTTATCAGTGGGGGTGGGGGAATGGGGGAAAAGGTACAGGGAATAAGTAGCATAAATTGTAGGTACAAAATAGACAGGAGGAGGTTAAGAATAGTATAGGAAATGTAGAAGCCAAAGACCTTATATGTCCAACCTATGGACATGAACTAAAGGGGAGGAGGAGTGTGGGTGGGAATGGGGTGCAGGATGGAGGGGAATAAAGCAGGGAAAGTGGGACAACTGTAATAGCATAATCAATAAAATACATTTTTAAAAAGAAAAACACTGCATAATTATAAAGGGACCAATCCAACAAAAGGATATAGCCTTTGTAAATCTTTAGGCATCCAACATAGGAGCATCTAAATATATAAACCAAATATGATGGACATAAAAGGACAGAGCAACAGTAATACACAGTAAAGTAGAGGACTTTAACACCCCATTTACATTAATGGATAGATTTTTGAGCTATAAAGTAACAACAGAGGCTTTAAATGAAACCCTAGACAAGATCGTTCTGATATTTCCAGAGTGTTTCACCCAAAAGCAGCAGAATATACATTGTTTTCAAGTACACATGAGACATTTTCCAGGGCAAACACATTAGACCACAAAAAAAGTCTCAATAAATTTAAGAAGATTGCTATAATATCAAGCATTTTCTCTGACCATAATGGCACAAAACTAGAAATTAATCACAAGAAAAAACCCTGAAAAACACAAGAACATGGAGCCTAACTAACATGATACTAAACAATGAATGGACGAACAAGGAGAGCAAGGGAAAAAATTGGCTCTGACTGGTGTGGCTCAGTGGATTGAGTGCTGGCCTGCTATCAAAGAGCCAGTTCGATTCCCAGTCAGGCCACATGCCTGAGTTACAGGCCAGGTCCTCAGTGTGGGCAGTGTGAGAGGTAACCACAATGATGTTTGTTTCTCTCTATTTCTCCCTCCCTCCCCTTCTCTAAGAATAAATGAATAAAATCTTAAAGAATAAAATAAATATTTTAAAAAAGGAAAAACCAAAAGATACCTTGAAACAAATGAAAATGAAAACACAGCAACTCAAAATCTATGGGACACAGTAATAGCAGTCCTAAGAGGGAAATTCATAGCTTACCAGAAGAAAAAAGAAAAATCTCAAATAAACAATGTAAATTTACATTTTAAAAATTTTTAAAAAGAACAACAAAGTCCAAAGTGAGTAGAAGAAAGGAAATGATAAAGATCAGAGTAGAAATAAACAAAATAGACTCTAAAAAATAATTAGAAAAGATCAATAAAACCACCCTGACTGGTGTGGCTCAGTTGGTTGGGCATCTTCCTGCAAAATGAAAGGTCACTGGTTCAATTCCCATCCAGGGTGCATGCCTGGGTTGTAGGCAGATTTCTGGCTGGGTTGCATGTGAGAGGCAACAGATCAGTGTCTCCCATCCTTTCTCCCTCCCTTCCCCTCTCTCTAAAATAAATAAATCAATAAATAAATTCTTCAAAGATTGATAAAACCAAGGATTGGTTCTTTGAAAAGATTAATAAGATTGATAAACCTTTAACAAGAATTGAGAGAGAGAGAGAGACCAAATAAATAAAACCAGAAATGATAGAGGAGAAGTAACAACTGACAGCACAGAAATACACAGGATATAAGCAAATATTATGAACAATTATATGCCAAAAAATTAGACAATATGGAAGAAATGGAAAAATTCTGAGAAACAGTCTTCCAAAACTAAGTCAAGAAGAAGCAGAAAATCTGAACAGACCAATTATAACCAACAAAATCAAAGCAGTAATCAAAACCCTCCCAACAAAATCCGAGATCATGTGACTGGTTTCACAGGTGAATTTTAACCAAACATTCAAAGAACTAATACCTATCCTCAAGTTATTCCAAAAAATTCAAGGAAGGGAACATTACCAAGTTCACTTTAATGGGCCAGCATGATCCCGATTCCAAAATCAGATAAAGACACAATAAGAAAGAAAATTATAAGCCAATATCCCTGATGAACACAGATGCTAAAATCCTCAACAAATATAACCAAACCAAATTCAGCAATACATTTAAAATGCGTTCGTTTATGTATTCAGCAATACACAATCAAGTGAGATTTATTCCTGGGATGCCAGGATGGCATAAATATCCTCAAATCACTTAATTTCATACACCACACAAACAAAATAAAAGGTAAGGATTATTTGATCATATCAATAGATGCAGGAAAAGCATTTGACACAATCTAGCACCCATTTATGATAAAATCTCTTAGCAAAGTGGAAATAGAGGCAATATACATCAACACAATTAAGGCCATATATGACAAACCCACAGCCAACATCATATTCAGTGGGCAAAAACTACAAGTGTAGTAAACTTTAAGTAAAACTACTTAAGGTCGGAACCAAGACAGGGATGTCCCTTTCACCGGTTTTATTCAACACAACACTGGAAGTCCTAGCCACAGCAATCAGCATGAAGAAATAAAAATGATCCAAACTGGAAAGGAAGAAGTGAAACTGTCATATTTGCAGGTGACATGATATTGCATATAGAGAACTCTAAATATTCCACACACACACAAAAACTAGAAACGATAAATAAATTTAGTAAAATAGCAAACTACAAAAAAAATTCAGAAATCAGTTGCATTTTATACACCAGGAATGAACTCTCAGATAGAGAAATTAAGAAAATATTCCCATTGACAATTGCATCAAAAAATTAAATGCCTAGACATAACACTAACTAAGGAGCTAAATGACTACCTGATATCAAACTATATTATAAGGCTATAGAAATCAAAGCAGCATGGTACTGGCGCAAAAACAGACACATACATCCAAGGACCGGAAATAAATCCACACTTATATGGACAATTAATATATGACAAAGGAGACAAGAACATACAATGGGGTAAACACAGTCTGTTCAATAAATGGCTTTGGGAAAATTGGACAGATACATGCAAAATATAAACCTAGACCATCTTCTTACACCATATCTGAGAATAAACTCAAACTGAATTAAAGAATTAAATGTAAGACTTGAAACCATAAAACTCCTAGAAGAAAACATAGGCAGTAAAATTTCTGACATTTCTCTTAGCAGTATTTCTTCTCATATCTCCTAGGGCAAGGGAAACAGAAGAAAAATAAATAAATTGGACTATATCAGACTAAAAAGTTTTTGCACAGCAAAGGAAACCATCAACAAAAAGAAAAAGACAACCCACTGAATGGAAAAAAATATTTGCCAGTGATACATACAGTAAGGGGTTGATATGCAAAACTTACAAAGGACACATACAACTCAACACCAAGTAAAACAATCCAATTAAAAAGTGAGCAGAGGACCTGAATAGACAATTCTCCAGAGGACATACAGGGTGACGTCAGAGGAATGACAGTGTGAGAAGTCCCCTTGGTCTCTCCCTTTCAGGTTTCAACAGTTTGAATAGCTATAATTCAACAAAAGATTCCCTGATCAATACACAAACATGTCTATGAGAGCCACATATTGATCTCCATGTGGGCAAGTGGGAGCAACCCAGGGAGGTGGAAAGGGAGAAGAGTTGAGATGATGCCAGCGAAACACTCACTGCAGGCTCACTGCAGCCAAAGCCCACTGCAGGCTCAGCCCAGAGAGGGGAAATTGGAGTTGTGACTGGCACTCCCTTTGCCAGGAGGAGCAGGGAGATGCAGTAAGCTTTCCTGCAGGAGTGGGTCAGTATGTGCTGGGGCTGAGCCCAGTGACCTGGGCAGGGATGAAGCATAGAGTTGCAGCTATGGTTGTCTGGCAATCGGCCTTCCAGACAGAGAAACAAAGCCAGGGAGCCTGGCTGCTTCCCTTCACTCCCGCCAGAGCTCACCATCCCTCATTCTCCCAGACCTACAGCAGGAGCTATAGCAGTGTCAGGTTGCAGAGCACATTACCTGCAAATCTAAAACTGATTCTGCAGAAACATTTTTTTTCCTGAGTGACAGGTGCACTCTTCAACTACTCCCAAGGTTGGGTGAGATGCAGAAGGGAAGCCACTGAAATCTGCCAGTCACTCTTAATGGAAGAGAAAAGCAACAAAGGCAGCAGCCAGCTTCCCCTACCTCACCCCACCCCCACCCATTGCAGAGGCACTGCCAGCAGCATAGGGCTGCAAGGGACAGCACTGGGATTTCATGGATGTGGAACCCCATCACCCACCACATTCCCCCAGAGGGTTAGTCCCCAGAGATCAAGGTGACCTTAATGCAGAGGAGATGCCCCCCCTCCCAGGGAACACAGGACATTTTCCACCACCCTGCAGAGATCTGAGAAGTCAGAGTGGTGCAAGTGAACCAAAAAACTTGTGCTTCAGTGTCACCTACTAGAAAACAATAGAAAGCCTTCTTCTTATCAACCTGACAGAGATGTGTCACTCACATATAGATGCCCAGGCAGAGAAGGAATCCCTCAAATGCCATGAATAACCAAGGTTTTGAGGCAGCTCAGAAAGGGAATGAAAAATTTCCAGAGAATAAACTTAGACATGGAAATATATGATTTAAATGATTAAAAAAATCAATATTGCAGTACTAAAAAAAACCCTCAAGTTATAAGAAAACACAGGTAGGCAGTTTAATGAATTCAGAAATAAAATCAATGAACAAAAGGAGTATTTTACTGAAGGGACTGAAACACTAAAAAAGAAGCAAATAGAAATTCTGGAGATGGAGAACACAATAAAAAAGATGAAGAATGAACTAGAAAGCTCAGAATATAGAGCTGATAATATGGAGGAAAGATTTAGTGATATCAAAAATAGAAATCTAGAAGCTATGCAGAGAGAAGAAAAAAGGACCTTGAGGTGAAAAACCAAAAACTCAAGATTTGAAGAAAATCCCAGGTGGTGACAGAGTGGGTGGAAGCTACACTCACCACCTCCCAGGACCAAACTGGAATTACAACTAAAGTACAGAAGGTCAACTGAATAACCAACTGAAGACTAGCTGAAGAGACTGGTAGAAAGGGCAGAGATGTGAAAAGGGCTGGTCCCACGCCCGTGGGAGGCAACTGAGGTTCCACAGGAATATCTCAGCTGCAGAGGTCTCTTTTGAGAAGAGTGGGGCCTAAATGCCAAGCCACGCTCCCCAGCCTAGAGCACCAGAGCCAGAAAGTGGCACCCACAGAGCATCTGACTGAAAGCAGCAGGGTTTCTGTCCATCAGGGGGAGACACGAGTCCACTAGAGACATAGGCACCTTCTTAAGGGGCCAACCCACCTAATTTCATTTGCAGCCCCTCGCCTAGGCTTTCTGTGGACAGAAGGTGGGGAGGACTAGAGCTGAAGGGACAACTGCGGGGATCCCTGTGCAGTCATTCTCCTGTACTGCTGACACCATCTCTCTTGGGAGGAGCACTCCCCTTCATGTGGCACCAGCCTCGGAGAAAGCAACATCCCACTCTCTGGACTCCCTCACACCCTACCCTGTGGAGCTTACACTCTGCTGAGGAGTCAGCTGCCTTGGAAGGGGTACAGGTCTGAGCAGGGGGTGTCAGTGACTGAGCTGAGTGACTTCAGGGTGGGGCCATTCCCTCCACTTTCCTGTGAACCTGAAGGGCACCTTCCCCTCACCAGAGATCTGCTAGAACCTCCAGGCCTCTGGCAGACCCACTCTCTGGGCTCTGGAGTCCCAGCTGCCCAGTTCCTAGTGGCTCTATCCTGCTGAGGTTGAGGCAAAATCTGGGGCAGATTGAGTAATGTGGCTCTGGGGTGGGGGCCACCCCCCACCTTCCCCAAAGCTGGCCAGCATCTTCCCTTCACAAGGCAACCACTCATCTCTACCTAATAACTCATGTGAACCTACCTCATGCAATTCGGGTACAACTATAGGCTCTTTCAGTGACTTACCCTAACAGGCAGACAGCTGGTGGAGGCAGGCAGAGGCAAATTGCAGGGTATTGGGATTTTTCCTATCTACTCCCAGGCTTGGTGTTGGTGAAAGCTGGTCTTGGTGTGCAGCTTGGTCTCCCCTGTGCAAACCCAGGCCCAGCAAAGGCAGCCACAAACTGTGGATCACTGGTAGTTCCAAACAGGTAACAGAGGACCAGTCCCAGACTGTCTGACATTGATCTGAAACAGAGTCCCTCCCAAGAACCCAAGGACCACCCACACCCAGTAGCAAGCATCAGACAACATCTGAGCAGGATCCAATAAGCTTCACAAGCAGCATATGAAAAGGGAGATCTCAGCAGGCACCAAACCCTGCTGAGGTGAATTCTGCATTTATGTGGTCAGCACCTGTATGGCAGCTTGCACACCATGGTCAAGGTTGAGCCTCATGGTCAGCCAGCCTGAGGGTTGATCCCAGGCACAAATGGGCCAATAGAATCAAGACTCAACTACAATAGGAGGACCCACAGAACACACCCAATGGACATTTCTGGAGCACCCAGCTCAGGGGATTAAGGAGACAGCACCATTGGACTCCACAGGACATGCACAACAGAAGGCCCAACCACAAAGACTGGGACTCATAGAGGATCTATCTAATATATGGGGGCAAATACAAAGAGGCAGTCAAAATGGAAAGAAGCATGCCCAAATGAAATAACAGGAGAAATCTCCAGAAAGAGCTAGATAAATTGGAGACAAACAATTTATCAGATTCACAGTAATGATTATAAGGATGCTCAACCATGTGAAAAACGACATAGATATCATTGAAAAGGACCAGGCAGAAATGAAGTATACAATATCTGAAATGAAGAATGAACTGGAAGGAACAAACAATAGGCTGGATATAACAAAGGACAGAAGCAGAAATTCAAAAGACAAGTTAAGGAAACACCAATCACAGAGGCAAGAAGAAAATAAGAATAAAAAAAGTGAGGATAGTTTAAGGAGCCCTTGTGACAATATGAAGTGTAACAATTTCTGCATCATAGGGGTAACAGAAGGAGAGGAAGGGTCAAGGATCTATTTTTAAAATAATGACTCAGAACTTCCCTAACCTGGTGAAGGGAAAGAAACACAAGTCCAGGAAGCTCAGAGCATCCTAAACAAGATGAGCCCAAAGAGGCCCACACCCAGACACATCAGGATTAAAATGACAAAGGTTAAAAAACAAAGAGAGAATCTTAAAAGTTGCACAAGAAAGACAGTTAGCTGCCTACAAGGGAGCTCCCATAGGACTGTCAGATGATTTCTCAATGGAAACATTTCAGGCCAGAAGGGACTGCAATGGTATATTCAAAGTGATGAAAAGCAAGGACCTATAACAAAGAGTACTTTACCCATAAAAGCTTTCCTTTAAAACCGAAGGAAAGTACAGAGCTTCCCAGACCAGAAATAGCTAAAGGAGTTTGTTACCACCAAACCAGCATTATAGAAATGTTAAAGGACCTGTTTGAATAAGAGAAAGAGGAAGAAGAAGGAAGAGGAAGAGGGGGAGTGGAAGGAGAGAAGAAGAAAAACAGAGGAACATAGTTAAAAGAATAAAATGGGAATAAATATATACCTATCAATAGTTATAAATGAAAAAGGTTTTCCCTTCCCTGTGTGGTCCAGTTGAATGGAGTATCATGCTGTACACCAAAAGGTTGGGGGTTTGATTCCTGGTCACAGCACACACCTAGGTTGTAGGTTCATCACTGGTAGGGCCATATATGGAAGGCAACCAATCAATGTTCCTCTCTCACATCAATGTCTCTCTCTCTCTCCTCTCTCAATCTTTGTCCATAAAATCAATAAAAATATATATCTAAAAAATTTAAGAGTTCTTGCTGATATGGTTCAGTTCGTTGGAGCATCGTTCCATACATCAAAATGTTGGAGGTTCAATTCCCAGTCATGGCACATAACTAGGCTGCAAATTCAGTCCCCAGTTGGGGCATGTATGGGAAGCAACCAATCAATGTTTCTCTCTCACATTGATGGTTCTTACTCTCTTCCTCTTCTCTCTCTAAAATCAATAAACATACTGCAAAACATGTTTTAAAAAATAAGAATAAATTGCTTAGGAGCTCCAGTCAAAAGACATAGGGCAGCTGAATGAATAAGAAAACAGGACCCATGTATATGCTGTCTAGAAGACACCCATCCAAGAACAAAAGATACATACAGACTAAAAGTAAATGGATAGAGGGAGGTATCTCATGCAAGTGGAAAGGAAAGACAATGCCAGGATAGCAACATCCTATATCTGACAAAATAGACTTTAAAACAAAGGTTATAGTAAGAAAAAAAGAACACTCATAATGGTAAAAGAAGCAATCTAACAAAAGGATATAACCCTTGAAAACCTTTAGGCACCCAAAATAGGAGCACCTATAGACTTAAAGCAAATGTTGATGGGCAGGAGGAGAGAGATTAGCAGTAATACAGTAATAGCAGGGGATTTTAATGCCTCATTGACATCAATGGATAAATCTCTCAGAGAGAAAATCAACAAGAATGGTGGACTTAAACTTCACACTAGATGAATTTTTAAAAATATATTTATTGATTATGCTATTACAGTTGTCCCAGTTTCCCCCCTTTGACCTACTCTACCCTGACTTACTCAGGGTACCCCTGTTCCCTCCAGCAATCCCCGCTCTTAGTTCATGTCCATGGGTCATTTATATAAGTCCTTTGGCTTCTCCATTTCCTATACTATTCTTGACATCCCTTTGTCTATTTTATACCTAGCAATTATGTTTCTTATTCCCTGTACCCTTTCCCCCATTCTCCACCCTCCTCCCATCTGATAACCCTCCAAATGAGCTCCCTATCAATGATTCTATTCCTATTCTGGTTGTTTGCCTAGTTTGTTATTTTTAGATTCACTTGTGGATAGTTGTGAATTTGTTGCCCTTTTAATGTTCATAGTTTTGATCTTCTTTTTCTTAAATAAGTCCCTTTAACATTTCATGTAGTAAGGGCTTCGGATGGTGAACTCCTTTAACTTAACTCTGGGAAGCACTCTATCTGCCCTTTAATCCTAAATTATAGTTTTGTTGGATACAGTAATCTAAGCTGTAGGTCCTTACTTTTCATCCCTGGAATACTTGCCAATCCCTTCTAGCCTGCAAAGTTTCTTTTGAGAAATCAACTGATAGTCTTATGAGAACTCCTTTCTAGGTAACTCTCTGCTTTTCTCTTTCTGCTTTTAAATTTCTCCCTTATTTTTAAACTTGGGCATTCTAATTATAATGTGTCTTGGTGTGCTCCTGTTTGTGTCCATCTTGTTTGGGACTCTCTGTGCTTCCTGAACTTGTATGTCTATTTCCCTCACCAAATTAGAGAAGTTTTCTTCCATTCTTTTTTTAACTTTCTTTTTTTTAAGACTTTATTTATTTATTTTTAGAGATGGGGAAGTGAAGGAGAAACAGAGGGAGAGCAATGTCAATGTGTGGTTGCCTCTCATGCACCACCCCATGGGGGACCTGGACCACAACTCAGGCATGTCCCCTGACTGGGAACTGAACTGGAGACCCTTTGATTCACAGGCCCATGCTCAATCCACTGAACTACACTAGCCAAGGCCTTTCATTATTTTTTCAAATAAGTTTTCACTTTCTTGCTCTTTTTCTTCTCCTTCTGGCATCCCTATGATTAGAATGTTGGTACATTTGAAGTTGTCCCAGAGGCTCCTTATCCTGTCCTCATTTACTTGGATTCTTTTTCTTTTTGCTGCTCTGATTGAACTTTTTTTCTTCCTTATGTTTCAAATCATTGATTTGATTCTTGGCTTCATCCACTCCACTGTTGATTCCCTGTAAATTTTTATTTATTTCATTTAGTGTGAACTTTATTTCTGCCCCCGTCTTTTTCATATTGTTGAAATGCCCAGTGAGTTCCTTGAACACCCTAATAACCAATGTTTCAAACTCTGATATCTGATAGATTGTTTATCTCCATTACATTTAGCTCTTTTTCTGGGATTCTGTCCTGTTCTTTCATTTGGGCCATATTTCTGCATCTCCTCATTTGGGCAGCCTCCCTATGTTTGTTTCTGGTACTACGTAGGTGGAACCTTGGGTAATCAGCAGGGCGGGGCAACCAGCTTCACCACTTTGTGGCTCTGTGTCAGGGAAGGGCTTGGGGAGGGAAAATGCCACTCTCTGATTTCTGTAGGTTTGCTAGGCATGCGCCCTATTTCCAGTCACTTCACTCACTTTCCACATGCAACTGGTGCAATTCCAGCTGTTGCCCTGGTGGTGAACACCAGAGTGGGTGGGTTTGCCTATGTTCTAAGTCCATGCAGGCCATTTAAACAAATTATCCTGAAAATCTGGCAGTTTCTATCACCAACCCCCTCTGCTTTTTACAGCCAGAAGTTATGGGGATTTATCTTCCTGTCACTGGAACCCTGGGCCATGTGGTCTGACCTGTGGCCAGGATCACTTGCTCCCAAGGTATCTCTCTGATTTTTATCCACCACAAATGATAAAGTGAGTGTGGGACCACCCAGTATGCTGTCACTGCTGCCTCCACCTCTCCACGCCACACCATGTCTCCTTGCCTCTCTGCCCATCTCCACAACTCTGCCCCTCCTACCAATCTGGATAAATGTGGCTTCTTTAAATTCTTGATTGTTGGACTTCCATACAGTTTGATTTTCTGACAGTTCAGGCTATTGATTGTTTTGAGATATAGCTGTAAATCTCTCTGTGGTTGCATAAGGAGGCAAAGCGTGTCTACCTATGCCTCAATCTTGACCAGAAGTCCTAGATTAGATGAATTTTAAGAATAGTTTCAGAGCATTTCACCCCAAAGCAGAAGAATATACATTGTTTTCAAGTGCATATGCACATTTCCTAGGATAGGAATGCAAATGGTAGGATACAAAACAAGTCTCAACAAATTTAAGAAGAGTGAAATCATATCAAGCTTCTTCTCTGACCATTATGGTATGAAACTACAAATCAATCACAAGAGAAAAATTGAAAAACACACAAAGACATGGAGGCTAAATAACATGTTACTGAACAACAAATGAGTTACAATGAGATCGAGAGAGAAAAATAAAAGATACCTTGAAAAACTGAAAATGAAAACATAACAACCCCAAATCTGTGAGACACAGTGAGAGCAGTCCTAAAAGGGAAGCTCATAGTATTACAGGCCTATCTCAAGAAACAAGAAAAGTCTCAAGGGAATAACCTAACTTTACACTTAAAGGAATTTGAAAAGGAACAACAAATGAAGCCCAAAGCCAGTAGCAGAAAGGAAATAATACACATTAGGACAGAAATAAGTGAAATAGAGTCTTTAAAAAATACAAAAGACCAATGAAGCCAACAGGCAGTTCTTTGAAAAGATAAACAAGATTAACAAACCTTTAACCTGACTCATCAAAAAAACAAGAGAGAGGACTCAAATAAATAAAACCAGAAATGAAAGAGGGGAAGTAACAACTGACACCAAACAAGCACAAAAGATTGTAAGAAATATAACAAAAGGGACAATCTGGGAGTGGATCAATTCCTAGAAACATACCATCTATCCAAAATGGAATAGAGAAGAATCAGACAGTTCGAATAGGCAGATCACAACCAATGAAATTGAGGAAGTAATCAGAAAACTCCCACCAAACAGAAGTCCAGGAAAGGATGTCTTCACAGGTGAATTTTACAAAACATTCAAAAAAGAACTAACATCTATCTTTCTCAAACTATTTCAAAAATTCAAAGGAGGAAAGACTTACTCATTTTATGAGGCCAGCATTATCCTAATGCCAAAACCAGATAAAAACATTACAAAGTAAGGAAAGTATAAGCCAATATCCCTGATGAACATAGATTCTAAAGTCCTCAACAAAATATTAGCAAATCAGATCCAGCAATACATTAAAAAGATCATACACAGTGGGATTTATTCTAGGGTGCGACATTGCTGCAATATCTGCAAATCAATAAATGTGACAGACCACAGAAACAGAATGAAGGATAAAAATCATATGATCATATCAATAGATACAAAAAAGCACTTGATAAAATCCAATACCAATTTATAATTAAAAAAAAAACCCTCTCACTAAAGTGGTAAGAGAGGGAACATACCTCAGCATAATAAAGGCCATATATGACAAACCCACAACCAACGTCATATTCAATGGGCCAAATATACAAGCTTTTCCCTCAAGATCGGGACCGAGACAGGAATATCCCTTTCACCAGTGTTTGTTTTTTTAATTCTATTGCTTCCCTGAACCTTCCACCAGTCTTATTCAATATAGTACTAGAAATTCTAGCCACAGCAATCAGACAAGGAGAAAGAAAAAGGCATCCAGATTAGAATGGAAGAAGTAAAACTGTCATTATTTGCAGATGACATAACATTGTATGTACAGAACTCCAAAGGTTTCACAAAAAAACTACTAGAAATGATAAATAAATTCAGTAAAAGAGCCAGATACAAAGTAAATATCCAGACACCAGTGGCATTTAATACAGTAATAATGAACTATCAGAAAGGGAGACTAAAAACCAATTCCATTCACAATCACTTTAAAAAATAAAATACAAAGGAGTAAATTTGACCAAGAATTTAAAAGACTTGCCCTGGCTGATGTGGCTCAGTGGTTGAGAGCTGGCCTGAAAACCAAAGGGCACAGGTTCAATTCCCAGTCAGGACACATGTCTGAGTTGCAGGCCAATTCCCCAGTTGGGGGCGCACAAGAGGCAACCACCCATTGTGCTTCTCTCCCTCTCTGTCTCCTTTCCTTCCCCAGTCTCAATAAATAAATAAATAAATAAATAAATAAATAAAGTATTTTTAGAAAAGATCTATACTCGGAAAATTTAGCACACTGAAGAATATACAGATAAGAGGAAGCATATATGTGTTCATGGGTAGGAAGAATTAACATCATTAAAATGCCCATACTACCCACAGCTATCTATAGGTTGGTTCAACACAATTCCTATCAAGATGCCAACAGCATATTTCATGAACTAGAACAAATATTCCAAACATTTATTTATTTTGGAATAAATAAATAGCCTGTTGGAACCACAATAGGCTTTGAATAGCCACAGCAATCTTGAGAAAGAAGAACAAAGTTGGAAGACTCACATCTCTGATATCAAACTATCCTACCAGGTCATAGTAATCAAAACAGCATGGTGCTGGCATAAAAACAGATGCATAGATCAATGGACACAATAGAGAACCCAGAAATAAATTTATGCCTTTATAGTCAATTAATATTAGACAAAAGAGGCAAAAACATACAATAAGGCAAAATCGAACAGATTAGAGCAAAAAAAAAAATGAAACTAGGCAACCTTCTTATCTGTACACAAGAGTAAACTCAAAATGGATTAAAGACTTAAATGTTAGACTCAAAACCATAAATATCCTAGAAGGGAGCATGGGCAGTAAGATCTTGGACATTTCTCATCAATATTTTTTCTGATACATCATCTCAGGTAAGGGAAACAAAAGAAAAATAAACAAAGAGGGGACATAAAACTAAGAAAGTTTTGCACAGCAAAGGAAACCATTAACAAAATGAAGAGACAACCCAGTGAATGGAAGAACATATTCACCAGTGATGCATCTGATAAGAGGGTAATATCCAACATTTATAAAGAACTTATATGACCAAAAAACAAATCCAATTTAAAAACTGAGCAAAGGATCTAAATAGGCACTTCTCTGAAGAGGACATATAGATGGCCAATAAACATGCAAAGATGTTCAATGTCAGTAATTGTCAGAGAGCTACAAGTTAAAACTATGATGAGATATCACTTCATACCTGTCAGAACGCCTATCATGAATAAATTAACCAAGATGTGGAGAAAAGGGAATCCTCGTGCACTGTTGGTGAGAATGCAGATTAGTGCAACCACTGTGGAAAGCAATTTGGAGTTACCTCAGAAAATTAGAAATGCAACTGCCTTATAACCCAGTGATTCCACTTCTGGGAATATATCCAAACAAACCTGAAATACTAATTCAAAACAATATATGCACCCCTAAGTTCCTTGCAGCATTATTTACAATAGATAATATTTGGAAGCAGCCCAAGTGTCCATCAAGTGAATGAGTAGATTAAAAAAAGCTGTAGTACATTTACACGATGGAATATTGCTCAGCCATAAAAAGAAGGAAATTTTACCCTTTGCAATGCCATGGATAGACATGGAGAGCATTATGCTAAGTGAAATAAGCCAGCCAGAGAAAGACAAGCACCATATAATTTCAATCATATGTAGAATCTACTGAGCAAAATAAACAGACAAAACAGAAACAGACTCATAGTTATAAACAGACTGAAAGCTATCAGAGGGGAGGGAGGTTGTGGGGATGGATAAAAAAGGTGAAGTGATTAAGCAAAAACAAACAAACAAAACTCATAGACACAGACACCAGTATGGTGATCACCAGAGGGAAAGGTGGGTGGGGGGAGGTAGAAGAGGGTAAACTGGGGACAAATGGTGATGAACAGAGACTTGATTGGGTGGTGAACACACAATGCAATATACAGATGATGCATTATAAAATTGTACATGTGAAACCTATATAATTTTACTATGTCACCCCAATAAATTCAATAAAAAAGAAAAAATACTGAGACTTCCAGCCAAGATGAAGGCATAGGTACATACACTTTGCCTCCTCACACAACCAAAAGAAGGACAACAACAAATTTAAAAACAAAAAATCACCAGAACTGCCAGAAAATCAAACTGCGAAGAACTCTGACAACCAAGGGGTTAAAGAAGAAACATTCATCTAGACTGGTAGGAGGGGCAGAGAGGGGCAGCCAGGGGGAAGAGAATGCTCACAGAAAGGTGGCAGGTGGAGGACAAGGCGGGAGAGGCAGTGGCTGGCAGACCAGGTAGCCCTGTTGCGGAAGATCACTCACTCGCGGAGAGATGACAAAGCACAGACTTTATTACCCAGGGGGCTCAGAGGGGAATCCCAAATTCTGAGCCCCAAAAGGCTGGGCTGGAGCCTGCTTTAAATACTTGTTACAAGGCAGAAAGGAGGAGGGGATGAGTCATTTGCTAAAGCAAGCATACAGAAGCAGAACCAAAGGTCAGTATTTTGGCCTTGAGATAACTGTTACCTTGGTGACGGCTCCTAGTCAGCTCCCCGTCATACAAAAACAAAGGCATTGTGACATTTGCAAGTGTTACAGAGAGCACTGCTCATCTACAGAGCATAGAAACTTTTGTTCATGGGGTTTTCTTTTCCTGCCACAGCCCCACATTCGCATACAGATAAACCAGAAGGAATAATGGAGGAGAGAGACAGACCTCACATCCCCAGCTTCCAGCGCTGGTAAATAAAGCCTCAAAACTTCTGACTGTAAAAATCTGTGGAGGTTGCAGCACTGAGAGAAACTCCCAGCCTCACAGGACAGTTCGTTGGACAGGTCCACAGGGTCCTAGAATGTACACAAACCCACTCACCCTGGAATCAGCACCAGAAGGGCCCAATTTGCTTGTGGGTAACACAGGAACTGACTGAAAGTGGGTGGAAAGCCGAGAAAGCAGCATTGTTCCCTCTCAGACCCCTCCCCACATATAGCACCACAACACAGCAACACACTTTGCTCTCCCTGGTGAATACCTAACACTCCACCCCTTACAATGTAACAGGTGCGCTGAGACAAAGAAATATGGCCCAAAGTAAAGGACAGATCAAAACTCCAGAAAAGAAACTAAGCAATGAGGAGATGGCCAACGTATCAGATGCGCAGTTCAAAACACTGATTATCAGGATACTGACAGAAATACTTGAGGATGGTCAAAAAATAGAGGAAGATGTGAAGGCTATGCAAAGTGAAATAAAGAAAAATATGCAGGGAACCAATAACAAAGGGAAGGAAATCAGGATTCAAATCAATAATTTGGAGCAGACGAAAGAAAGAAATATTCAGCCAGAACAGAATAAAGAAACAAGAATTCAACACAATGAAGAGAGGCTTAGGAACCTCAGGGACATCTTTAAATGTTCCAACATTTGAATCACTGGGGTGCCAGAAGGAGAAGAGAAAGAGCAAGAAACTGAAAACTTATTTGAAAAAAAAATTAAGAACTTCCCCAAACTGGCAAAGGAAATAGATTTCCAGGAAGCTCAGAGAGTCCCAAAGAAGTTGGACCCAAGGAAGCACACATCAACGCACATCATAATTACATTACCCAAGATTAAAGATAAGGAGAGAATCTTAAAAGCAGCAAGACAAAAGGAGACAGTTACCTACAAAGGAGTTCCCATAAGACTATAAGGTGATTTTCCAAAAGGAACCTTGCAGGCAACAAAGGTCTGGAAAAAAGTATTCAAAGTGATGAAAGGCAAGGACCCATATTCAAGATTACTCTATCCAGCAAAGCTTTCATTTAGAACGCAAGGGTAGATAAAGTGGTTCTCAGATAAGGTCAATTAAAGGAATTCATCTATACCAAGCCCTTATTATATGAAATGTTAAAGGGACTTATCTAAAAAAAGCAGCTCAAAACAATGAACAGTAAAATGCCAACAAACTCACGACTACCAACAACTGAACCTAAAACACAACCTAAACAAAAACAAACTAAGTAAACAAACAGAACAGGAACAGAATCACAGAAATGGAGATCACATGGAGGGTTTTCGGTGGGGAGGGGGTGGAGGGAGAGGGGAAAAATGTACAGGGAATAAGAAGCATAAATGGTAGGTAGAAAATAGACAGGGGACGGTTAGGAATAGTACAGGAAATGGAGAAGCCAAAGACCTTACGTGTACGACCCAGGGACATGAGATACGGGGGTGGGAATGCTAGTAGGGGGTACAGGGTGAAGGGCAATAAAGGGGAGAAGAAAATGGGACAACTGTAATGGTATAATCACACACACACACACACACACACACACACACACACACACACGAGATATATCAGCCTTAAATAGCACATTAGACCTAATGGACATAACTGACATCTACAGGGCCTTTCACCCCAGAACAGCAGATTATACATCCTTCTGCAGTGCACATGGAACATTCTCAAGGTAAGACCACATGTTGGAACACAAAAATAGCCCCCACGAATTTAAGGAAGTGAACATCATAGCAGCATGTACTCCAACCATGATGCTCTGAAAAGTCAAACCAACAGGGGAATGATAGGGGAACTCAGGTGTTAACGAGTTTAGTCTTAATTGACAGGCTCAGGTGAATAGTACTCATGGAAAGCTCCTATTCGAAAACTGTGAAGCTTTGGAATAAAGACTCCTTCCCTTCATCACTGAAGCTTTGCCTCTGGGATTGTGCCTGGAGGGAGGCAGTGGGCAGTGGGACCCCACTTGCTGTTCAGTAGCACATGCATGTGATGTATCATAGAATTCTACACTTCAAACCCCTACAGTCTCACTAACCAATGCCACCCCAATAAATTTAATTTTTTTAAGAAGGGGAAAGACAGATGGCCAACAGACGTATAAAATGATGTGCAACATCACTAATCATCAGAGAAACTCAAATTAAAACCACAATGAGGTACCACCTCACACCAGTCAGAATGGCCATCATCAATAAATCAACAAACAAGGGCTGGTGAGACTGTGGAGAAAAGGGAACCCTGGTGCACTGTTGGTGGGAGTGCAGACTGGTGCAGCCACTGTGGGAAACAGCATGGAATTTCCTCCAAAACTCAGAATGGATCTTCCCTATGACCCAGTGACCCCACTTCTGGGTACATATGGGAAGAAACCCCAACACTAACTGGAAAGAACGTGCACACCCCCAAGTTCTTTGCAGCGTTACTTACAATCGCCAAGATTGGAAGCAACTGAAGCACCCAGTACACTCGGTACTCTGCAGACGAGCACAGACAAGGGGGGACACATACACACAGTGGAACACTCCACATGGCCATGAAAAGGATGAAATCTTACCGTTATGCTCAGTGAAATAAGTCAGTCAGAGAAAGACAGATACCACATGATCTCACCCATATGCAGAATCCAAAGAACAAAATAAACAAATAAAACAGAAACAGGCCATAGACACAGAAAACAGACAGGATGGCCAGAGTGGGATGGGCGGCTGCGTGAAAAGGGGGAGTGATGCAGAAGGACAGATCGGCCGTTACAGACAGTCAAGGGGACGCAGCCCAGCACAGGGGGCACAGCCCGTGGTGCTGTGGACACTGTGTGCGGTGCCTGGGGGGCACTGCAGATATCAGGGTGGGGGGGAGAACAGTTTATAAAGTCTTAATATATGATTATCTAATCATTGTCCTGTACATCTGTACATCTGTACAACAAGCACGATTCACAACATCCAAAGGTGGAAAGAGTCTGTCAGCTCAGGATTCAACAAGAAAATTATCCATCCACACAATGGGATATTATTTGGCCGTAAAAAGGAATGCAGTCCTGACATGTGCTTAAGGCAGCCCAATCTTGGAAAAAACCTCCTGCTAAGTGAAAGAAGCCAGACACACACATGCACACACACACACACGTTGTGTGATTCCCATTTACATGAAATGTGCAGAGCAGGTGAGTCCACAGAAGCAGAGAGCAGGGTCGTGGTTACCGGGGCCCAGGGGGCGGGAGGCATCACTGCAGGGGGACAAAGCTTCTGTCTGGGGGCGAGGACGTCCTGGAGGAGGCGGTGGTGATGGCTGCCCAGCAGTGGGAGTGTGCTCACCTCACTGAGCTGTGCGCCTAACAGTGCTTAACATGGTCAGTTTTCGTTCTGTGTACTCTGCCACAACCAAAAGGTGGAGGATTCCCCAAAACCGCAGGCAATAAAGCGTTTTCAGCAAAGCCGCTCCCACACGTCCAGCAGACCACCCTGCATCTGCACACACCCCACCAGGCCTCCCTGAGCCTTACCTCCGAGGCTGGTGGAACCCCAGCCGGTCACCCAGCACATCTCCTTCTCAGGGACTTTTAGGGAGGCAGGTGGGAGGGTGACCTGGCTGATGTGCTTGGAGAGTGTCACCGGGGCCCCCAGTTTCAGGAGGGCAATGTCTGTGCCCACCTCCTCAGACGGGCTGCGTGCAGTTGAACTTGGGGTGGCAGATGATCTGAGTCACATTTGTCAGTTTGTTTTGGTCACTGAATCTCAGCTGCCCAACTCAGACCCTGACTGCATAAGCCTCGAAGACCTCCCTGAGGGAGAGGGTCCAGGAGCTTCTCAGAGGAGGGGAGGGGACAGCCTAGTCTGGGCACAGCAGCAACAACTGGGCCATCCACTAACAGTGGCTTTCCCTGACACCCAGGGGCCTGCCCAAACCCCTCTCCAATCACCGCTTTGCATGCTCCCCACGCCCACCGCTGTCCCAGGGGGCATCAGCCTGTGTGACTCACCACTGGGCACAATGGGCGGTGGTCAGCACCCACTGCTGCTGGGTGAGGGAGCCCCCTCATGTGTGCAGCCACAGCTCAAGCTCCTTGAACTGTCGGAGGCTGAACTGCCAAGACCACAGTCCAGCAGAGGCACTGTGTGCCCTCACATTCCACCCTGCTCCCTCCTAGAGTTGGGGTCTGGGAAGCAAAAAGGGGCACCATCATAAACCACAGCAGGGACTCTCACACTCAGTCCCTCCCAGGAGTGGGCCACCAGTCCCAGCCTGAGCACCTTGTGCTGAGGGTTCTGGGCAGCCTGAGGCAGAAAATGGGGGTCGAGAGTCAGGACTCACCAGGGAACAGATGCACAGAGCCCCCCCAGGCCTGGGAGGGTCAGGAATAGCAGCCACAGCATCTGTGGGGGTGGGCAGGGGCCTGGGTGGGACCCCTTGGGGCCAGGACCCCCGTGTGAGATGGAGAAGCCCTGGTCTGAGCAGGGGCACCCGCACCCTGATGGGACCCTCCTCTCATTCCTCTGGGGGCTCTCTGAGGCCCTTTATCCGCGGCAGGGGAAGGGGCAGGTGGGGTCAGCCCCTTGGCTGGGCTGTGGGCAGGAAGGGGGGCTTCTGGTTTCTCAGGCTCAGCCCAGGTCCATGAGACAGTGAAATGACAATGAAGAGCTCATGCTGTGCTGGCTCTCCCTGCTTCCTCCCAGACTGGCCTACAGGCTGTCACTGGGCAACAAGCAGGCTCCACCTTCAAGGACCTCACCTCAGAACAACCAGGCCAGTGGAAATGAACATGGAGAGGATGTCAGGTGGATGCGGATTTGCTGGAAGAAGCTCTGGAGTGGGGGGCTCAGGCAGGCAGGACAGGGGAGGCGGAGACACCAGGTGCTACATCACTAGAGCCACAGAGCAGCCCCTGACTGCACTGAAACCTGGGATGCCACGTGGAGCACACCACCCTTTGACTGCACTGCAGCCACCTCACTGGCAGGGGACCTGCAGACACTCTCACTGCCACCTGCTGAGCGACATGGCAAACTGTCCTCTCTGCAGGCTGAACTCTTCAGAAGCTGGCAATTCGACGGGGTGTTTCATGCAGGGTACAAATTGGGGAAAGGCATGTTTGTGGCAGGTGGATGGAGCACAGCAGGGCCGAGGGAGGGGCTGGGGCATGATGCAGGACTGACAACGCCTTGGCCAACCCATGGAGAGACCCAGTGTCCACCATTCTTACTGCAACAAAATTCTGGCCCATGCATCTTCCTGCAGTGACCAAGAGGGACCTGATTGGGTGACACAACCAGAAGGAACTGCCAGGCCTCCCAGACAGGGGTCACCTAGTCCGCCCTGGAGGAGGCTCTGGAAGTCTCTCTCTGTGTCCAGCACTGCCCACCACCCTGTGCCTCGGGTGCTGGGGACAGCTGCTGCAGGACCACAGAGGACCTCTGTGCCCAGGTAAGCTGGGAAGGAGAGGTTCCCAGTACAACTGAGGCCGACGGGGCCCCTCCTCTGTCCCTGTGGATCTTCCCCCTTTGTTCTGCACTCTGGTTCTGACCTGGTAGCACAACGCAGACCCCCATCCCCGAGGGTCTGAGCCATGTCTGGTCACATGGACTCTCAGGACAGGGAGCTGCAGCTGTCCATCTGCCACCACAATCGAGGAGGAGGTGCCCAGGGACACAGAAGTGCCCCATCTTCCCTGCCCTCCACTGTGACACAGCAGCCCTTCCTCCTCCCAGTGGTCAGGGCCACTGTCCCTACCGAGGTGGTGGCACTTCCTCGTGCCCACTGGCCCCTAGACACAAGAAACTCTACACGTCCAGGCTCCAGCTGTAGCTTACATCTCAGTGATGTTCCTTGGGCCCTGGCCAGCATGGCTCAGGTGGTCGGAGGGCCATCCCATACAGAAAGGTTGCAGGTTCAATTCCCAGTCAGGGCACGTACCCAGCTTGCAGGTCGGTCCCCAGTCTGGGTGCAGGAGCATGCGATCCCGGTCCGGATGGGAAGGATCCCTGGTCTGGGCAGGTGTGGGAGGCAAGTGATCAGTGCTTCCCTCTCGCATCCCTGTTTCTCCCCCTTCCTCTCTCTGTAGAAACCAATGAAAAAAATGTACTTGGGTGAGGACAAAATAATAATAATAGTAATGGTAGTAGTAGTAGCAGTAATAATATTTTTGGTGCACTTTGCTTGGCCCTTACATTGTCACTCCCCCACTGGGGCTTGCCCACACTTTGACACCCTGTGCCTGCCGAGTCCCTCGGTGCAGACCACAGCCTGGACCTGCAGCGGGGCCCTTCCTAGCACTGAGACTGGAGACAGTAAGTGGAACAGCTGTGGCCCCAGACACCTTGATTTCCGACTTCTGGCCTCCAGACAGTAAGAGGATGGATTTGTGTTGTTTTAAGCACACACCCCACCTTCTGTGGGTTTTTGTTATTGCGCACCAGGACACCAGCGCAGGTGGGAGAGCCTGATAGTGACTGAGGTGTGTTCCACCTTGAGGGAGGGCCATGCCCCTAGATAGACTGCGCTTCAAAGTTCTCAAGGTGTCTCTGTCTCCCTCACCTCAGGAGAAGAGACCAACACCTGTGGGCCCTTACCCCAGAGTTCCCCTGGGCACTGACCTGGCCATGGGGTGACACCTCTTTGGGTGACAAGGCCCTGCTGCTCAGCTGCCCCAGCGCCCACTTCTGCCAGGCCAGAGCCCAGTCACAACTGATCCCAGACACTAGAAGCAACACGCCATCCCCAGCCTCCATCTCCAGCCCAGGCCTCCTGGCTCAGCCCGCCTGTCATTACAGCCCAGCCCAGGAGGTGAGGTGCTCTGGTGGTGATTTGAGTCCCAAAGCAGGCAGGGCCCTGGGCCCATCCTCAGCAGAGAGAGCCCTGAGGGTCCACCCTTTGGCCATGCCTGCAGACACAGTCCCAGATCAGGTGGGTCAGACCCAGCCCTCCCTCCAACACCAGGTCCTAGCCAGGCCCCTCTCCCTCCCTTGGGAGCTCTGGCCCTGGAGTCTCTCAGACACTCATTCTTCACCCTGCAAACTCTAAAGCTCTGACCATGCCTCCCACCAGCAGAGGAAAGCTTTCATGGGCTGCAAAGGGATTCACAATGCCACGGAACCAGGCAGCAAGGCAGGCACAGCCACACCCTCCTGCAGGCAGAGGGCCACCTGGATCTGAGTGGGTCACCTGGCAGCTGCTCTTCAGCGTGGCCCCACTGACATGTGCCTGGGACTCCAAGGAGCACAGGCCAGGCTATGCTTGTGTCAGCCCCACCCCCCTCCCTGGGGTGGAGCAGACCCCCGGGGGACCCATCTGCACAGTGGTGCCTTCCAGCTGAGTCTCAGGCCTCATTTCCCAGAAAGGGGTTTTGCTGCAGAGCTCCGGGGTCCCAGGAAAGCCAGGCTGCAGTCCCTGGGCACGTGGGGGGAGCAACTCCTGACCCACCCACCCTGGAACTTTCACTCTCCCTAACTCAGAGTCCAACATCCCCCCAGGCACCCAGGTCACAGTTAGAGGAGAGGACTGTTTTCTCCCTGGTCCCTGAGGGCAGGGGTCACGGTCACTGAAAGATCTCAAAGGCCGCCGTCACATTTTAGAAATGAGACTCTGGGGACCAGCCTATCTCTGAAGGGTGTGGAGGACCCTCCCCCACAATAGAGGGCTGCCTCAGGCTGCAAGGGCCTGGTGGGTCCTGTCCCAACCAGAAGGTGCAGGGACCCACCCAGGAATGGGGTGGGTTCAGCAGGAATGTGCACATCACTGCCTCAGGGTGTGGAGTGACTTCACAGCTGACGAGATTTGAAACAGAGGAGGTTTTCTGGTGCACTGGAACCCCCATCCCACCCACAGCAAAAAGAGAGGAGCTGTGCAGATTTGGAGGATTATGCAGCATAGTTCCTCTCCAGCAGGGGGCAAACCTAGGAGAATGGCGTGGGTGAAGGATGAACTTCAGCCTCTTCAGTTCTCTCTGGCCAACTCCAACCAATGAGGAACCAGGAGTGAAGGAACCACAATGACTTGGGATGGGAAGAACCAGAACTGGGTTTGTCCCTGGCCTCCTGCAGGTTCTCCTGCTCAGAGGAAGCCCTGAATGAGAGACTGAGGTTCTGCATTGGAGCAGGTAGCCTTTTTCACCCCTAGTAACGGGACTGCACTTTACTGGGCCCAAGAAGCTGATCAAACTGGAAGGAGGGTTAGGTGCACAGACTCAGAAAGAGCAGGGGGTACAAAGGAAACCCAAATCTCTCAGCTTTCACACTGCCAAGTCCAAGCCATTCCAAACACCAGTTACAGGCTGATTGGGATGGAAGGAGAAAGGATGGAGTTCTGATGCAAGACTGTTCGGGGAGCAGTCCTCTGTGCTGAGGTTTCAGAGCCCAGGCAGAAATCCTGCCCTTCACCCCACCAAGAGAACCCACCCACGTGGCCCTGGTCCATGCTGCGGTCACGGTTGCCCATCCACCTCCCCCCAACACCGTCCACCTTCTGTAGCCTGGGCTCCCCCACCAGGAAGATCCCACCCAGCAGCTGCCTCGGCCACACCCACAGGTAAGTGCACTCAGTCCACATTCTGGTTTTGATGCAGTTTAATGAGCTACAGAGTGGGCAGGAGACCTGGAATGCTGCCTCTAACCTCCAACCGCAGTTGGGACTCTCCCTTTTACCTGTCAGGGGAGAGACAGATGCTGAAGGAGGGGACAGAGGCAGAAGATACTCAGAGCAGGAAGTGGAGGAGGGTGCTAGGGGCAATGAAGAGCTAGTTTTGGGGAAGGAGCAGGGAGGGCCCCCCACAGGCCCTAGAGGGACTGTCTTCATCGCATGTGGGCAGCATTCTTGTCCCTGCCCTGGGCTCAAGTAGATGAGTTGACATAGCGGTGGATCCAGGACAAGAAGGATGTCACTCGGGCATAGACTCCAGGAAAGCTGGGATGGCCACAGCCTATGCCCCAACTCACCACTCCAACCTGCAACCAGGTGCCCGTCGAGTTACAGACCAAGGGGCCCCCAGAGTCACTCTGTGAGAAGAAGACACAGATGTTCAATACTCAGGGTCCCTGTGAGCAGGAAGAAGAGATGGAGGCAACAGTTGGGGCAGAGCTGGGGGTCTCACCTGGCAGGAGTCCCGGCCATTGCTTCCCGCACAAAGCATGTCATCCTTGATCTGCTGGTATCGCTGCCTGCAGATCTCGTTGGCCACGATGGGGACCTCCACCTCCTGCAGGTGGTAGGGTGGGGGCAGCGTCTCTGTGAGAAGAAGCCAAGTGAGCCTGTGATCCCAAAGGGGCAGGCAGTCTCAGGTCATGGGTTCCAGGACCACACTGTGAGCCTCAGTGCCCCAGGGGTCGCTGGGTGGGAGTTACCCAGGGCTTCAACTCCCTGGGTCATTCCAGGTCAGTGGTTCATAATCTCTAGGCTGACACTGGGGGCACCAAGCTCGAAAAAGAAGCAAGGAGATAGATTTTTTTGTTTTAAAAAATTACTTATTTATAGAGAAAAGGGAACAGAGGGACAAAGAGAGGGAGAAAAACATCGATGTGAGAGAGAAACATCTATTAGTTGTCTTTCCCACAACAGCAACTGGGGACCTGAAGCACACCCCAGGCATGTGCCCTGACTGGGAATCCAACCAGCAGCCTTTCAGCTCACAGGCTGGGGCTCAGTCCACTGAGCCACACCAGCCAGGGCACATTGCTTTTTAGCCCACAAAGAATTATTTTTAAAAAGCCAGAACAAGTGTTTTCCCCAAGAAATGCAGGGTGAGTTAGGCATAGGGTCAGATTTGACTCTGTCCTTTTCATAATGAATCCGTGAGCAAGTCCCTCAAGTTCTCTCTCCCCTCATTTTCCAACCCCCCATTGGGACTGCAGGGGGAAGGGGAACTGAGGAAAGTGGGGAGGCCCACGTAAGGGCACACTCGGGGCCTGGCACAGAATGAGAGCAGAGAGACCCCCTTGGCCTGGCCTGGCTCTTGCTCCTCTGGTGTCGGCCCCTCAGCAGAGTCCTGGGGAACTGTCTTCCTCCTGTTCCCAGGAGAGGCCCCAGGAGGGTCCCAGCTAAGGCCTCATCTGCAAAGCTTGGCCGTCACCCCACTGAGTCTGCCCCTGAGTCTTCTCCTCTCATTTCAACTCCTCATCCTGGTTCTTACCATTGACAGCAATGTCACCCCAGCCTGTCACCCAGCACCTGGTGCCCGCGGGGACCGTGAGCCTTTCTGGTGGGAGGGTGACCCAGTTGACCAGGTTAGATGGTGTCAGAGGGGCCTTCAGCTTGAGAAGCGCCACGTCAGCGCCACCGACTCCCTTCTGTGTGAGGTTGTACTTGGGGTGGCGGATGACCATAGCCACTTCCACTTTGTCACTGTTTGAGAGTCTCACTTGTCCCACTTGGACCCTGAAGTGCTGAGGCACTGGGTATTTCCTGCGGGACAGAAGACCAGAAGCTTCTAAGAGGCTGCAGCAGAGCAGGAAGTGGGTCAGCCCCTTAGAGCCCAGGGTCCTCCCTCTGAGGTGGGCCACAGAGCTCCAGGAAGCTGATCCCAGCAGGCAACCTGCAGCCCCCCTGGCCCACAACTGCCCACAACACACATCGAATGCCTCCCAACATTGTCTACCGCCCCTCAGGGGTGGCAGGTGGGAACTTACCATGGAATGCAGTGGGCGGCCGTCAGCACCCACTGGGGGTGGATGAGGGAGCCCCCACACTTGAACCCCCAGTTGTTATGTGTCCGGTGAAAGGTCCACAGGCTCACCTGCCACGGCCACCTCCCGGGGGGGGCATTGTGCCCTCCCACAATGCCCACCAGCTCAGCGCCTGGGCTGGGGTCTGGAGAAGCAGAGGAGGAGCCATCAGGGACCCAGGCACCCTTACCTGGCACCCAGCATGGCCCTCATACTCAGTTCCCCTAGGGCCGTCCCCATGTGGGGACTGCCACCAAATCCCAGGGGTGGCCTCTGAGAGACCAGGATCAGGAGTTTGGAGACAGGGCAGGCCTGGGGATCAGGACTCACCAGAGGTCACAGGCATGGAGCCCCCCAAGCAGGGGAGGGTCAGGAAGAGCAGCCACAGCATCTGCAGGGAGGGAGGGGAGCCAAAGTGAGGGGAGTAATGGGGCAGGGCCCTGGGACTGGCAGGACAGA
Organism: Phyllostomus discolor; assembly: GCF_004126475.2. NCBI lineage: Eukaryota > Metazoa > Chordata > Mammalia > Chiroptera > Phyllostomidae > Phyllostomus > Phyllostomus discolor. Next base: position 115,247,985 of record NC_040905.2, on the reverse strand, counting down.
GGGTGGGGGGCTGAGCAGTAGCCTCACCATGCCAGGTCTCTCTGCATTCTGCTCCTGGACCCCTCTGAGCCCCTTTATCCTCCCTGCCCAGGAACTGGGCAAGGGGAAAGCCCACCCTCCCTGGGGGTGGGACGAGGGAGGAGGCAGGGCTTACCCCTTCAGTGGGAGCAGTGGTGGCCAACAGGCCATCTGTCAAACGAGAAACATTGACTGTCTTCTCGCAGCCCATCAGAGAACTGGGTGCTGGAGACATATCAGTAGTGACATGAACAGTATGCACATGGGAAATTTTTTTAAAAGATGAAACAAATAGAAGAAAGTAAGGACATGAATGGAATAGGGGGCTTTGCACCTGAGCCCAGAGCTAGGTGCTAGGAGACCCCGCACTTCCACTGCTCCCCTTCTCGTGAGGTGCACGTCCTCCTCGGAGAAGGAGGGACTTGCTGGAGCCAGAGCCACCACTTGCCAGCAACACCAGGACTTGGCAGAGATAGGGAGGACCCTTCCCTGGAGCCTTCGGAGGGCGTGGAGCCCAGCCGACACCTGAACGTTAGACTTCCGGCCTCCAACACGGACAGGACACGGTTCTGTGGTGAGAGGCCCCAGGCTGTGGTGTCTGCTCCCCCTGCCCAGGACACTGCTGCACACTTGTTCCACTGTCCTAGTCCATCGTGCGCACGATCCAACTTTGTCAAAATGCAAAGAGAAGAGTGAGAGAGGGGCCAGTGTGATGCTCTTTTCCTCACCTCTCAGGACGACCTCTGCCTGCACCCCAGGGACCCCACCATCCTCCACAGTAGTGGCAGTGCCCCCCAATGCTTTCTGCTTTCTGAAAACAGTAACTTTGTCCCCCAAATCCATCCCCAGGCTGATGCCGGCCACCCAACCAGGCAGATTTTTCTGTCCTTTGACATTCTGAGACTCATTCTCCACCAACCATACGATGGGGCCAGGGAACGGTTTGAGAGGAGAAGCAAGAGGAGGGGATCCCCACACTTCAGAACCTCAGCCCTGTCCCCAATGAGCAAGGCAATGAGATGATCTAGGGGTGCTTTGCAGCACTCAAGTGAGCTCAGGTCTCTAGAACCCCATCATTCCCTCTTGGGTCCAGAATCACTGTCACCCTCGCTGAGGTTGTGGGTACTTTGGGGGCACCTGGAGTCTTCAGGAGACACAGTCATGATCCAACATGGCCTGGGGGCCTGACAGAGATGGGGTCTTGAGCTCCCAGGAGAGGAAAGGCTGGGCTCACAGGCCCAGCAAGTCCCACAGGCCCACAGGACAAACCCTGTAGGTGGTGAGGGCAGGGTCCGTCCCCGTTCCCCCACTGCTGGTCTGGACCAGACCTTAACCTTTGCCCACCCAAGTGTGGATGTGGGTTCAGGGCTGGCCCCCAGCCAGGTGACAGGAAGACAAGCCACAGATGTGTCAGCAAGAAGCCACAGGTCCCTGACCCCAGCCTGACACTGGACCCAGTCTTCCTGTCCCCCAGCCCCAGGCTGGGTGATAAGCAGCTGGGCCGGACCAACTGGAGGACAGAGACAGCATTTGAACCTTAGGAGCAGAGCTGCCAGAAGCAGAAGCAAGAGGTTCGTGGGCCTTGGGGGAAAGTCTCATGATAATCGTTGACAGATAATACAGTCTTACGCCCAGTAAAGCCAAAGCCTCAACTGAAAAGGTTTTAAGATTAAGTTTCTCAAGGTGTCTAGATGAAGATAAATATTTTAAACACAAGTTAGGAGAGAAAGAAGAAGAAACTCATCTTTTTAATCTCAGTAACAGGCAGTGAGGTGCCGTACCCGTGAAGACCCAGTGCACAGAGCATCCGGACATTCCTACTGCCTGGCGCTGAGAACAGCCTTCACAGTGCTGTTTCAGAGTCAGGGAAACCACAAAACTTTCCCGAGAAGGAAAATATCGTGAAATAACATGTCATGCAAATCTGCAGAAGGAGATGCTGCCATCAAATATCAGCTCTTCAGAAATCCCGATAGAATGTGCAGTGCAGGCAAATCTGACTGTTGTTACACAATGTTATTATCCTCATCTGAGCAGGCATCAAACCAACAACCTTTTGGTTTATGGGGTGATGTTCCAAACACATGAGCCACACTGGCCAGGGCTGATTGAGTTAACGAACATTAAAAGTGATGCCCAAGTTTGTCTGGAGAAAAATACAGGGGAGGCTGTTCCAGGAGCTGTGAGGCAGAGCATGGGGCCAATCATGCAGCTGGCATGAAGAAGTTGTGAAAGTGGAGACCAGGCAGCTTTCCAGTACAGCAGAGTGGGCTGGACTGTGGGGGCAGGGATGGGATGGGGTGCGCGGAGGGCACAAAGGGGGGACATGGGGACAACTGCAGTAGAATAACAATAATAAGAAAATAAAAGAAGCCACAAATGAGATAAACAGCAAAGAGTAGAAATTTGGGGATAACGGTTTTATTATTAACTGACCTATAATGCTAACAAAAACAAAGATCTTTATGTTCACATAAAAAGAGAGAGAGAACCCTAGTCATGTTTTAGCTGTTAATAAAAGCAGTTGTTCTTGTTTGTCAGAAAAATATAGTTAGTTATGGTGGTGATTTTTGGCCTGAACTACCCCAAAACCTAGTGATTTGTTCTTTTTTTTGTAGTATATTTCATGGATTATACTATCACAGTTGTCTCATGTTTTTTCCCCCTTTGTCCCCTGTGCCCTGCGCCCCTCTCCCACCAACACTCTCTTCCCGCCTTAGTTCATGTCCATAGGTCGTACATACAAGTCCTTTGGCTTCTCCATTTCCTATACTATTCTTCACCTCCCCCTGTCTATTTTGTACCTGCATTTATGCTTCTTACTCACTGTACCTTTTCCCCATTCTCCCCTCTCCTCTTCCCCTCTGATAACTCTCCATGTGATCTCCTTTTCTGTGATTCTGTCCCTGTTCTAGTTGTTTGCTTGGTTTGTTTTTGTTTTTGTTGTGTTTCAGGTTCAGTTGCTGATAGTTTTGAGTTTGTTGTCATTTTACCGTTCATAGTTTGTATCTTCTTTTCCTTAGGTACTTCATTCTAACATTTCATATAGTAAGGGCTTTTTGAAGGTGAACTTCTTTAACTTGACCTTATCTGAGAAGCACTTTATCTGCCCTTCCATTCTAAATGAAAGCTTTGCTGGATAAAGGAATCTTGGATGTAGGTCCTTGCCTTTCATGACTTGGAATATTTCTTTCCAGCCCCTTCTTGCCCTTAAGGTTTCTTTTGAGAAATCAGCTGACATTCTCATGGGAACTCCTTTGTAGGTAGCTCTCTCCTTTTCTCTTGATGCTTTTAAGATTCTCTCCTTATCTTTAACCTTGGATAATGTAATGAGATGTGCTTTGGTGTGTGCTTCCTTGGGACTCTGAGCTTCCTAGACTTCCTGGAAGTCTATTTCCTTTGCCAGATTGGGGAAGTTCTTCTTCATTATGTTTTCAAAGTTTTCAATTTCCTGCTCTTCCTCTTCTCCTGCTGACACCCTTATGATTTGGTAGTTCTAACATTTAAAGTTGTCCCCGAAGTTTCTAAGTTTCACCTGATTGTTCTGAATTCTTGTTTCTTCATTTTGTTCTGGTTGAATGTTTCTTCCTTCCTTCTGGTCCAAACTGCTGATTTGAGTCCTGGTTTCCTTCCCTTCACTGTTGGTTCCCCTACATTTCCCTTTATTTCATTTTTCATAGCCAACAGTTTTTCCTCCATGTTGCAAGCATATTGAACCATTTCTGTGAGCATGCTGACTCCAGTGTTTGGAACTCTGCATCTGATAGGTGGGCTATCTCATTGCTTAGTTCTTTTTCTGGAGTTTTGATCTGTTCTTTCCTTTGGACCCTATTTCTTTGTCTCAGCTCACCTGTTACTTTGTAAGGGGTGGAGCGTTAGGTATTCACCAAGACGGGGCAACCCCCAATGCTGCGTTGTGACGCTGTAAGTGGGCAGGGGTCTGAGAGGGAACACTGCCACTTGCTCGCCTCTCCCCAGCTTTCAGTCCGTTCCCCCACTACCTGCAAGCAAAGTGCTGCTGATTCCCCAGATGGGTGGGTTTGTGTATGTTCCAGAACCCTGCGAGTCTCTCCAGCAAACTCTCCTGTGAGGCTGGGTCTTTCTCCTGCTGCCTCAACCCCCACAGGTTTTTACAGTCACAGGTTTTGAGGCTTTATTTCCCTGCTCTGGAACTCTGGGTTGTGTGGTGTGTCTCACTTCTGAGCTGTTTCTCCCGGTTTATCCTCACACAGATGTGGGACCACAAGCTGCCATCTGGCCCACTGGGTCCTCCAGCCACCACCTTGCCACGTGTCCCCTCTGCCCTGAGTGCCGGTCTCTGCCCCTCCTCCCAGTCTGGATGAACGTTTCTTCTTTAACTGCTTGGTGGTTGAACTTGCATACACTTCAATTTTCTGGCAATTTTGATGTTTTTTTGCTTTTAAATTTGTTGTTTTCTTTCTTTTGGTTGTGCAAGTTGGCAAAGTGTAGCTACCTATGCCTCCATCTTTGCCAGAAGTCTGCCTGATTTCTTCTTAAATATGAAGAAAACAGTTGGGGCTGGCCAGAGAGGCGTTAAACTGGAAAGTTAGAAGGCAAAGTAAAAACAAGTGAGAAAAAAAGTTATTCAAAGCTATTCAACTAACAACCCTGGCTGATGTGGCTCAGTGGATTGATGGCCGGCCTGCAAACCAAAGGGTCACTGGTTCAATTCCCAGTCAGGGCACATGGCTGTGTTGAGGGCCACGTCCGCACTGGGGGGTGTTCCAGAGGCAACCACACATTGATGTTTCTCTCCCTCTCTTTCTCCCTCCCTTCCCCTCTTTCTAAAAATATATAAATAAAATCTTTTAAAAACACAAAAACAGCATTATGCTAAGTGAAATAAGCCAGGCAGTAAGAGACAAATACCATATGATCTCACCTTTAACTGGAACGTAATCAACAAAGGAAGAAAGCAAACAAAATAGAACCAGAGGCATTGAAATTAAGAACAATCTAACAACAGCTAGAGGGGAGTGGGGAGGGGACTGTGGGTAGAAGGGTTTTCGGGAACTGCTATAAAGGACACTTCTAAAGAAGAAAACCAAGGGGGAGGGTGGAAGCAAGGGTGGGAGGTGAGTTTGGAGGGGGTGGGGAGACAATAAAGAGAACTGTAATTGAACAACAACAAAATAGTTTAAATAAAATTTTGAAAACACAAAAACAAAGCTATTCAACTAACAATGAAGAAAAAGACAAGAAGTATGAGTACCTTTTCAGGGAGATGAAAGAAGAGTCTGCATTTATGAAACAAGGATTACATAATTATATACTGTTTTCTTCTAATATCATATACCAAATAAATGACAACTGAGTGCCCTCAGACACTAAAAATATAATAAATTAAATATTCAAGAGAAAAGTTGAAAAGTTAACTCAAGAAAACATCTTAAAGATGGAATTGAAGGACAAAAAATGGGTATTCCTGGTTCCTTAACAACCAGAATAAGAAAAAAACTATCACGTTCTTGGGTATTATCTGGTCTGGTAAGATGAAAGTTTTTGTAATGCTGTTACAGATAAAACACAAGATTATCCCTCACCCTTGAGGAGGAAAATGTTGCAAGAATGTGTTGGGCACCAGGTTATTGGAGGGCCTTCGTCCCTCATGTGGCCCAGACACTGCTACCTCTGTAGGCTCTTGTCAGGGAAGGACAACAGTGGGATCATTGGCAGAAGCAGCAGCGGGCTGGGGAGGAAGCAAAAGGAATAATTAAACAGGATTAGGAGCTTGGTGTCTACGAGGCAGCCCTGCCTGGAGAGCTGGGTGTACACGTAACCCAGGGAGGACTGATAGGTTTTCTTAGGCTTTGCTGAGGAATAAATGCTAATCGGCCATAAAATTAGGGAGTATAGAGCTTTTTATTATGCTTTGCGCTCACAGGCAAAGTCCTCCCCCTCCGCCCCACTCCCACGGGGTGGGGGGGGCAAGAAAAGCCATGCTGAGCAGGGAAAATGGCAGGGTTTTATTTGGGTTGGCTCTCCATGGGGGCTGGGGATTGGTCCCTTGTGAACAAAGTGGCAACATATCATTGGTGGTTCCCCTCGGGCCCTGGTCTGAGGTCTGCCATCTCTTCCGGGTTATAGTTCAGCCGCCATGATTAACTGTAGTCCAGGCGCCATTTTGATTGTAGTCCACCCGTCCTTTTGTCCTACCCTGTAATCCTGACAGGGATGTCATGGGGTCTTTGGCAACAGCAGGAGAGTCTCTGCAGCCAACAGGCTTCGGCCCTGGGTACAGAAAGGGGCTGAAGACAGACACAGTCTAATGGAGAAACAGCTCTGTGCCACCTACCAAGCCCTGCAAGCAACCGACTTGTCACCACAAGCTCTGCTGTGATAGCGCAGAACACATGTCCCAGGGAGGGGTGGCTGCACGACCTAACACTCCGAAGGCTGGAGTGGCACAGATATGAACTACAGTGAAATGGAATGTTTACCTGCAATGGACACAAGTCCATGCACCGACCCCTCTTAGGCAGGAGCTGCAGGAGTTGTTGGGGCCAGTCCCCTTGGGGTCGGGAGGAGATGCTAAAAAGAACACTCAAGGATGAGGCTGATGGCCCTTTGTCGGTGAAAGCTGGAATGGTTCCAGTGCCCCCCGAGCATGGTGCACTGCCGACTCCTGCAAAGGGCAGCCCCCCAATAGGGCATGCTCAGGTCTGGACTATCCACAACAGCCCCGTGGGGAAAAACGAAGTGGGCTGACATGCGGGTGGTTCTACAGTCTAAGGAGGTGGCCCTATATCATGACACAGGACGGCAACTGTTACAAAGTCCAGGAAAGTAGGAAGCGGATGCACTGTTCACATTCAACGGCTAGAAGAGGCCCCCCGCAAAAGACTGGACACAGGGCTACATCGGAAAACGAAACACACAGGGCAGGAAACTCAATGGGTAACAGCCAAAGCCTGGGCCTCCCCCTGAAAATGACTGACATTATTGCAGCTTTCCCACAGTGTTCTGTGCGTGCCAGCCAGCACCCACGTCCCTTCGTGGCCACAACAGGCTGTTATTGCAAGACTTGGCCCACAGCCGTGACACTGGAAGGTGCAGTCACCTTTTAGATCACTACCTTGTAATCCAACAGGATATGGAAAGTTAGAACATTAGAATGCACTGTTGACAAACACCCTGTCAACCACCAGACCCACCTGTGGCATTCTAGACAGGGCACAAGAGGGAATCCCTACTGAGAGCCCAAGTTCAAACAATGGACACTAAGATAGGACCTTTTTGCGAAGGTCTTAGTTACTGTTGCCAGCACTCCAGGACACACACTCTTGTTGGGATCTGCCCTGCCTGGTTTCAGAAGCTGTAACCACCCTGTGGGTAAGGCTGATTAAAGAGTCCTTGAGACTATAACCCGCTAAGAAGACAAAACTTATCTCCCTGGGAGGGGCACCCCCTCTGCCCCCTTTCACTTCACCTTGCTTGACCCTGAGCTATTGACAGGTGAGCCAATGACAGGTAAGATTCTGCAAAGGAGGGACAACCTAAGACAAACACGGTCACGAAGAAGCCCTCAGGGAAGGACCCTGCAGGCTAGGGAGAAAGGAGGTGATAGACCCTCACCCCTCAGCTTTGACAGCCTGAGTCTTCATTCTGTCTGCAAAAAGTCTCCTAATCTTTTCACTGCCTTCCTTCCCTTGGCTAACTTAAGCCTGAAACAATTCCAGGGGGTGGTGCAGCCCTGTGCTGAAAATTTGGGTTCCTTGGGGTGATCAGTCAAAGAAAGAATGTATAAAATACTGTGAAACCTGCTTTGCTAAGAATGTCCTCAGTTTTCTGATAAGTGTTGAAGCATAAAATGAGTTTGTTCCCCCAAATTATATATCCCTTTAGCTAACTGACCCTGACTCAGAATAAGCCCTCACAGTTCTCTGTATGTTATCCATTAATTGATCCTTACTGCCTGACAATGTTTGACATGCTTTACCTGCATTCCTGTGCAAACTGAACCCAATAAAAGCCCATTGGGGAACACGATGCTGACCCTTCTCCTGTGAGAGATGAGCCACCTTTCCTCCCCAAGCAGATCATGTCTTGATAGACTTATTTTCATGGGTGGCAGACAGGGAGAGGGGGAGATGAGTGCTCTGTGGGCAGAACCCCCACCCCCCCACACACACACACTAAAGCTAGTATATTAACCTGGCCCCAGGAAACTCAAACTGGTACCCACTGGTGCACTCTCCTCGACCCATACAGGGAGGGTTTTGCCCAGGGTTTGCTCTTGTAACATACCATAGCTGGTAAATGGCCATCTACTATTCAAGTAACTAACCCTGGGAAATGTATTGGGGCTGATACCTTCATTTTTTCCATCTGGCAGATTCACATCCTACTCTCACAGCCAGCATTCTAGGCTAGGGGGGCATCAGCAGTGTAAAGGTGTGGCACGGGAGACCATGGAGATCCCTGAACAAGCCACTGTTGTTACACTGGGTCGAGCAGGTCCCACATTCTGCCCACCGTGCTGATTTGCCTGTGGGGCCTGCTACACATTTGTCTCCTGACTTCAGTGCAGGAGACCAGCTTTGCAAGGGGGACTGATGGAGGAGCTCTCCAGCCCAATGTTCTGGACCGCTGGGTGTGTTCAGAGATGCCTCTTTCTGCTACTGCTGGGCTGCCTTGGAAAACGATCCTAGTCAAACTTACAGGACGATCTTAACATGGTTTGGAAAGTTGTCTTGGGACCAGCGATCAGCATCATATACGCTGATACTGTTACACATGAGTCTGTTACTCCTTTGCTCTGTCACAGGGTTGCTGCAGAGGATGGGTACAATGTCTCACCCATCCTCCTCCCTCCCCATGACACACACAGAAGATGTAAGGCAGATGGTACTGAGAGGAGAAGGCAGGCACCCACGTTGGGATGGAGAGTGGGGTGTGTGAGAACATGGGCCCCTCCCCAAGCTCCAGCTCCCCCCTCACTCTGTGGGAACAGGATGACGGCCACCTGAAGACCCTGGGAGCCTGGCCAGCTCCTGGGTCAAGAAAAGGCCAAACAAAAACTGTTCTCAGACCTGAGCTCCCCCCAGATCACAAACAGCTTGATGGGACCTCACACAGCCTGTGGGCTAGCGTGACCTCAACAGGCAATGCCCTGAGGTTGCTCAGACCTGGGATCTTTGCATGACAGCTCCCAGGGGAGAAGGGGAGAGAGTGCCAGCCCCTCCTTCAGCAAAGTCCCCAGTGTCTCCCAGCCCCTGTCCCTGTCGAGGTGCCCAACATCCCATAGCCCCCCAGGGGGTGTCACCCTGGCCCAGACCCTGGTGTCCACAGAGGGCTCCCCACTGTCTGAGCGCTGACCCAGATGGGGGGCAACTGCACTTTCCCCCCAGCTTCTCACCAGGCACTTCCCCCAAAGCACCAGATCCTGGGAGCCCTGTGACAGCAGGGCCACAGCTCAGGTTCACCCTTAAATCCCGGGATAATAGAGGAGGGGATGGGGTACAGAGTGTGAGCTCAGTTTTCACCCCCAAATGTGAGCAGACAACGGCCCCATCGAGGTCACCCATCCCACAGGACCAGCCACCAGAGTGGGGGTGGAGGCAGAGAGCAGAGCAGCAGACCCTCCCCCAGCCCCAGCCCCAGCCCCAGCTCCAGGTCTTCTCCTTAAACTTGATCAGATGTTGTATGCATTGCCAGTGACAGAAAGTCACAGGAATGTGATGTGCAGCACAGGAAATATAACTGACCATATTACAGTGACTCCGGGTGGTGTCAGATGGCTGCTGGGCTTATGCCGGGGGGGGGGGGGGAGGGGTGACTTGGTGCATTACATAAACGTCTAATGTCCATGCTGTAGACCTGAAACCAACATAATATTGTACATCAGCTTTAATTGAAACACTTTTAAATTTTTAAATAAATAATAAATGTGATCAAATGATTAATAAAACCTGGATTTTTTTTTATTCTTTATTTTAAGAGAGGGAAGGGAGGGAGAAAGAGAGGGAGAGAAACATCAGTGTGGGAGAGAAGCATTGCTCAGTTGCCTCTCAAACGCCTGTGACCAGGGACTGAACCCACAGCCCAGGCTCGGGCCCTGACCGGGGGTAGACCCGGCACCTGTCACGTTGGGGGACGACGTCTGCACCAGGAAGGGCTGAAACCTGGAGTTTGAGACCCCTCTCACTGACCGGAACGGAAAGCCAGTGTCACGCCGTGGAAACAGGACACAGGACAGTGTGGAGTGCAGGAACAGCATGCTGCTGCGGGGACCGGTGTAGGCCCGGCTGCAGGAGGGCCCGGACCACATTGGTAGGGGCCTCGCTGGCTCCGGTGGAGGAGGCTGTGGGTCATGCCCGTCAGCTGGCTGGGAGCACAGTTCCTCTGTCTGACGTGGCCTGTGTTTGGAAGCCCTGTCCCCAAGGTGGGATTTCCCACTCATAGGAGAATAAACAGGTAATATATTTTGGAGTGGACAGATCGGAAGAAATGAAAGGATAACGGAGTGCACTGGGTGAGGTTTGCATCTCGGCTAAAATCTAGAAACGTGGGGCGAGAACCTGCCACGTGACCTGCTACCCCTACGGTGGGGTAGGGGGTCTACAGCCCCCAGGGACTCCGGCCGCCCACACAGTGGGGCTCTGATCCCGCCTGGGCCCCAGGGCCAGAGGCTGAGAGGGGCCAGGCTGGGACACGAGACACCCAGGGACCAACGGTCCCAAGGGTGTGTGGTGAGAGACCCCAACCACGACTTCTGCTGCTTTTCTTTCTCCTTTTCCCAGTTGCGCATGCCCCCAAACTGTGAGGCTGCTTTCAGAATTAGGCGGTGCGTGATCCTTCCCCATGTCTGTCCTTGGGACTGTGGGGTTTAGGGAGACCCCGACGAGGGCACTGCTATTGCCGTGCTCTCTGGTTGCCTTGCGGTCTTCATGCCGGTACCCCTTCCCCCAGCGATGCTGGCAGACCCCACTCAAGCCAAAGGCAGCAGCAATGACCATGAATGGCCAGCATTGCCTCAGACGGGGCAGTGCCTGTCCCCTGGGGGAACCCAGGCAAGAGCCTTCCCACCCAGAAGGAGACCTTGCAGGAGGTCGACCTGGTGACGGTTGTTCCCAGGGGGCTTTCCCAAGGTCACGCCCACCAGCATTCTGTGAGTCCCCCCCAGCCAGCCCCACCCGACCTTGGAGTGTTTGAGCCTCCCTGTTTCTGCCAGTCTGCTGTCCAGATAAGGGGGTGTCGGTGTGGATACCCTGTCCTTCTCTCACCAGGTGTGTTTTCACCTGAGAAAAAATGAAGCTCCAGCTGCAGGGAGGAGCTGGCTGCCTGCCGGGAAGAAGTGAGAGGTTGGGAGAGAGGGTGCCCTGACATTTGGTTGCTGGTCCAGAGGGCTGGGCAGGGAGTGCGTGCCTTTGCCCACTTCCTGGAGGGGCTGGGCCTCCACCATGCCTGAGTGTGTGGCTTTTTAAACAAGATGCTCTTCTGTGGCTGACAGCCTGGAACTTTCCCTGAGAAGAGCATCCCTGGGGCCTGCCAGGGTCAGATGGGGACCAGCTGGGGGGCCTCCAGGAGGGAGGTGTAGTGTGACGGTGGGTACGTGTCATCGTGCACTTGTCACAGCCACAGACCCACAAGGAGGGATCCTGAGGCGAGCTGGGGGGTTCAGCCACCACAGTTGTGTCCCTGTCGGGTCATCAGCCGTCACACGCTCACCGCACTAATGAGCCTCGTTCACGGAAGGGGACTGTGTGCATGGCAGCTGGGCTTTGTACACAATTGTCTATGAACCTAAGCATGCTCTAAAACATAAAATCTACTTTAATGTTTTTCATTTATGAGGACAGAAGAGGTCTGAGATGGGCCCACGACAAAGAGGGAGCTGAGGGAGGAGGCAGGTGGGAGGTGGGGAGGTGGGGAGGTGGAGCGCGGCGGGCACCCAGCAGACCTGCAGTGGAGGCGCAGACGCCCCCAGGGGAGCAGCCAGTGTGCAGCGTCTGGGGAGACTCAGTGCTTCGTGTCAGATTGCTGGGAAGGGCCCTCGCAGGGACAGAGTGGCAGGGCGACCCTCACCAGCCCACCCACGGGCGCCGTGTGAGAGAGAAGTAGACTCTGTTGCATGGCAGAGCTGCAGGACACCCCTGGCGAGCAGGTTGCAGGGCGAAGGGCAGGAAGGGGAGGATGGTCTGGTATCTGTGAGGACACCTTCCAAGTTTCAGGGACACATCCATGGGCTATGACGGTTTCCTGCGGTTGTGGGAAGACCAGGGGTGAGAGGATGGTCTGGCCCCCGACCTCCACTGACTGGACAGCCACAGTCCAGCCTGCAGGACGCTCCGTGTCATCGGCAGAGACACGCAGGCATGTGCAGGGAGGGATGTTGTGTATCGCTGGGGGAGCCAGGCTGACCAGCAGGGAGGGGGAGGGGCTGTCAGGTCTCTTGCTGGACCCTTGTCCATCCCACACCCGACCCATGCCAGGCCCCTGGACATGTGTCCCTCTGACTCCTGCATCAGGGACACCCTGGGCACCAGCCACAGACACAGCTCTGGCCGCCTGCAGCAGAAGGCATCTCAGCAAAGGCTGCCGGGTGCCCTTTCCCCTTGCTGGTATCCAGGTTCCTGTAGACTCCCGGCTCCCCCTCCCACACACAGAGGGTGGGAATCCTGTCCCTGCAAAGTCCCGTCCACCAGGGCCCTGGCTGGGGATTCCGTTGGTTGGAGTTACTGGGATAAAGCAAGCTGACGTTGGAGAACACGGGTGAAGGAATTCTAAAGATGACAGTCAGAAAGGGAAAATATAAGACACGGGAGGGCAGGTCAGGGAAACACAGAGGAACGGGGACTCCAGGGTCTGAAGGGGACTCAGTGTGTTGATTCCTGGAACTGCCAAAGCTGGGAGATGAAAGCGACAGGAACGGAGTTCTTTCCCCTCCTCTGTCAGTACGGGGGTAGGGGCCCCGCCCCTGCCTCCTCTGTCTCCGCACTCCCGGTGCCTCCCCGTCCCCTCTGAGTCTCCCATAAAAACACACGCGGCTGCTGCAGGGCCCCCCACCCCCACAACCCAGGAGAAGCTCCTGCTCTCAGGCTCCGGAATCACACCACCTGCCACCCAGTGTCCCAGCTGCCGGTTCCCGAGATGAGGACACAGATGGGCCTCAGGGGTCCTCCTTCAATGTGGGGTGAGCACAAGCACAGCATCCAGTCTGAAAAGTCACGTAGCCACAGTCCGTGAGGATGGGTGCACCTGGCCCCAACATTTGCCCCCGTGGGAGAATGAGCCAGAGAAGGTTCTCACATGAAGAATAAGATCATGGGTCATCAAAAGAGGGGGCACCCAAGCAAAAAGGAAGCATCAGGGAAGAATTTCACTGGTGACACAGTCAGACCCCAGAGGCATCAAGTTGAATGAGGGGAGGGATCCCCTGAACTGGAGTTCCCTCCTTGAGGTAGGTGAGATCAGACACCTGAGGCAGGGCCAGTGCCAGCAGGGAGCCTGAGGGGGTGGGGGTTGGGGGCCAGAGGGAAAGACCTTTTGCCCAGCCCCTGTTGCAGCAGAATTCCAGCAGGGGGCACAGCAAAGAAAGGTGGAAGGTCTGGGCAGATTTAGCACCACCTGGTAACAGAAACTCTAACTGCTGAAACCCAGCAAGAGCACTCTTGGTCGTTTTCTGTGGATCTCCATCCACCTCCCCCGAGCAGGCAGGGCTGACCCAGAACGAGGCTCATCTTCTCAGGCAATGGTCCTTCTGTCTGTCCACCAGGGCTCCTTGTCCGTCTTCTGGACAGCCCAGCAGACTGCCCCAGCTCCCCACTGCCTTCCCCAAATGGAAGGGGTGCCCTAATACCCACAGCCCCCACCCCTGGCCCTCAGGGTGGAAGGAATGCTGGGATGCCAGAGGCCGAGCTGTGCAGATATGACCAGCAGCATCATTCACTACTTCAGGAGTCGGCAAGGACCATGGGTGCACAAGAGAAACTTTCTTTTATAATCGCTATCAAGTTCCTGGTCTGACTAGGACAACTCAGTGCAGACACTTTCAGTTACCCAGTGCCGGCTGGCTCATGCATTCACTCATCCCACAAATACTCACTGAGCAACCAGCACCCACCAGGCACTGCTCTAGGTGCTGGGAATACGCAGTGAGCAGACAGACTAGTGTTCGCACGTGTGAATAGTCTAGGGCAGGAGACGGAAACCTGAATGGGACTGACAAGAGGGCACAGCAGGAACAGGCTTCTTAACCTCAGTTACTAGTGTTTCCAAATACTGTGGGCATTTTACACTCCAAACTGCCCTTGCCCAGACAGCACGTGCATCACACACACACACACACACACACACACACACACACACATCTGCACACAAATGTAAGGAGTTTCTGTACTTGTTAAAGCTTGTCTTTAGCAGAGGAACAAAGCAGGTCACAGAGAAAGGCTCGAGTTTAACAGTTGCCTGTCAGTGGCCTCCCTAGGAGTCCAGGCAGGGCAGCCTAGCCCCTCCTGCACAGCCTCCACGAATTATGGCAACTGTTCCACCAGCTATCCTGATTTGGCCTCACCCCTCCTCCAAGGAGCACCTGAGCAAGGATGCGCCCCTTGTGAACAGGGGGATTAACTACAGGCCCCCCTCCTGAAGCATCTCAACAGGAAATGTCCCTGAGCAGCTGAGGTCAGAGGGTGGAGCAGAATGAGTAGGCATGGTGCAGATGAGGTCAGGGCACAAAGTCAGAGGGCACAAGAGGTCAGTGCCCACTGTCCTGGTTGGAAGCCTGTTCCCAGTGCCCAATACGACCATCCCACCTGCAGGCAGGGCTCCAGGCTCAGGGCCCACTGCCCTCCGAGGGGTACCCCCTGGCTCAGTGCTGATCCAGCCCAGGAGCAGCTGCAAGTTCTTCCTCCCAGCCCCTTGCTGGCCATTTCCCCCAAAGCACCAGCCGTCCTGGGAGCCCTTCCAGGTCAAAACTGCATCTGGTTCATCCCTGGGTCCCTGGGGCATGGGGAGAGGGGAGCTGGCATGCAGTGGGCACTGAGTTGCACTCCCAG
This sequence comes from Phyllostomus discolor, assembly GCF_004126475.2. NCBI lineage: Eukaryota > Metazoa > Chordata > Mammalia > Chiroptera > Phyllostomidae > Phyllostomus > Phyllostomus discolor. Next base: position 115,232,947 of record NC_040905.2, on the reverse strand, counting down.
TGTGGACAGAAAACTGCCCGAGTGATGATGGCCAGTCCACGGGGCACAGCGACCAGGGGAGGGCAGCCATCAGGGGCTGTGGCTTCTGCAGGGTCCTCACCCACAGTGCTCAGACCCTCCCCCAGTCCCGGCTCAGCGACTTTTCTCCACATTTGTTCAAATGTTTGATTAAGACCTAGAATTAAAATAAAAACACTAAAGTACTGCCAGAAGTAGAAGGACAGAGTCTCTTGACATAAAGAGAAACAAAACAGGAACGCTGCAACAGTGGGGACGAAACGTGCTGCCAGATTCGGACTGTGCTTGGCCACTGGTCAGGGGTGACTGAGGAGTTAGGGACCCATTCCCGGCCCAGAGAAGAGAAGAGAGAGCACTGAGCTCCCGATATTCCTAGAGGGAGCTCTCCTTCCACCCTGGAGCCCTTGTGGTGGGAAAGGCTAAGTAAAGGCCCTGGAAACGCCATCCTCCCCTCCAGGATGAGAGACAAGGACATCCTCTGCGAAATCACAAAGATGGCACCCCGCTCAGACGTCTTGCGTAGGCGGTGCGGGGTCCCTGTCGTAGCCCCTGGATTCCCCAGTGCAGCCCCTGCAAACACCGTGTGGACTCTGGTGCATGTTGTTAACATGAACAGTGGACACGGTGCTGGCATCTTTGCTAGAACAGATCAACACAGCCTCAAGCTCTGGGAAGGTGACTCTTGATCTGGTGACTGTGTTCTTTCCAACCCCCATCAAACAAGAGGATTGAAGCAGGTCACCCAGCAGGGACACCAGTAGGCACCACAGTCTTTCCCTGGATAACCTACCCTCCCAACAGAGCACCCCACTGGTCCCCAACTCAGAGGATACCACGGTCATTGGACTGTAGGAGCCAGCCTCAGATGAAGCCCACCTGCTGTGGGTGTGGCTCATTGATGAAGGTTTTCAGGTGCGGTGCTTGGGTGAGATGGAGACATTCCTTCCAAGATAAAGGACAATTTGTATGTTGCCCTTCCTGCCAACAAAAAAGAGGCAGAGTGTTCAGTGGTGAGTTGGCTTTAGGACAGAGTGTGCACACCAGGGGACAGGACTCCAATCCAGTCATCCAGTGAAAACCGCTTGTGGTCTGCGGATTCTGGATGGAGCCCAGAACAAGCAGGCATCTGCAGCAGAATAAGGCTCATTCGGTAGCCCTGGTGCCCAGGCTGCCTGACTGGGCAACCTGTGCAGAGCAGGACCTTCCCAGGGCCTCCCAGCAGTCGGGGAGAGCTGGCACTGGGTCCGTATGTCCAGGGCTTGTGGCCTTCCCAGACCCCTGAGCACTCAGCACACAGGGTCTCAGAGGCTGGTGCACAGGCTCCACCTCCTCCTGCTTCAGAGCCCACACCAGCAGGAGGGCAGAGCCCCTCCCACATGCATCCCAGCCACAGACAGCAGCTGTCACAGAGCAGGCATGCTGCCTGCTCCAGGTTCCCCCTGGCCCCCTGTGGGAGGCTGTTCCTTCCTTTGAGGCCTTGGTAGCAAATCCTCTGGGCTCCCTGACCTCTGAGCCCTCCCAGTACCCCGCTCCTTTCTCAGAACCCTACGCCATTGATTGATTGATTCATTCATTCATTCATTCATTCAACATGTGTTGCCTAAGGTTCTTGCTGCATGCTGAGCTCTGAGACTAAATACTCCCCCTGTCCCAGGCTGCTAGTCCCCAATTCTGCAGTTGCTTCCTGGATCTTTCCAGCCCCTGTGCATACTGCCTCCCACTCCTCCCCTGGACAGGCACCCTCTCCCCAGCTGTCAGCCCTCTGCCCAGACTGAGCAGTGGGCCTCTCTGGCTCTCCTCAGTTCAGGCCACCAGAGGGCGCCATTTAAAGAGCAGCCTCGCTGGTAGGTGGTCTCTGGGCAGGACAAGTGAAAGCACAGCTGACAGTGGGACAGGGGTGTGTGTTCTGAGGCCTCAGACATGCCTGGATGGTCTCTTACGGGGTCAGGCCACCATAATAAATGCCACAGGCTGGAGCATGGGCAAATGTGAGACCAGGGTGCCAGCCTGGTCCCATTACAGAGAAGGTATCTTCCTGGCTGGCAGACAACCACCTTCCTGCAGTGTGCTCACCTGGCAGAGACAGTGAGAGAGATTTCTCTCCTCCTCTACTTATCAGGCTGCCAGTCCTAGTGGGTCACGACCCATCCTCATGACCTCGTTTCACCTCAGTCACCTCCTCAAGCCCCATCACCACACACAGTCCCACAGGAGACTCGGGCTTGGGGGAATGGATTCAGGGGTGATTCAGTGCAGAAGGAAGGGTGTGGGGCGCATGCCCCTGACCGTGCACCCTGGATGATTCTGGAATCTGGGCAGTCCTCTCCGCCTAGGCAGGACGCTGCCTCTCAAGGGGCAGCCAGGCTAAAGTCTGAGGCCGCCCTGAACCTGGGTGGGAGGGCTCAACCCAGTGGCCATCCCCCTTGCTGGCTGTGCCCCCCAAACTCTTCTTCTGACACAGCCGCCCCACGAGACTGGCACAGAAGACCACGCCAAGGCCTATATAGACCCAGAAACTCAACAGATATGCGCACCCCACGTGGCACGCCCCCAGGCCCTGCCCAGTCTCCCCAGGCCTGCAGTCTAGGCCTCCACCAGGATGGGCCTCAGTGCACCCCTCTGGGCATCCCTGGTCTCGGTCCCTCTTCTGGGAGTCACTCACTGCTGCTCTTCTCCAGGCAACCAGCTTCTCTGGTTTGGGTGTCTTTCTAAGTGGTTTTTGTGAGTGCTTCATTTATGAAGGTGACTTACCTCTGGGGTCATTCTTACTGATATCTTTTCTCTCTCCCTTTTTGAAAAAAATGGAGGTTTTTTCAATGTATTGCAATCACTGTCCTCATTAGCATTTAAACACAGTCAAATTGCTGGGATTTAAAATAAAACGACCTAACTCAGTCCCTTCAGGGGCATCTTACCTGCTCCAGCTTCTCCCAGCTATTGGGTTCTGGCCCACCAGCTGAGTTCACAGCCTCTCTCCCGCCCCCCTCAGCCCCGCCCTCCCCCCTGTGCACCACAGCGGCTCTGCTGCACCCTCCAGCCAAGGGCACCAAAGCTTGTCTCCCCTCACAATCCTTGTGAGCCAGTAACCTGCCACCCTGGCTTGCCCAGAACTGAGGGGTTTCCCAGAGGAGAGATTTCAGGTCATTGTTATTATTATTATTATTATTATTACTGTAAAATACACAGAATTTGTCATTCTAACTATTTTTAAAGTGAACACTTCAGTGGCATTTAGTACATTCCTCATGTTGTACAACCACGACTTCTGTCTACTCCAGAACATTTTCATGCCTCATAAAAACCCTTCCCATGAAGTACTGAGTCCCTACTCCCTAACCCTGCCCGCAGCAACCACAGGTCTCCTTCCAGTCTCCCCCAGCACGTTCTCCAGGTCCCTCTGTCCTGTGGCCTGTATCAGGGACGCCTCCCTTTCATGGCTGACTACTAGTCAGTTGTGTGGATGGACTGCCGTTCGTTAATTGTGTGTCTGCTGATGGGCCTGTGGGTTGTGCTCACTTTGTGGCTGCAAATGGCAATGCCATGAATATTCATTCATATGTTCTAGCAAGAGACCTACGGCCAAGACGGAGGCCTAGGTAGATACAGCTTGCCTCCTTGCAAAACCAACAGGACAACAACAAATTTAAAATCAAAAAGAACCAGAACTGCCAGAAAATTGAACTGTATGGAAGTCTGACAACCGAGCAATTAAAGATGAACCATTAACCCAGATGGTAGGAGGGGCAGAGGCAGGCAGCCAGGGTGGGGAGGAAGCTGGGCAATGCGGTGCTGGCAGAGTGGGCAGTCCCACATCTGCGTAGGGATAAAATGGGAGGAACAACTGGGCAGTGAGACAGACTGCACAACCCAGGGCTCCAGCTTGGGGAAATGAAGCCTCAAAACCTCTGACTGGAAAAACCTGTGGGGGTTATGGAGGCAGGAGAAATTCCCAGCCTCACAGGACAATGCATTGGAGAGACCCACAGGTTCCTAGAGTGTACACATGCCCCCCAATCTGATAAACAGCACCAGAAGGGCCAAATTTGCTTGCGGATAGCAGAAGATCTGACTGTAAGCGGGTGGTAATCGGGCAAGCAGCATTGTTCCCTCTTGGACCCCTCCCCACAGACAGCGCCACAACGCAGCCCAGTGGAATGCCCCACCCTGGTCAATACCTAAGGCTCTGCCCCTCGCAATGTAAGAGCTGTGTCAGGACAAGGAAATTTGGCCGGAACAAAAGAACAGATCAAAAATCCCAGAAACAGAACTACGCAACAAGGGGATAGCCAACCTACCACATGCAGAGTTCAAAACCCTGGTAATCAGAATGCTCACAGAATTGGTGGAGTATGGTCACAACATAGAAAAACAAGTGAAGGCTATAAAAAGTGAAATAAAGAAAAATGTACGGGAACCAACAGTGATGGGAAGGAAACCAGGACTCAAATCAATGGTTTGGAGCAGAGGGAAGAAAGAAAGTCAACCAAAAAAGAATGAAGAAAGAAGAATTCAAAACAATGAGGAGAGGCTCAGGAATCTCGGGGACAACTTTAAACATATCAACATTGAAATCACACGGGTGCCAGAAGAAGAGGAGGAAGAGGAAGAAATTGAAAACTTATTTGAACAAATAATGAAGGAGAACTTCCCCAATCTGGCAAAGGAAATAGACTACCAGGAAGTTCAGCAAGCACAGAGAGTCCCAAAGAAGTTGGACCCAAGGAAGCACACACCAAAGCACATCATAATTACATTACCCAAGGCTAAAGATAAGGAGAGAATCTTAAAAGCAGCAAGAGAAAAGGACACAGTTTCTACAAAGGAGTTCCCATAAGACTGTCAGCTGATTTCCCAAAAGAAACCTTACAGGCAAGATGGGTCTGGAAAGAAGTATTCCAAGTCATGAAAGGCAAGGACCTACATCCAAGATTGCTCTATCCAGCAAAGCTCTCATTTAGAATGGAAGGGCAGATGAAGTGCTTCCCAGAAAAGGTCAAGTCAAAGAAGTTCATCATCACCAAGCCCTTATTGTAGGAAATGTTAAAGGGACTTATCTAAGAAAAAGAAGATAAAAACCAAGAACAGTAAAATGACAATAAACTCACAAGTATCAACAACTGAACCTAAAACACAACAAAAACAAAAACAAACTAAGCTAACAACTAGAACAGGAACAGAATCACAGAAATGGAGATCACATGGAGGGTTATCAGGGGAGAAGAGAAGAGGGAAGAATGGGGGAAAAGGTACAGTGAGTAAGAAGCATAAATGTAGGTACAAAATAGACAGAGGGAGGTGAAGAATAGTATAGGAAACGGGGAAGCCAAAGAACTTGTATGTATGACCCATGGACATGAACTAAGGCAGGGAGGGGAATGTAGGCGGGAGGTTGGTGCAGGGCAGAGGGAAATAAAGGGGAATGAAAATGAGACAACTGTGATAGTATAATCCATGAAATATACTTAAAAAAAGAACAAATCACTATGTTTTGGGGTCGTTCATGCCAAAAATCACCACCATAACTAAGTATACTTTTCTGACAAACAAGAAAAATTGTTTTTATCAACAGTTCAAACACAACTGAGGTTCTCTCTCTCTGTTTTTCATGTGAAGATAAAGATCTCTGTTTTTGTTAGCATTACAGGTCTGTTAATAATAAAACATTTATCCCCAAATTTCTACTCTTTGCTCTTTGCCTAATTTGTGGTTTATTTTCATTTTTTAAAAAATTTTATTTATTTATTTCTCAGAGACAGGGAAAGAGAAGGAGAAAGAGAAGGAGAGAAACATCAATGTGTGGTTTCCTCTCACACATCCCCCACTGGGTGCCTGGCCCACGACCTAGGCATGTGCCCTGACTGGGAATCAAACTTGTGACCCTTTGGCTCGCAAGCTGAGCTCAATCCACTGAGCTACATCAGCCAGGGTTATTTTCATTTTTTTATTACTGTTATTCTACTGCAGTTGTCCCGATGTTCCCCCTTTGCTCCCTCAGCCCACCCTTCCCACCCCCGCTCCCACAGTCCAGCCCCACACTGCTGTCCGTGTCCGTGGTCACTCGTACATGTTCTTCGAACAATGCTGCCCCCTGTTTCCCACCGTCCCCCTCCCCTGAGTGAGGTTTTCAAATGCTCACTCCAATCTGTCTTCCTGGTTGGCTGCCGGACCATTTGGGGTTACTCCAAGATGACTGGACAACAAGGCAGACTCTCCAGTCACCGACCTGCACTGTTTGGGGACCAGCGTTTCTTGGGGGTCGGATCCTTCGGCCTGACCTTCAGGGGTGGCCCCAGGTGCAGGTGGGGGAGGAGGCCCGGGTCCTGATCAAGGGCAGTTTTCCCTCAGTTCCTGTTCTCAGCCTCAGGCTCCCCCCTCCTCTGCTCCTCTGTGCTGGGTGAGCCTGACCTTCAGCCTCTGGTTCATGTTCATCAGATCACAAGTCTGGGGCTGTTTCCTGGGTGGGTGGGTGGGGTGCTCAGCTGACTCTCCGTCCTGACCAGGCTCTGAAGCTGCGTGTCCAGACCTTCCACAACCTCCCTGTTCACTGTCCCTGCGTCAGGGCTGCCTTCTCAGCCCTGCCGGGAGCTGAGGGGCCTGGGCCCCTCAGGGCCAGAGTGGGCCTGTCCTCATGTGTCCTGCAGAGGGAGGGAGCTGCAAACCAAGCACCAGAACACTGGCTTGTCCTTCTCCCCACCCCAGCTTCCTCACCCCCTCCATCTGATTCCCAGGGTCCATCATGGATGCCATCTCCCTCTTTCTTCCTCTGAGTTCACACACTTAGTTGTCCCGTGCTGTGCTGTCGCTGGGGCTGGGGGTTAGAAGGAAGGGCATGCAGGCCCAGCTCCAGTCCACTCTGCTGTACTGGAAGGCCGCCTGGTCTCCACTTTCACAACTTCTTCATGCCAGCTGTGTGATTGGCCCCATGCTCTGCCTCATGGCTCCTGGGACATCATCCCCTGTGTTTTTCTTCAGACAAACTTGGGCATCACTTTTAATGTTCGTTAACTCAATCAGCCCTGGCCAGTGTGGCTCATGTGTTTGGAACATCACCCCATAAACAAAAGGTTGTTGGTTTGATCCCTGCTCAGATGAGGATAATAACATTGTGTAACAACAGTCAGATTTGCCTGCACTGCACATTCTATCGGGATTTCTGAAGAGCTGATATTTGATGACAGCATCTCTTTCTGCAGCTTTGAGTGACATTTTACGTCATGCTATTTTCCTTCTCAGGAAAGTTTTGTGGTTTCCCAGTCTCTGAAACAGCCCTGTGAAGGCTGTTCTCAGCGCCAGTCAGTGGGAATGTCCGGATGCTCTGTGCACTGGGTCTTCGCAGGTACGGCACCTCACTGCCTGTTACTGAGATTAAAAAGATGAGTTTCTTCTTCTTTCTCTCCTAACTTGTGTTTAAAATATTTATCTTCATCTAGACACCTTGAGAAACTTAATCTTAAAACCTTTCAGTTGAGGCTTTGGCTTTGCAGGGGGGAAGATTGTATTATCTGCCAACGATTATCATGAGACTTTCCCCCAAGGCCCACGAACCTCTTGCTTCTGCTTCTGGCAGCTCTGCTCCTAAGGTTCAAATGCTGTCTCTGTCCTCCAGTTGGTCCGGCCCAGCTGCTTATCACCCAGCCTGGGGCTGGGGGACAGGAAGACTGGGTCCAGTGTCAGGCTGGGGTCAGGGACCTGTGGCTTCTTGCTGACACATCTGTGGCTTATCTTCCTGTCATCTGCCTGGGAGCCAGCCCCAAACCCACATCCACAGTGGAGGGTACGTGAAGGTTGGGGTCTGATCCAGACCAGCAGTGGGGGAATGGGGAGGGACCCTCCCCTCACCACCTACAGGGTTTGTCCTGTGGGCCTGTGGGCCCAGCCCCTCCTTTCCTGGGAGCTCACGGCCCCCTCTCTGATGGGGCCCCCAGGCCAGGTGGGATCATGACTGTGTCTCCTGAAGACTCCGGGTGCCCCCAAAGTACCCACAACCTCAGCGAGGGTGACAGTGACTCTGGACCCAAGAGGGAATGATGGAGTTCTAGAGACCTGAGCTAACCCGAGTGCTCCAAGGCACTCCTACATGACCTCATTGCCCGGATCACTGGGGACAGGGCAGTGGTTCAGGAGTGTGGGGACCACCCCCTCCTTCCTTCTCCTCTCCAACCGTTCCCTGGCCCCATCTCACTGTTGGTGGACAATGAGTCTCAGAATGTCAAAGGACAGAAAAGTCTGTGCCTGGTCGGGTGGCTGGCATCAGCCTCAGGTTGGATTTGGGGGACAAAGTTACTGTTTTCAGAAAGCAGGAAGCATGGGGGGGCACTGCCACTACTGTGGGGGATGGCTGGTTCCTGGGGTGCAGGCAGAGGTCCTCCTGGGACCTGAAGAGAGGTGAGGAGAAGAGCATCACACTGGCCCCTCTCTCACTCTCCTCTGTGCATTTTGACAAAGTTGGATCGTGCGCACGATGGACTAGGACAGTGGAACAAGTGTGCAGCAATGTCCTGGACAGGGGGAGCAGACACCACAGCCTGGGACCTCTCACCACAGAACCGTGTCCTGTCCGTGTTGGAGGCCAGAAGTCTAACACTCAGGTGTCGGCTGGGCCCCACGCCCTCCGAAGGCTCCAGGGAAGGGTCCTCCCTACCTCTGCCAACTCCCGGTGTTGCTGGCAAGTGGTGGCTCTGGCTCCAGCAAGTCCCTCCTTCTCCGAGGAGGACGTGCACCTCACGAGAAGGGGAGCAGTGGAAGTGCGGGGTCTCCTAGCACCTAGCTCTGGGCTCAGGTGCAAAGGCCCCTATTCCATTCATGCCCTTACTTTCTTCTATTTGTTTCATCTTTTTAAAAAAATTTCCCATGTGCATACTGTTCATGTCACTACTGATATGTCTCCAGCACCCAGTTCTCTGATGGGCTGCGAGAAGACAGTCAATGTTTCTCGTTTGACAGATGGCCTGTTGGCCACCACTGCTCCCACTGAAGGGGTAAGGGGGTAAGCCCTGCCTCCTCCCTCGTCCCACCCCCAGGGAGGGTGGGCTTTCCCCTTGCCCAGTTCCTGGGCAGGGAGGATAAAGGGGCTCAGAGGGGCCCAGGAGCAGAATGCAGAGAGACCTGGCATGGTGAGGCTGCTGCTCAGCCCCCCACCCTCTGTCCTGCCAGTCCCAGGGCCCTGCCCCATTACTCCCCTCACTCTGGCTCCCTTCTCTCCCTGCAGATGCTGTGGCTGTTCTTCCTGACCCTCCCCTGCTTGGGGGACTCCATGCCTGTGTCCTCTGGTGAGTCCTGATCCCCAAGCCTGCCCTGTCTCCAAACTCCTGACCCTGGTCTCTCAGAGGCCACCCCTGGGATTTGGTGGCAGTCCCCACATGGGGACGGCCCTAGGGGAACTGAGTATGAGGGCCATGCTGGGTGCCAGGTAGGGGTGCCTGGGTCCCTGATGGCTCTTCCTCTGCTTCCCCAGACCCCAGCCCAGGTGCTGAGCTGGTAGGCATTGTGGGAGGGCAAAATGCCCCCCCTGGGAAGTGGCCATGGCAGGTGAGCCTGTGGATCTCACCCCCGACAGATAAGATGTGGAGGTTCAAGTGTGGGGGCTCCCTCATCCACCCCCAGTGGGTGCTGACTGCAGCTCACTGCATTCCAGGGTAAGCCCCAACCTGCCACCCCTGTGGGGTGGTAGGCAACGTCAGGTGGGTCCTTTCTGCTCTGCAGAAGCTTCTTCGAAGCTTCTGGTCTTCTGTCCTCCAGGGAAAACCCAGTGCCTCAGAACTTCACGGTCCAAGTGGGACAAGTGAGACGCTCACACATTCACAGCATCCAAGTGGCTGAGGTCATTCGTCACCCCAAGTACAACATCACACAGAAGGGAAAAGGTGGGGCGGACGTGGCACTTCTCAAGCTGAAGGCCCCCGTGAAACAGTCTAACCTGGTCAACTGGGTCACCCTGCCACCAGCAAGGCTCACGGTCCCCTCAGGCATGAGGTGCTGGGTGACAGGCTGGGGTCGCATTGCTGTCAATGGTAAGAACCAGGATGAGGAGTTGAAATGAGAGGAGACTCAGGGGCAGACTCAGTGGGGTGATGGCCAAGCTTTGCAGATGAGGCCTTAGCTGGGACCCCTCCTGGGGCTTCTCCTGGGAACGGGAGGCAGACGGCTCCCGGGGACTCTGCTGAGGGGCAGACACCAGAGGAGCAAGAGCCAGGCCAGGCCACGGGGGTCTCTCTGCTCTCATTCTGTACCAGGCCCTGAGTGTGCCCTTATGTGGGTCTCCCCACTTTCCTCAGTTCCCCTTCCCCCTGCAGTCCCAATGGGGGTTTGAGAAATGAGGGGAGCGAGAACTTGAGGGACTTGCTCACGGATTCATTATGAAAAGGACAGAGTCAAATCTGACACCGTGCCTAACTTGCTCTGCATTTCTTGGGGAAAACACATGCTCTGGCTTTTAAAAAATAATTATTTGTGGATTAAAGAGCAATGTGCCCTGGCTGGTGTGGCTCAGTGGACTGAACGCCAGCCTGGGAACTGAAAGGTTGCTGGTTGGATTCCCAGTCAGGGCACATGCCTGAGGTGTGGTTCAGGTCCCCAGTTGGGGGCCCTGGGAGAGGCAACCAATTGATGTTTCTCTCACTCAACCATGCATCTTTCCCTCTTTCTCCCTTTCTTCCCCTTTCTCTAAAAATAAATTTTAAAAATTTTTAAAAAAACAAAAATAACAAGAAAAAATCTATCCCATTGCTTCTTTTCTGAGCTTGGTGCCCCCAGTGTCAACCTAGAGGTTATGAGCCACTGACCTGGAATGACCCAGGGAGTTGAAGCCCTGGGTAACTCCCACCCAGTAACACCTGGGGCACTGAGGCTCACAGTGTGGTCTTGGAACCCACGACCTGTTGCTGTCCATCCCTTCAGGACCACAGGCTGACCTGGCTTCTTCTCACAGAGCTGCTGCCCCCACCCCACCACCTGCAAGAGGTGGAGGTCCCCATTGTGGCCCACAAGATCTGCAGGCAGCGATACCAACAGATCAACCGGTTTATCAAGGACGACATGCTGTGTGCAGGGAGCAAGGGCCGGGACTCCTGCCGGGTGAGACCCCCGAGCCCTGCCCCAACTGTTGCCTCCATCTCTTCTTCCTGCTCACAGGGACCCTGAGTATTGAACATCTGTCTCTTCTTCCCACAGGGTGACTCTGGGGGCCCCTTGGTCTGTAACGTGATCGGCACCTGGTTGCAGGTTGGAGTGGTGAGTTGGGGGACAGGCTGTGGCCATCCCAACTTTCCTGGAGTCTATGCCCGAGTGACATCCTTCTTGTCCTGGATCCACCGCTATGTCAACTCATCTACTTGAGCCCAGGGCAGGGACAAGAATGTTGCCCACATGTGATGAAGGCAGTCACTCTAGGGAGTTTGGGGGACCCTCCCTACTCCTTGCCCAAAGCTAGCTTTTCACTGCACCTAGCACCTTCCTCCACCCCCTGCTCTGAATACCTTCTGCCTGTCCCCTCCTTCAGCATCTGTCTCTCCCTTGACAGGTAAAAGGGAGAGGCCCCACTGGGGTCAGGGTGGGAGGTAGCATTCCAGGTCTCCTGCCCACTCTGTAGCTCATTAAACTGCATCAAAACCAGAATGTGGACTGAGTGCACTTACCTGTGGGAGTTGCCGAGGCAGCTGCTGGGTGGGATCTTCCTGGTGGGGGAGCCCAGGCTACAGAAGGTGGATGGTGTTGGGAGGAGGTGGACGGGCAACCGTTACCGCAGCATGGACCAGGGCCACGTGGGTGGGTTCTCTTGGTGGGGTGAAGGGCGGGTTTTCTGCCTGGGCTCTGAAACCTCAGCACAGAGGACTGCTCCCCGAACAGTCCTGCATCAGAACTCCATCCTTCCTCCTTCCATCCCAATCAGCCAGTAACTGGTGTTTGGAATGACTCGGACTTGGCAGTGTGAAAGCAGAGAGATTTGGGTTTCCATTGTCACTCCTGCTCTTTCTGAGTCCATGTACCTAACCCTCCTTCTCCAGTGTGATCAGCTTCTTGGGCCCAGTAAAGTACAGCCCCGTTTCTAGGGGTGAAAAAGGCTACCTGCTCCAATGCAGAATCTCTGTCTCTCATTCAGAGCTTCTCTTGAGCAGGAGAACCTGCAGGAGGCCAGGGACAAGGCCAGTTTCCCTGTTCTGCCCATCTCAAGTTTGTGGGTACCTTTCACTCCCGGGTCCTCACTGGTTGGAGGTGGCCAGAGAGGAGTGAAGAGGCAGAAGTTCATCATTCACCCATACCGTTCTCCTCAGTTGGCGCCCCCTGCTGGAGAGGAACTAGGCTGCATCATCCTCCCACTCATTTGCAAAGCTCCTCTCTCTTTACTGTGGGTGGAATGAGGGTTGCAGTGGACCAGAAATGCTCCTCTGTTTCTAATCTAGTCAGCTGTCAGGTCACTCCCTGCTCCGAGGAAGCAATGTACATACTTCTACTGAACCCACCCCGTTTCTGGGTGGGTCCCTATATCTTCAGGTTGGGCCAGGACCCACCAGAGCCCTTGCAGCCTGAGGCAGCCCTCTATTGTGGGGGAGGGTCCTCCACACCCTTCAGAGATAGGCTGGTCCCCAGAGTCTCATTTCTCAAGTGTGATGGCAGCCTTTGAGAACTTTCAGTAACCAAGACCCCTACTGCCTGGGACCAGGGGGATAACAGTCCTCTCCTTTAACTGTGACCTGGGTGCCTGGGGGGAGATTGGACTCTGGAGTTAGGGAGAGTGAAAGTTCCAGGGTGGGTGGGTCAGGGGCTGCTCCCCCCAGGTGCCCAGGGACTGCAGCCTGGCTTTCCTGGGAGCCCGGAGCTCTGCAGCAAAGCCCTTTTCTGGGAAAATGAGGCCTGAGACTCAGCTGGAAGGCACCACTGTGCAGATGGGCCCCCTGGGGGTCTGCTCCACCCAGGGAGGGGGGAGGGGCTGACACAAGCATAGCCTGGCCTGTGCTCCTTGGAGTCCCAGGCACCTGTCAGTGGGGCCACGCTGAAGGGCGGCTGCCAGGTGACCCACTCAGATCCAGTTGGCCCTCTGCCTGCAGGAGGGTGTGGCTGTGCCTGCCTTGCTGCCTGGTTCCATGGCATTGTGAATCCCTTTGCAGCCCGTGAAAGCTTTCCTCTGCTGGTGGGAGGCATGGTCAGAGTTTTAGAGTTTGCAGGGTGAAGAATGCGGGTCTGAGAGACTCCAGGGCCAGAGCTCCCAAGGGAGGGAGAGGGGCCTGGCTAGGACCAGGTGTTGGAGGGAGGGCGGGGTCTGACCCACCTGAGCTGGGACTGTGTCTGTAGGCATGGCCAAAGGGAGCACCCTCAGGGCTCTCTCTCCTGAGGATGGGCCCACGGCCCTGCTCTCCATCTGGCTCAAATCACCACCAGAGCACCTCACCTCCTGGGCTGGGCTATAATGCCAGGCCGGCTAAGCCAAGAGGCCTGGGCTGGAGATGGAGGCTGGGGATGGCGTGTTGCTTGTAGTGTCTGGGATCAGTTCCCCCTGGGCCCTGGTCTGGCAGAGCTGGGGCTGGGGTAGCTGAGCCAGCGGGGCTTTGTCCCCCAGAGAGGCCCTTCCAGAGCCAGTCAGTGCCCAGGGGGACTCTGAAGTAAGAGCCCACAGGTGTTGGCCTCTTCTCCTAGTGAGAGGTATCCAGAGACACCTTCAGGGCTTAGAAGTGCATTCTACCTAGGGGCACACTCTCCCCTCGAGGTAGAAAAACACCTCAGTCACCATCAGACTCTCCCACCTGTGCTGGTGGCCTGGGGTCTCTGTAATAAAATCCACAGATTGGGGGTGTGTTCTAAAAACAACACATATCCATCCTCTTACTGTCTGGAGTCCAGAAGTCTGAAATCCAGGTGTCCGGGACCACAGCTCTTCCAAGGCTCTCCAGTCACCCACTTCTGGTGAGGCTGGTAACCCTTGGCCTGTGGCTGAGTTTCTCCCCCTCCCCCTCCCACCCCTCCCTGTCTCCTCTGTGTCTCTCTGCATCCTCACCTCTTCTGACGAGGACACCCATCACTGGATTTTGGGCCCACCCTACTCCCGTCTGACCTCATCTTCACACCGCAGCTACACCTGCAGTGACCCTGTTTCCAAATGAGGCTGGGTCTGAGGCTCTGGGCTTCCCTGACCCGCACGGATCTGCCTCAGGGGTGAGGCTACATGTTAGGCAGGCTGTGTGCTCCGGAGAGGGGAGCTGAGCCCTGAGAGATGCAGGGGCTCACCACACTGAATACTTGGGTTCCCTTGGTCAGGCATACAGGGACACCCCCTTCATAATGACAGTCGGTGACGACATCGGAGCCTCTCAGGTGAAGCAGCGTGCCCCACTCCTCAGAGGCTGCTCAGGCGGTGAAGTCGGGGACACTAAAGGCTGCCAGTTCTGAGGGTCCCAGTACCAGGAAGGGCCCCCCTGCAGGTCCAGGCTGTCGTCTGCACCACGGGACTCGGCAGACACTTGGTGTCCAAGTGTTGGTGTGGGCAAGCCCCATGAGGGAGTGACACTGTCAGGGCCAGGCAAACTGCACTGAGGAATATTATTATTATTATTATTTTGTCCTCACCTGAGTACATTGTTTTTCATTGGTTTCTACAGAGAGTAAGGGAGAGAAACAGGAATGAGAGAGGGAAGCACTGATCACTTGCCTCCCACACCTGCCCAGACCAGGGATCCTTCCCATCCGGACTGGGGTCCCATGCTCCTGCACCCAGACTGGGGACCAACCCCCAAGCTGGGTACGTGCCCTGACTGGGATTTGAACCTGCAACCTTCCTGTATGGAATGGCACTCACACCAACTGAGCCATGCTGGCCAGGGCCCAAGGAACATCACTGAGATGTAAGCTACAGCTGGAGCCTGGACGCGTTGACTTCCTTGTGTCTAGAGGCCAATGGGCACGAGGAAGTGCCACGATCTCTGTAGGGACAGTGACCCTGACCACTGGGAGGAGGAAGGGCTGCTGTGTCACAGTGGAGGGCAGGGAAGATGGGGCACTTCTGTGTCCCTGGGCACCTCCTCCTCCATTTCAATGGCAGATGGACAGCCGAAGCTCCTGGTCTCTCTCCCTCAGGGAGGACTTGGAGGCTTGTCCAGTGAGGGTCCGAGTTGGGCAGCTGAGACTCAATGACCAGGACAAACTGACAAATGTGACTCAGATCATCTGCCACCCCAAGTTCAACCGCACGCAGCCCGTCTGTGGAGGTGGGCACAGACATTGCCCTCCTGAAACTGGGGGCCCTGGTGACACTCTCCAAGCACATCAGCCAGGTCATCCTCCCACCTGCCTCCCTAAATGTCTCTGAGAAGAAGGTATGTTGGGTGACCAGCTGGGGTTCCATCAGCCTCACAGGTAAGGCTCAGGGAGGCCTGGTGGGGTGTGTGCAGATGCAGGGTGGTCTGCTGGATGTGTGGGAGCAGCTTTGCTGAAAACACTTTATTCCCCGCAGTTTTGGGGAGTCCTCCACCTTTTGGTTGTGGCAGAGTACACAGAACGAAAACTGACCATGTTAAGCACTGTTAGGCGCACAGCTCAGTGAGGTGAGCACACTCCCACTGCTGGGCAGCCATCACCACCGCCTCCTCCAGGACGTCCTCGCCCCCAGACAGCAGCTTTGTCCCCCTGCAGTGATGCCTCCCGCCCCCTGGGCCCCGGTAACCACGACCCTGCTCTCTGCTTCTGTGGACTCACCTGCTCTGCACATTTCGTATAAATGGGAATCACACAACGTGTGTGTGTGTGTACGTGTGTGTCTGGCTTCTTTCACTTAGCAGGAGGTTTTTCCAAGGTTGGGCTGCCTTAAAGCACGTGTCAGGACTGCATTCCTTTTTACGGCCAAATAACATTCCATTGTGTGGACGGATAATTTTCTTGTTGAATCCTGAGCTGACAGACTCTTTCCACCTTTGGATGTTGTGAATCGTGCTGTCATCAACTTATGTGTTCAAGCAACTGTTAGAGAAGCTGTTCTCAACTTTCTTTTTCAGTTACAGTTTGTATTCGATATTATTTTGTATCAGTTTCAGGTGCACAACACAGTGATTACATAATCATATATTAAGACTTTAAAAACTGTCCCCCCCCACCCTGATATCTGCAGTGCCCCCCGAGCACCACACACAGTGTCCACAGCACCACAGCTGTGCTCCCTGTGCTGGGCTGCGTCCCCGTGACTGTCTGTGATGGCCAATCTGTCCTTCTGCATCCCTCCCCCTTTTCACGCAGCCGCCCATCCCACTCTGGCCACCCTGTCTGTTTTCTGCGTCTATGGCCTGTTTCTATTTTATTTGTTTATTTCGTTCTTTGGATTCTGCATATGAGTGAGATCATGTGGTATCCGTCTTTCTGTGACTGACTGATTTCACTGAGCATAACGGTAAGATTTCATCCTTTTCATGGCCACGTGGAGTGTTCCACTGTGTGTATGTGTCCCCCCTTGTCAGTGCTCATCTGCTGAGTACCGAGTGTACTGGGTGCTTCAGTTGCTTCCAAATCCTGGCGGTTGTAAGTAACGCTGCAATGAACACAGGCATTCTCTCCAGTTGTGGTGGGGTTTCTTCACATATGTACCCAGAAGTGGGGTCACTGGGTCATAGGGGAGATCCATTCTGAGTTTTGGAGAAATTCCATGCTGTTTCCCACAGTGGCTGCACCAGTCTGCACTCCCACCAACAGTGCACCAGGGTTCCCTTTTCTCCACGGTCTCGCCAGCACTTGTTGTTTGTTGATTTATTGATGATGAGTTTATTGATGATGATTAAAACCTCACTGTGGTTTTAATTTGAGTTTCTCTGATGATTAGTGATGTTGAGCATCTTTTTATACATCTGTTGGCCACCTGTCTTTCCCCTTCTTAAAAAAATTAAATTTATTGGGGTGGCATTGGTTGGTGAGACTGTAGGGGTTTGAAGTGTAGAATCCTATGATACATCACATGCATGTGCTACTGAACAGCAAGTGGGGTCCGGCTGCCTGCCACTTCCCTCCAGGCACAATCCCAGAGGCAAAGCTTCGGTGATGAAGGGAAGGAGTCTTTATTCCAAAGCTTCACAGTTTTCGAATAACAGCTTTCCGCCAGCACTATTCACCTGAGCCTGTCAATTAAGACTAAACTCGTTAACACCTGAGTTCCCCTATCATTCTCCTGTTAGTTTGACTTTTCAGAGCATCGTGGTTGGAGTACATGCTGGTATGATGTTCACCTCCTTAAATTCGTGGGGGCTATTTTTGTGTTCCAACATGTGGTCTAACCTTGAGAATGTTCCATGTGCACTGGAGAAGGATGTATAATCTGGTGTTCTGGGGTGAAAGGCCCTGTAGATATCAGTTATGTCCATTTGGTCTAATGTGCTATTTAAGGCTGATATATCTCATGTGCGTGCGTGTGTGTGTGTGTGTGTGTGTGTGTGCCACTCCCTCTTCCAACCATGTTGTCTGACAAGGTCCAAACATGGAATGAGGGAATTCAAGGAATCCATCTTCCTGGAAGAGAGCGTGACATACAAAGGGGGGCAGCAGTTTTCCTGGGGATTGCTCTTAATAATTTCCTTGCTAATATTAATCATGGTCTCACTTTGTACCCTGATTCCCATAAGAACAGGCCATGAAAAGAAAGAGGCTTGAAGAGAGTCAATGATTGATTTGAGGAAAATTCTGAAGGAACAACTAGTTCTCCCTAGACTATTGAATCGTGCCCAAATTGTTTTAAACAAGGTGTTTATAAACCTGAGTAAGAAATTATCCCCGATTGTTCCCATAAAAGAATTCATGAATCAGTTACAACAAGCTGAATTATTGGCAGATTTTCCCACGCCTGTTCCTTACTACCCACAGATACAAAGGGTCTTTCAAGAAAACAAGAAAAAACTATATAGACCCCTACCCACACCTCAGGGATACCCCTGGGTAGCGTATTGGATTAATGGCAAATTATGGTATCCCCCAAGAGGAGCTAATAGTCTCCAGAGGGTTCCAGATCCCCCATTGCCTTATACAGGAGCATATAATGAGGATGGCATTAGAATAGTCAATAAGGATGGAGTCCAAGTGCCTTATAATAGTTTAAATTTCATGGAAAGGCTAGTTCAAAGCAGACCTCCCTGGTGTTTATTGACTAAGGAACATAACAGGTTTACGGTGGCTGGATTTCCTGTTTATCTCTCCTTACATGTTTGTTTTGGTGATCAAAAGGTGGTGGGATTGTTAGACACCTGTATTTCAGGTTTATTGATTTGCATAATTCCAATGAAGTTCCACAAAATAATTTCTTGACTAGAGAACAAAATCTCCTCTAATGAAATAGCCCCTGAATGTCTAAAGTTGTTGGAGTAACAGCCCCTCCTTTACCTTGAATAGGAATATATATCAAATAAAATTAGACAGGCAAAGAAATAAGAAAAGCTGGTTAGCTATTACAAACTAAGCACGTAGAAACAGTTACCAGGGAGTCAGATGACAGATTCTGAGAACTTTAATGAACAATAAGATATTTAAACTCTGTACATATAGCTATTTCTAGTTGTCTGATTTATGGCTCTCCTGGTCAAAACAATCTTTGTTTAATATAACTGAATCCATAGAAACTCTTGTACGAATTCCTGGTTACCTTTGTATTAATTTTTTTTCTACTTCCCCTAACCGCAAATGTTAATCACTACCAAAAATTAAAATATAAAAACCTGCTTGTACTTGCAATAAATGGAACAGAGCATCACCGTCCTCTGAGGAGTGTTGTCATCTGTCTCCCATCGCCGACGCCTTACCCACCTTTCAGGAACCCGTGGACCCAGCTGCGGCCTGACCAGGCCGTGTGTGTGTGTGTGTGTGTGTGTGTGATTATGCGATTACAGTTGTCCCATTTTCCCCCCTTTATTCCCCTTCACCCTGCACCCCCACCTGCATTCCCACCCCCTTAGGTCATGTCCCTGGGATGTACATGTCAGTTCTTTGGCTTCTTCATTTCCTATGCTATTTCTAACCTTCCCCTGTCTATCTTTTACCTACCATTTATGTTTCTTATTCCCTGTACCTTTTTCCCCTCTCCCTCCACACCCCCCACGAAAACCCTCCATGTGATCTCATTTCTTCTGTGATTCTCTTCCTGTTCTAGTTGTTTGTTTAGTTTGTTTTTGGTTTTGTTGTGTTTTATGTTCAGTTGTTGGTAGTTATAAGTTTGTTGGCATTTTACTGTTCATCGTTTTGATCTTCTTTTCTTACATAAGTCCCTTTAACATTTCATGTAATAAGGGCTTTGTGATGATAAACTCCTTTGACTTGACCTTATCTGGGAAGCACTTTATCTGCCCTTCCATTCTAAATGAAAGCTTTGCTGGAGACAGGAATCTTGGATGTAGGTCCTTGCCTTTCATGACTTGGAATACTTCTCTCCTGCCACCTCTTGCCCTTAAGATTTCTTTTGGGAAATCAGCTTGACAGTCTTATGGGAACTCCTTTCTTGTAACTGTCTCATTTTCTCTTGCTGCTTTTAATATTCTGTCCTTACCTTTAATCTTGGGTAATGTAATTATGATGTGCCTTGGTGTGTGCTTCCTTGGGTCCAACTTCTTTTGGACTCTTTGGGCTTCCTGGACTTCCTGGAAGTCTATTTCCTTTGCCAGATTGGGGAAGTTCTCCTTCATTATTTGTTCAAATAAGTTTTCAATTTTTTGCTCTTCCTCTTCTCCTTCTGGCACCCCCAGGATTCAAATGTTGGAACATTTAAAGTTGTCCCTGAGGTTCCTAGGCCTCTCCTCATTGTGTTGAATTCTTGTTTCTTCATTCTGTTCTGGTTGAATATTTATTTCTTTCTTCTGTTCCAAATTATTGATTTGAATCCTGATTTCTTTCCCTTTGTTATTGGTTCCCTGCATATTATTCTTTATTTCACTTTGCATGACCTTCACATCATCCTCTATTTTTTACCACCCTCAAGTATTTCTGTCAGTATCCTGATTATCAGTGTTTTGAACTGCGCATCTGATACGTTGGCTATCTCCTCATTGCTTAGTTCCTTTTCTGGAGTTTTGATCTGTTCTTTACTTTGGACCATATTTCTTTGTCTCGGCACACCTGTTACATTGTAAGGGGTGGAGTGTTAGGTATTCATCAGGGCAGGGCAAAGTGCGTTGCTGTGTTGTGGTGCTGTATGTGGGGAGGGGTCTGAGAGGGAACAATGCTGCTTTCTCGGCTTTCCACCCACTTTCAGTCAGTTCCTGTGTTTCCCACAAGCAAATTGGGCCCTTCTGGTGCTAATTCCAGGGTGAGTGGGTTTGTGTACATTCTAGGATTCTGTGGGTCTCTCCAAGGAATTGTCCTGTGAGGCTTGGAGTTTCTCTTGGTGCTGCAACCTCCACAGATTTTTACAGTCAGAAATTTTGAGGCTTTATTTACCAGCACTGGAAGCCGGGGATGCGAGGTCTGTCTCCCTCCTCCATTATTCCTTCTGGTTCATCTGTATGGGAATGTGGTGCCACCACCTCTCCTGCCTTGTCCTCCACCTGCTACCTTTCCATGAGCATTCTCTTCCCCCTGGCTGCCCCTCTCTGCCCCTCTTACCAGTCTGGATGAATGTTTCTTCTTTAACCCCTTGGGTGTAGGACTTCTGCACAGTTTGATTTTCTGGCAGTTCTGGTGATTTTTTCTTTTCAAATTTGTTGTTGTCCTTCTTTTGGTTGTGTGAGGAGGCCAATTGTATGTACCTATGCCTTCATCTTGGCTGGAGGTCTCAGTAGTTTTTCTTTTTTATTGCATTTATTGGGGTGACATAGTAAAATTATATAGGTTTCACATGTACAATTTTATAATGCATCATCTGTATATTGTATTGTGTGTTCACCACCCAATCAAGTCTCTGTTCATCACCATTTGTCCCCAGTTTACCCTCTTCTACCTCCCCCCACCCACCTTTCCCTCTGGTGATCACCATACTGGTGTCTGTGTCTATGAGCTTTGTTTGTTTGTTTGTTTTTGCTTAATCACTTTACCTTTTTTATCCATCCCCACAACCTCCCTCCCCTCTGATAGCTTTTCGTCTTTTTATAACTATGAGTCTGTTTCTGTTTTGTCTGTTTATTTTGCTCAGTAGATTCCACATATGATTGAAATTATATGGTGCTTGTCTTTCTCGAGCTGGCTTATTTCACTTAGTATAATACTCTCCGTGTCTATCCATGGCATTACAAAGGGTAAAATTTCCTTCTTTTTGTGGCTGAGTAATATTCCATCATGTAAATGTACTACAGCTTTTATTTAATCTACTCATTCACTTGATGGACACTTGGGCTGCTTCCAAATATTATCTATTATAAATAATGCTGCGATGAACTTAGGGGTGCATATATTGTTTTGAATTAATATTTCAGGTTTATTTGGATATATTCCCTGAAGTGGCATCACTGGGTTATAAGGCAGTTCCATTTCTAATTTTCTGAGGTAATTCCAAATTGCTTTTTACAGTGGTTGCACTAATCTGCATTCTCACCAACAGTGCACAAGGATTCTCTTTTTTCCACATCTCAGTTAATTTATTGATGATAGGTGTTCTGACAGGTATGAAGTGATATCTCATCATAGTTTTAATTTGTAGTTCTCTGATGATTAATGACGTTGAACATCTTTGCATGTTTATTGGCCATCCATATGTCCTCTTCAGAGAAGTGTCTATTTAGGTCCTTTGCTCAATTTTTAAATTGGATTTCTTTTTTGGTTGTATAAGTTCTTTATAAATGTTGGATATTACCCTCTTATCAGATGCATCACTGGTGAATATGTTCTTCCATTCACTGGGTTGTCTCTTCATTTTGTTAATTGTTCCCTTTGCTGTGCAAAACTTTTTTAGTTTTATGCCCCCTGTTTGTTTATTTTTCTTCTGTTTCCCTTGCCTGAGATGATGTATCAGAAAAAATATTGATGAGAAATGTCCAAGATCTTACTGCCCATGCTCCCTTCTAGGATTTTTATGGATTTGAGTCTAACATTTAAGTCTTTAATCCATTTTGAGTTTACTCTTGTGTACAGATAAGAAGGTTGCCTAGTTTCATTTTTTTGCACTAATCTGTTCAATTTTGCCTTATTGTATCTTTTTGACTCCTTAGTCTAATATTAATTGCCTATAAAGGCATGACTTTATTTCTGGGTTCTCTATTGTGTTCCATTGAACTATACATCTGTTTTTATGCCAGAACCATGCTGTTTTGATTACTATGATTTTGTAGGATAGTTTGATATCAGAGGTGTGAGTTTTCCAACTTAGTTATTCTTTCTCAAGATTGCTGTGGCTATTCAAAGCCTATTGTGGTTCCACATAAATTTTTGGAATATTTGTTCTAGCTCATGAAATATGCTGCTGGCATCTTGATAGGAATAGTGTTGAACCTATAGATAGCTTTGGGCAGTATGGGCATTTTAATGATGTTAATTCTTCCTACCCATGAACACATATATGCTTCCTCTTATCTGTATATTCTTCAAATCCTTTCTTCAGTGTCATAAATTTTCTGAGTATAGATCTTTTCTAAAAATATTTTGTTTGGGAACTTCCAGCAAGATGGAGGAATAGGTGGATATACCGTACCTCCTCGCACAACCAAGATTAGAACAACAATAATTTACAACAATAATTTACAGTCAGAATAACACCCAGATCCAGCAGAGGATTTATCTGAATGGAAGTTGCGCAGCCAAGAAGTTGAAGTAGACGCGTTCATCCGGACTGGTAGGAGAAGATGAGCCAGCCAGGCGTGGGTCGGCGGCGCGTGGAGGTTGGGGAAAGTTTGGCACGAAATCGGCGCGACAGCCATCCAGGGCGCAAGAGTGCAGCGGTGATCCCTGAGTATGCAAGCTGCGGCTGGCAGACCCAGAGGGGTGGCGATTGTGGACCAGGGCAGAACTCGCAGCCCGGGAGCCCAGAGAGGGGTCTGAGTGGAGGAGAGCAGAACTACCGCCATTGTTTTCTCCTGTCCCCGCTCCGGCTCCCGCCCCGCCCCCACATATAACGTCACAACCTAGCGACTGGGGTGCCCAGCCCCGGTGAACACCTAAGGCTTTGACCCCCACCGTAACAAGAGCAACCACACCGGGGTTGGGGGGGGGGGGAGGAGAGACAGGGGGAAAATATGTTCTCAACAGAGCAGATTAGTCTCCCAGGACTCATCTTTTTGAGCAACCAAGAAATAGCCAATCTATCAGATGCACAGTCAAAACACTGGTGATCAGAAAGCTCATGGAACTGGTTGATTTGGAGCGCAATTTAGATGAAAGGATGCAGGTTACCATAAAAGAGATGCAGGAAGATACTCCGAGGAGAGCCAATAGTGAAAGGAAGGAATCCGAGTCTCAAAGCAATACAGTGGACCAGAAGGAAGATAGAATCAACCAAGCAGGAAAGCATGATGAAATAAGAATTCAAAAAATCGAGGAAAAGATTAAGAGCATCCAAGACACCTTTAAACGTTCCAATATCCGAATTATAGGGGTACCAGAATCGGAAGGGGAAAAGCAACAAATTGAGCACGTATTTGAACAAATAATAAAGGAGAACTTCCCCAATCTGGCAAAGGGAACAGTCTTCCAAGAAATCCAAGAAGCTCAGAGAGCCCCAAAGAAGTTGGACCCAAGAAGAAACACACCACGGCACATCATAATTACATTAGCCAAGGTAAAAACGAAGGAGAGAATCCTAGAAGCAGCAAGAGATAAGGGGACAATCACCTACAAAGGAGTTCCCATCAGACTGTCAGCTGATTTCTCCAAAGAGACCTTACAGGCAAGAAGGGGCTGGAAAGAAATATTCCAAGTCATTAAAGACAAGGACCTACATCCCAGATTGCTCTATCCAGCAAAGCTCTCATTTAGAATGGAAGGGCAGATAAAGTGCTTCTCAGATAAGGTCAAGTTAAAGGAGTTCATCATCACCAAGCCCTTATTTTATGAAATGCTAAAGGGACTTATCTAAGAAAAGAAGATAAAGAAAAGACATGTAGAGTAAAAAGACAGCAAACTCACAAATATTAACAACCACACCTAAAGCAAAACCAAAAGAAACTAAGTAAACAATTAGAACAGGAACAGAACCACAGAAATGGAGGGCACATGGAGGGTTAGCAGCAGGGGGGTGGGAGGAGGAGAGAGGGGGAAAAGGTATAGAGAATAAGTAGCACAGAATGTAGGTTGAAAATAGATAGGGGGAGGGCAAGAATAGTACGGCAAATGTAGAAGCTAAAGAACTCATAAGTATGACACATGGACATGAACTAAAGGGGGGAAATGTGGGTGGGAGGGGGGTACAGGGGGGAGGGGAGAGAAGGGGGGAAATGGGACAACTGTAATAGCATAATCAATAAAATATATTTTAAAAAATATTTTGTTTGTTTGTTTGTTTTTAGAGA
Organism: Phyllostomus discolor; assembly: GCF_004126475.2. Taxonomy (NCBI): domain Eukaryota; kingdom Metazoa; phylum Chordata; class Mammalia; order Chiroptera; family Phyllostomidae; genus Phyllostomus; species Phyllostomus discolor. The sequence goes on along the minus strand of NC_040905.2, from coordinate 115,208,555 downwards.
CTGGGGAAGGGAAGGAGAAAGAGGAGAGAAACACAATGGGTGGTTGCGTCTTGTGCGCCCCCAACTGGGGAATTGGCCTGCAACTCAGGCAAGTGTACTGACTAGGAATCGAACCTGTGCCCTTTGGCTTTCAGGCCAGCTCTTAATCCACTGAGCTGCATCAGCCAGGGCAAGTCTTTTAAATTCTTGGTCAAATTTATTCCTATGTATTTTATTTTTTAAAGCGATTGTGAATGGAATTGGTTTTTAGTTTCCCTTTCTGATAGTTCATTATTATTGTATTAAATGCCACTGGTGTCTGGATATTTGTTTTGTATCTGCTGTTTTACTGAATTTATTTATCATTTTTAGTAGTTTTTGGTGAAACCTATAGAGTTCTCTACATACAATGTTATGTCATTGGCAAATAATGACAGTTTTACTTCTTCCATCCTAATTTGGATGCCTTTTTCTTTCTCCTTGTCTGATTGCTGTGGCTAGAATTTCTAGTACTATATTGAAGAAGACTGGTGAAAGGTTCAGGGCAGCAATAGAATTTCAAAAAAGAAAGACTGGTGAAAGGGATATTCCTGTCTCGGTCCCGATCTTGAGGGAAAAGCTTGTATATTTTGCCCATTGAATATGACGTTGGTTGTGGGTTTGTCATATATGGCCTTTATTATGCTGAGGTGTGTTCCCTCTCTAACCAGCTTACTGAGAGGTGTTTTTTTTTTTAAATTATAAATGGGTGTTGGATTTTATCAGGTGCTTTTTTGTATCTATTGATATGATCATATGATTTTTATCCTTCATTCTGTTTCTGTGATTTATCACATTTATTGATTTGAAGATATTGTACCAATGTTGCAACCCCAGAATAAATCCCACTTGTGTATGATCTTTATAATGTATTGCTGGATCTGATTTGCTAATATTTTGTTGAGGACTTTAGAATCTATGTTCATCAGCAATATTGGCTTATACTTTTTTTACTTTGTAATGTTTTTCTCTGGTTTTGGCACTAGGATAACACTGGGCTCATTAAATGAGTAAGCCTTTCCTCCTTTGAATTTTTGAAATAGTTTGAGAAAGATAGGTGTTAGTTCCTTTTTGAATGTTTTGTAAAATTCACCTGTGAAGACATCCTTTCCTGGACTTCTGTTTGGTGGGAGTTTTCTGATTACTTCCTCAATTTCACTGCTTGTGATCTGCCTATTCGACTCTCTGATTCTTCTCTATTCCATTTTGGATACATGGTATGTTTCTAAGAATTTATCCAATACTTCCAGATTGTCCATTTTGTTATATTTCTTACACTCTTTTGTACTTGTTTGGTATCAGTTGTTACTTCTCCTCTTTCATTTCTGATTTTATTTATTTGAGTCCTCTCTCTCTCTCTCCTTTTTTTTTGATGAGTCAGGTTAAAGGTTTGCTAATCTTGTTTATCTTTTCAAACAACTGGCCCTTGATTTCATTGACCTTTTGTATATTTTAAAGACTCTATTTCACTTATTTCTGTCCTAATGTTCATTATTTCCTTTCTGCTACTCTCTTTGGGCTTCATTTGTTTCTCTTTTTCAAATTCTTTTAAGTTTAAAGTTAGGTTATTTCCTTGGGATTTTTCTTGTTTCTTCAGATAAGCCTGTAATACTATGAGCTTCCCTTTTAGGACTGCTCTCACTGTGTCTCACAGATTTGGGGTTGTTATGTTTTCATTTTCAGTTTTTCAAGGTATCTTTTATTTTTCTCTCTCGATCTCATTGTAACTCATTTGTTGTTCAGTAACGTGTTATTTAGCCTCCATGTCTTTGTGTGTTTTTCAATTTTTGACTTGTGATTGATTTCTAGTTTCATACCATTATGGTCAGAGAAGAAGCTTGATATGATTTCACTCTTCTTAAATTTGTTGAGACTTGTTTTGCATCCTACCATTTGCATTCCTATCCTAGGAAACATCCATGTGCACTTGAAAACAATGTATACTCTACTCCTTGAGGGTGAAATGCTCTGAAACTATTCTTAAAATTCCTCTAATCTAGGACTTCTGGTCAAGATAGAGGCATAGGTAGACATGCTTTACCTCCTTGTGCAACCACAGAGAGATTTACAGCTATATCTCAAAACAGACAATAGCCCAAACTGTCAGAAAATCAAATTGTATGGAAGTCCAACAATCAAGAATTTAAAGAAGCCACATTTATCCAGATTGGTAGGAGGGGCAGAGTTGTGGAGATGGGCAGAGAGGCAAGGAGACATGGCGTGGCGTGGAGACGTGGAGGCAGCAGTGACAGCATACTGGGTGGTCCCACACTCACTTTATCATTTGTGGTGGATAAAAATCAGAGAGATACCTTGGGAGCAAGTGATCCTGGCCACAGGTCAGACCACATGGCCCAGGGTTCCAGTGACAGGAAGATAAATCCCCATAACTTCTGGCTGTAAAAACCAGAGGGGGTTGGTGCCAGAAACTGCCAGATTTTCAGGATAATTTGTTTAAATGGCCTGCATGGACTTAGAACATAGGCAAACCTACCCACTCTGGTATTCACCACCACGGCAACAGCTGGAATGGCACCAGTTGCATATGGAAAGTGAGTGAAGTGACTGGAAATCAGGCACATGCCAAGCAAGCCTCCAGAGGTCAGGCAGTGGCATTTTACCCTCCCCAACCCCTTCCCTGACACAGAGCCACAAACTGGTGAAGCTGGTTGCCCTGCCCTGCTGATTACCCAAGGTTCCACCTATGTAATACACAGAAACAAACATAGGGAGGCTGCCAAATTGAGGAGATGAAGAAATATGGCCCAAATGAAAGAACAGAACAAAATCCCAGAAAAAGAGCTAAATGTAATAGATATAACAATCTATCAGATACAGAGTTAGAAACACTGGTTATTAGGGTGTTCAAGGAACTCATTGGGTATTTCAACAATATAAAAAAGACCCAGGCAGAAATGAAGTTCACACTAAGTGAAATAAATAAAAATTTCCAGGGAATCAACAGTGGAGTGGATGAAGCCAAAAATTAAAACAATGATTTGGAACATAAGGAAGAAAAAAAGTTCAATCAGAGCAGCAAAAAGAAAATGAGGACATGAGGAGCCTCTGGGACAACTTCAAATGTACCAACATTCTAATCATAGCAGTGCCAGAAGGAGAAGAAAAATAGCAAGAAATTGAAAACTTATTTGAAAAAAATAATGAAAGGCCTTGGCTAATATAGTTCAGTGGATTGAGCATGGGCCTGTGAGCCAAAGGGTCCCCAGTTCAGTTGCCAGTCAGGGGACATGCCTGAGTTGTGGGCCAGGTCCTCCATGGGGGGGTGCATGAGAGGCAACCACACATTGACATGTCTCTCCCTCTCTTTCTCCTTCACTTCCCTGTTTCTAAAAATAAATAAGTAAAGTCTTTAAAAAAAAACGTTGAAAAAAAGAATGGAAGAAAACTTCTCTAAATGGTGAAGGAAATAGATATAAAAGTCCAGGAAGCACAGAGAGTCCCAAACAATATGGACACAAACAAGATCACACCAAGACACCTTATACTGAGAATGCCCAAGTTTAAAAATAAAGAGAGAAACGTAAAAGCAGAAAGACAAAAACACAGAGTTACCTACAAAGGAGTTCTGATAAGACTATCTGTTTATTTCTCAAAAGAAACTTTACAGGCTAGAAGGGATTGGCAAGTATTCCAGGTGATGAAAAGTAAGGACCTACAACTTAGATTACTCTATCCAGCAAAACTATAATTTAGGGTTAAAGGGCAGATAGGGTGCTTCCCAGATAAAGTCAAGTTAAAGGAGTTCATCATCACCAAGCCCTTACTATATGAAATGTTAAAGGGACTTATTTTAAAAAAAAAAAAAAGAAGATCAAAGCTATGAACATTAAAAGGACAACAAATTCACAACTATCCACAAGTGAATCTAAAAATAACAAACTAAGCAAACAACCAGAATAGGAATAGAATCATTGATATGGAGATCATTTGGACGGTTATCAGATGGGAGGAGGGTGGAGAATAGGGGAAAAGGTACAGGGAATAAGAAACATAATTGCTAGGTATAAAATAGACAAAGGGATGTCAAGAACAGTATAGGAAATAGAGAATCCAAAGGACTTATACAAATGACCCATGGACATGCACTAAGAGTGGGGATTGCTGGAGGGAACAGGGGTACTGGGCAGGGTAGGTCAAAGGGGGGAAACTGGGACAACTGTAATAGCATAATCAATAAATATATTTTTAAAAATTCATCTAGTGTGAAATTTAAGTCCACCATTCTTGTTGATTTTCTCTCTGGGAGATTTATCCATTGATGTCAATGAGGCATTAAAATCCCCTGCTATTACTGTATTGCTGCTAATCTCTCTCCTCCTGCCCATCAACATTTGCTTTAAGTCTATAGGTGCTCCTATTTTGGGTGCCTAAAGGTTTTCAAGGTTTATACCCTTTTGTTAGATTGCTTCTTTTGTCATTCTGAGTGTTCTTTTTTCTTACTATAACCTTTGTTTTAAAGTCTATTTTGTCAGATATAGGATATTGCTATCCTAGCATTGTCTTTCCTTTCCACTTGTATGAGATACCTTCCTCTATCCATTTACTTTTAGTCTGTATGTACCTTTTGTTCTGGGATGAGTGTCTTCTAGACAGCATATACACGGGTCCTGTTTTCTTATTCATTCAGCTGCCCTATGTCTTTTGACTGGAGCGCCTTGGCAATTTATTCTTATTTTTTAAACATTTTTTGAAGTATGTTTATTGATTTTAGGGAGAGAAGAAGGAAGAGAGTAAAAACCATCAATGTGAGAGAGAAACACTGATTGGTTGCTTCCCATACATGCCCCAACTTGGGACTAAATTTGCAGCCTAGGTATGTGCCCTGACTGGGAATTAAATCTCCAGCCTTTTGATGTATGGAATGATGCTCCAACCAACTGAACCACATCAGCAAGAACTTTAAAAATGTTTAAATATATATTTTTATTGATTTTAGAGCGGAAGAGAGAGAGAGAGACATTGATGTAAGAGAGGAACATTGATTGGTTGCCTTCCATATATGCCCCTACCAGTGATGAACCTACAACCTAGGTGTGTGCTGTTGTTACAGAACAAACAAGGGGGGGCCTGGGACGATATACTATTACTGAAAGAAGCCCCCAGGTCCATTATGTCCGCCGCCAGAGGAAAGACGTCTCTCAATGCCAGAGATTTGTGAAAAGGAAAGGAAATGTTTATTTAATGCTATACAAACTTAAAGTAGTGACCTGATGTCTTTACCAACATCCCAAAGTCCCTTAAAACACCCACAAACAGACACAGTCCTTCCTTCCCCCTTTACCCACTCCAGAGTACCGTATCCCCTAAAGCTGCGGGGGTCCCCACTCTGGCAAAGGCACGTGGTCCTCTCTCCCCGGGCCACAGGAGTCCCCACTCTGCCAGAGCCGCGTGGTTCTCCCTCTAAGGGCTGCAGGAGTCTCCACTCTGACAAGGCCACGTGGTTCTCTCCCTCAGGGCCACTGGAGTCTTCACTCTGCTAAAGCTGTGTGGCTCTCTCTCTATAGCTGTGATCTTCTCTGCACTTCCACAGCCGTGTGGTTCTCCTCCTCACACTAGGCTTCACATGCCTGAACTCATATCCTTCCAGCTTTACTGGACTGCCATCATGAGTCTAGGCAGGTGTGGCCCCAAGTCCTGCAGCCAATCATCTCCAAGATCCCACACAGGCGCTGTAGCTTGGGGGACCTGCCCCCCAGTTACGTCTTGGTGGGGAAGTTACTTCCATTCCCTTGGCTCTGAGCATGGACACAGCTATTTAACATATCTAAGCGACCAGCCAAAGGCTATAGATATGTTAAATGACCACACCAGAGGTTAGCTGCAAGGCTGTTACTATGCAAAACACCTCTCAATGGCCCTGCTCCATTTGTCCCTTCCCCCAACCCACACCTGGGGTGGGGGGGGCGGGCAGTGAAGACATCCTAAAATCTCCCAGACACCTTGAGTACTGGACCCCATTTTAAATGCCCATTTGGGGTCCCCCCTCTTGGCTGAACCCTGTAACACTGTGACCAGGAATCAAACCCCCAACCTTTTAGTGTACAGCATGATATTCCAATCAACTGAGCCACACAGGCAAGGGCAAATCTTTTTCATTCATAATAACTATTGATAGGTATATATTTATTCTCATTTTATTTTTTAACTATGTTCCTGTTTCTCTTTTCCTTCTTCCCCACCACTCCCCCTCTTCCTCTTCCTTCTTCTTCCTTTTTCTCTTATTCAGACAGGTCCTTTAACATTTCTATAACTCTGGTTTGGTGGTAACAAACTCCTTTAGCTATTTTTTGTCTGGGAAGCTCTGTATTTTTCCTTCAGTTTTAAAGAAAAGCCTTTTTGGGTAAGGTACTCTTTGTTGTAGGTCCTTGCTTTTCATCACTTTGAATATACCGTTCCAATCCCTTCTGGCCTGAAATGTTTCCATTGAGAAATCAGCTGACAGTCTTATGGGAGCTCCCTTGTAACTAGCTAACTGTCTTTCTCTTGCAACTTTGAAGATTCTCTCTTTGTCTTTTAGCCTTTGTCATTGTAATCATGATGTGTCTTGGTGTGGGCCTCTTTGGACTCATCTTGTTTAGGATGCTCTGAGCTTCCTGGACTTGTGTTTCTTTCCCTTCACCAGGTTAGGGAAGTTCTGAGTCATTATTTTAAAAATAGATTATTGACCCTTCCTCTCCTTCTGTTACCCCTATGATGCAGATATTGTTACACTTCATATTGTCACAAGGGCTCCTTAAACTATCCTCACTTTTTAAATTCTTTTTTTCTTCTTGCCTCTGTGATTGGGTGTTTTTTTAACTTGTCTTTTAAATTGCTGCTTCTGTCCTTTATTATATCCAGCCTATTGTTTGTTCCTTCCAGTGCATTCTTCATTTCAGATATTGTATACTTCATTTCTGCCTGGTCCTTTTCAATGATATCTATGTCATTTTTCACATGGTTGAGCATCCTTATAATCATTACTGTGAATCTGATAAATTGTTTGTCTCCAATTTATCTAGCTCTTTCTGAAGATTTCTCCTGTTATTTCATTTGGGCATGTTTCTTTTTTCTTCCCATTTTGACTGCCTCTTTGTATTTGCCCCTATATATTAGATAGATCCTCTATGACTCCCAGTCTTTGTGAGTGGCCTTATGTTGTGCATGTCCTGTGGAGTCCAATGGTGCTGTCTCCTTAATCCCCTGAGCTGGGTGCTCCAGAAATGTCCATTGTGTGTGTTCTGTGGGTCCTCCTATTGTAGTTGAGTCTTGATTGCTATTGGCCCATTTGTGCCTGGGATCAACCCTCAGGCTGGCTGACCATGGGGGTCAACCTTGACCATGGTGTGCAAGCTACCATACAGGTGCTGACCACAAAAATGCAGAATTCACCTCAGCAGGGTTTGGTGCCTGCTGAGATCTCCCTTTTCATATGCTGCTTGTGAAGCTTATTGGATCCTGCTCAGATGTTGTCTGATGCTTGCTACTGGGTGTGGGTGGTCCTTGAGTTCTTGGGAGGGACTCTGTTTCAGATCAATGTCAGACAGTCTGGGACTGGTCCTCTGTTACCTGTTTGGAACTACAAGTGATACACAGTTTGTGGCTGCCTTTGCTGGGCCTGGGTTTGCACAGGGGGAACCAAGATCTACACCAAGACCAGCTGTCACCAACACCAAGCCTGGGGGTAGATAGGAAAAATCCCAAAGCACCCTGCAATTTGCCTCTGCCTGCCTCCACCAGCTGTCTGCCTGTTAGGGTAAGTCACTGAAAGAGCCTGTATTTGTATTCGAACTGCATGAGGTAGGTTCACATGAGTTATTAGGTAGAGGTGAGTGGTTGCCTTGTGAAGGGAAGATGCTAGCCAGCTTTGGGGAAGGTGAGGGGTGGCCCCCACCCCAGAGCCACATTACTCAATCTGCCCCAGATTTTGCCTCAACCTCAGCAGGATAGAGCCACTAGGAACTGGGCAGCTGGGACTCCAGAGCCCAGAGAGTGGGTCTGCCAGAGGCCTGGAGGTTCTAGCAGATCTCTGGTGAGGGGAAGGTGCCCTTCAGGTTCACAGGAAAGTGGAGGGAATGGCCCCACCCTGAAGTCACTCAGCTCAGTCACTGACACCCCCTGCTCAGACCTGTACCCCTTCCAAGGCAGCTGACTCCTCAGCAGAGTGTAGGCTCCACAGGGTAGGGTGTGAGGGAGTCCAGAGAGTGGGACTGTTGCTTTCTCCGAGGCTGGTGCCACATGAAGGGGAGTGCTCCTCCCAAGAGAGATGGTGTCAGCAGTACAGGAGAATGACTGCACAGGGATCCCCGCAGTTGTCCCTTCAGCTCTCTCCTCAGAGCCACAAACCCCAGTTTTCCTCAGGTAGCTCTAGTCCTCCCCACCTTCTGTCCACAGGAAGCTTGAGCGAGGGGCTGCAAATGAAATTAGGTGGGTTGGCCCCTTAAGAAGGTGCCTATGTCTCTAGTGGACTTGTGTCTCTCCCCGATGGACAGAAACCCTGCTGCTTTCACTCAGAGGCTCTGTGGGTGCCACTTTCCGGCCCTGGTGCTGTAGGCTAGAAAGTGGGGCTTGGTGTTTAGACCCCACTCTTCTGAAAAGAAACCTCTGAAGCTGAGATATTCCTGTGGAACCTCAGTTGCCTTCCACAGGTGTGGGACCAGCCCTTTTCATATCTCTGTCCTTTCTACCAGTCTCTTCAGCTAGTCTTCAGTTGGTTATTTAGTTGACCTTCTGTACTTTAGTTGTAATTCTAGTTTGGTCCTGGGAGGTGGTGAGTGTAGCTTCCACCCACTCTGTCACCACCTGGGATTTTCTTCAAATTTTGAGGTTTGTTTTATTCCCCTCAAGTTCCTTTCTTCTTCTCTCTGCATAGCTTCTAGATTTCTATTTTTCATATCACTAATTCTTCCCTCCATATTATCAGCTCTATATTCTGAGCTTTCTAGTTCATTCTTCATCTTTTTTATTGAGTTCTCTATCCCCAGAATTTCTATTTGCTTCTTTTTTAGCGTTTCAGTCCCTTCAGTAAAATACTCCTTTTGTTCATTGATTTTATTTCTGAATTCATTAAACTGCCTACCTGTGTTTTCTTGTAACTTGAGTTTTATTTCAGTACTGCTATCTGGAATTTTTTTATCATTTAAATCATATATTTCCATGCCTAAGTTTATTTTCTGGAAATTTTTCATTCTCTTTCTGGGCTGCCTCAATATCTTGGTTATTCACAGTATTTGAGGGATTCCTTCTCTGCCTAGGTACCTATATGTGAGTGACACATCTCTATCAGGTTGATAAGAAGAAGGCTTTCTATTGTTTTCTAGTAGGTGACACTGAAGCACAAGTTTTTTGGTTTGCTTGCACTGCTCTGACTTCTCAGATCTCTGCAGGGTGGTAGAAAATGTCCTGTGTTCCCTGGGAGGGTGGGCATCTCCTCCGCATTAAGGTCACCTTGATCTCTGGGGACCAGCCCTCTGGGGGAATGTGGTGGGTGATGGGGTTCCACATCCATGAAGTCCCAGTGCTGTCCCTTGTAGCCCTATGCTGCTGGCAGTGCCTCTGCAATGGGTGGGGGTGGGATGAGGTAGGGGAAGCTGGCTGCTGTCTTTGTTGCTTTTCTCTTCCATTAATGGTGACTGGCAGGTTTCAGTGGCTTCCCTTCTGCATCTCCACCCAACCCTGGGATTAGTTGAAGAGTGTACCTTTCACTCAGGAAAAAAAATGTTTCTGTAGAATCACTTTTACATTTGCAGATAATGTGCTCTGCAACCGGACACTGCTATAGCTCCTGCTGTTAGATCTGGGAGAATGAGGGACGGTGAGCTCTGGCGGGAGTGAAGGGAAGCAGCCAGGCTTCCTGGCTTTGTTTCTCTGTCTGGAAGGCCTATTGCCAGACAACCATAGCTGCAACTCTATGCTTCATCCCTGCCCAGGTCACTGGGCTCAGCCCCAGCACATACTGGCCCACTCCTGCAGGAAAGCTTACTGCATCTCCCTGCTCCTCCTGGCAAAGGGAGTGCCAGTCACAACTCCAATTTCCCCTCTCTGGGCTGAGCCTGCAGTGGGCTTTGGCTGCAGTGAGCCTGCAGTGAGTGTGTCGCTGGCATCATCTCAACTCTTCTCCCTTTCCACCTCCCTGGGTTGCTCCCACTTGCCCACATGGAGATCAATATGTGGCTCTCATAAACATGTTTGTGTATTGATCAGGGAATCTTTTGTTGAATTATAGCTATTCAAACTGTTGAAACTTGAAAGGGAGAGACCAAGGGGACTTCTCACACTGTCATTCCTCTGATGTCACCCTGTATGTCCTCTGGAGAATTGTCTATTCAGGTCCTCTGCTCACTTTTTAATTGGATTGTTTTATTTGGTGTTGAGTTGTATGAGTTCTTTGTAAGTTTTGCATATCAACCCCCTACTGTATGTATCACTGGCAAATACCTTTTTCCATTCAGTGGGTTGTCTTTTTCTTTTTCTTGATGGTTTCCTTTGCTGTGCAAGAACTTTTTAGTTTGATATAGTCCAATTTATTTATTTTTTCTTCTGTTTTCCTTGCTCTAGCAGATATTAGAAGAAATACTGCTAAGAGAAATGTCAGAAAATTTACTGCCTATGTTTTCTTCTAGGAGTTTTATGGTTTCAAGTCTTACATTTAATTCTTTGATTCAGTTTGTGTTTATTCTCATATATGTTGTAAGAAGATGGTCTAGGTTTATATTTATCATGTATCTGTCCAATTTTCCCAAAAACATTTATTGAACAGACTGTGTTTACCTCATTGTATGTTCTTGTCTCCTTTGTCATATATTAATTGTCCATATAAGTGTGGATTTATTTCTGGTCCTTTGATGTATGTGTCTGTTTTTAGGCCAGTACCATGCTGTTTTGATTTCTATAGCCTTATAACATAGTTTGATATCAGGTGGTGTGCTACTTCCATCATTGTTCTTTTCTCTCATTTGCTGTGGCTATTCGAGGTTGTTAGTGGTTCCACATAAATTTTTGTAATATTTGTTCTAGCTTGTGAAATACGCTATTGGTGCCTTGGTACAAATTGCATTGAATCTGTAGATTGCTTTTGGTACTATGGACATTTTAGTGATGGTAATTCTTCCTGTCAATGATCATGGTATATTTCCCTTGGTACACATTTTCTTCAATTTCTTTCTTCCATGTCTTAAAATGTTCTACATAGAGTTCATTTAGCTCCTTAGTTAGTGTTATGTCTAGGCATTTAATTTTTTTATGTAATTGTCAATGGGATTATTTTCTCAGTTTCTCTTTCTGATAGTCCATTCCTGGTGTATAAAATGCAACTGATTTCTGAATTTTTTTTGTAATTTGCTATTTTACTAAATTTATTTATCATTTCTATTTTTTGTGTGTGTGGAATATTTAGAGTTCTCTATATGCAATATCATGTCACCTGCAAATATGACAGTTTCACTTCTTCCTTTCCAATCTGGGCCCTTTTTATTTCTTCATGCTGATTGCTATGACTAGGGCTTCCAGTACTATGTTGAATAAAACCGGTGAAAGGGACATCCCTGTCTTGGTTCCGACCTTAAGTAGTTTTACTTAAAGTTTAAACCTTACTTGAAGTTTACTGCACTTGTAGTTTTTGCCCATTGAATATGATGTTGGCTGTGGGTTTGTCATATATGACTTTAATTGTGTTGATGTATATTGCCTCTATTTCCACTTTGCTAAGAGATTTTATCATAAATGGGTGCTAGATTTTGTCAAATGCTTGTTCTGCATCTATTGATATGATCATATAATTTTTATCCTTTATTTTGTTTGTGTTGCATATTGCACTAAGTGATTTGAGGATATTTATGCCATCCTGGCATCCCAGGAATAAATCTCACTTGATTGTGTATTGCTGAATACATGAATGAACACATTTTAAATGTATTGCTGAATTTGGTTTGGTTATATTTGTTGAGGATTTTAGCATCTGTGTTCATCAGGGATATTGGCTTATAATTTTCTTTCTTTGTTGTGTCTTTATTTGGTTTTGGAATCAGGATCATCCTGGCCCATTAAAATGAACTTGGTAATCTTCCCTTCCTTGAATTTTTTGAAATATTTTGAGGATAAGTATTAGTTCTTTGAATGTTTGGTTAAAATTCACCTGTGAAACCAGTCATGTGATCTAGGACTTTTGTTGGGAGTTTTTTATTACTGCTTTGATTTTGTTGTTTATAATTGGTCTATTCAGATTTTCTGCTTCTTCTTGACTTAGTCTTGGAAGATTGTTTCTTAGAATTTTTCCATTTCTTCCATATTGTCTAATTTATTGGCATATAATTGTTCATAATATTTACTTATATCCTTTATATTTCTTTCTTGTTTTTAGATTTTATTTATTTATTTTTAGAGATGGAAGGGAGGGAGAAAGAGAGAGAGAGAAACATCAATGTGCGGTTGCTGGGGGCTGTGGCCTGCAACCCAGGCATGTGCCCTGACTGGGAATCGAACCTACAACACTTTAGTTTGTAGCCCGCGCTCAGTTCACTGAGCTACATTAGCCAGGGCTATCCTTTGTATTTCTGTGCTGTCAGTTGTTACTTCTCCTCCATCATTTCTGGTTTTATTTATTTGGGCGGGCTCTCTCTCTCTCTCTCTCAATTCTTGTTGAAGGTTTATCAATCTTATTTATCTTTTCAAAGAACCAATCTTAGCAGAAGCAGAGATCAAGGAAAAAATCCCATTTGAAATAGCAAAAAGAAAAATAAAATATCTAGGAATAAACCTAACCAAAGAGGTAAAAGACCTGTATTCAGAAAACTACATAACACTCAGGAAAGTAATCAAGGAAGACACAAACAAATGGAAACATATACCGTGTTCATGGATTGGAAGAATTAATATCATCAAAATGTCCATACTACCCAAAGCAATTTACACATTCAATGCAACTCCTATTAAAGTACCAATGGCATATTTCACAGACATAGAACAAACACTTCAAAAATTTATATGGAATCATAAATGACCCCAAATAGCTGCAGCAATTTTGAGAAAGAAGAGTAGAGTAGGAGGGATCACAATACCCGATGCTAAACTATACTACAAGGCCACTGTAATCAAAACAGCCTGGTCCTGGCATAAAAACAGCACATAGACCAATGGAACAGAACAGAGAGCCCAGAAATAAATCCAAGTCTGTATGGTCAATTAATATTTGACAAAGGAGGCAGCAACATAAAATGGAGTAAAAATAGCCTCTTCAACAAATGGTGTTGGGAGAACTGGACAGCCAAGTGCAAAAAAATGAAACTCGAGCACCAACTTACACCAGATACAAAAATAAATTCAAAGTGGATAAAAGACTGAAACATAAAATGTGACACTATTAAAGTCCTAGAGGAGAACGTAGGTAGGAAAATCTCAGATATTTCACGCAGAAACTTTTTTACTGACTTATCCCCTAGACCAAGGGACATAAAGGAAAGAATAAACAAATGGGACCTCATCAAAATTAAAAGATTCTGCACAGCTAAAGAAAGCAGTATCAAAACAAAAAGAGAACCAACTGTATGGGAAAACATATTTGCCAATGATACCTCAGACAAGGGTTTAATCTCCAAAATATATAAAGAACTTACACGACTGCACTCTAAGAAGACAAGGAATCCAATTAAAAAATGGGCAAAGGACTTGAATAGACACTTCTCCAAGGAGGACATACAGAAAATCCAAAGACACATGAAACGATGTTCAATATCGCTAGCTATCAGAGAGATGCAAATTAAAACCTCAATGAGATACCACTTCACACTAGTCAGAATGGCCATCAGAAACAAAGCAACAAACAACAAGTGTTGGAGAGGTTGTGGAGAAAAGGGGTCCCTAGTGCACTGTTGGTGGGACTGCAGACTGGTACAACCACTATGGAAAGCAGTATGGAACTTCCTCAGAAAATTAAAAATGGATCTGCCTTTTGACCCAGCAATTCCACTGCTGGGACTCTATCCTAAGAATACTAAAACACCAATCCAAAAGAACCTATGCATCCCAATGTTCATAGCAGCACAATTTACAATAGCTACATGCTGGAAGCAACCAAGATGCCCATCAGTAAATGAATGGATCAAAAAACTATGGTACATTTACACAATGGAATTCTATGCAGCAGAAAGAAAGAAGGAGCTCCTACCCTTCACAACAGCTTGAATGGAGCTGGAATACATTATGCTAAGCTAAACAAGCCAGGCAGTGAAAGACAAATACCATATGATCTCACCTTTAATAGGAACCTAAACAACAAAACAAAGAAACAAGCAAAATATAACCAAAGACACTGAAATAGAGGACAGGCTGACAGTGACCACAGGGGAGAGAAGGAATTTCAGGGGACATTGGGAAGGGTTCATGGGAACAAACTTAAAGGACACATGGACAAAAACTAGGGGGAGGATGGTAATGGGAGGGAAGTGGGGAGGGTTGGGATGGGGGCTGGATTGGGAGTAAAAGGTAGAAAACTGTATTTGAAAAATGATTAAAATAAAATTTAAAAAAAAGAACCAATCCTTGGTTTTATCAATCTTCAAAGATTTTGTGTATTTTTTTAGAGAGAGGGGAGGGAGAAAGAATGGTAGACACTGATCTGTTGCCTCTCACATGCACCCCAACCAGGAATCTGTCTGCAACCCAGACCTGCACCCTGGCTGGGAATTGAACCAGTGACCTTTCATTTTGCAGGAAGATGCCCAACCCTGAGCCGCACGAGTCAGGGTGGTTTTATTGATCTTTTCTAATTAGTTTTTAGAGTCCATTTTGTTCATTTCTACTCTGATCTTTATTATTTCCTTTCTTCTACTCACTTTGGACTTTGTTGTTCTTTCTTAAATTTTTTTAAATGTAAATTTAGATTGTTTATTTGAGATTTTTCTTTTTTCTTGCGGTAAGCTATGAATTTCCCTCTTAGGACTGCTATTACTGTGTCCCATAGATTTTGAGTTGTGTTTTCATTTTCATTTGTTTCAAGGTATCTTTTGGTTTTTCCTTTTTTAATATGTTTTATTTTTTAAAAAAATTTATTCATTTATTTTTAGAGAAGAGGAGGGAGGGCGAAATAGAGGGAAAGAAACATCATTGTGGTTACCTCTCACACTGCCCACACTGGGAACCTGGCCTGTAACTCAGGCATGTGCCCTGACTGGGAATCAAACTGGCTCTTTGATAGCAGGCCAGCACTCAATCCACTGAGCCACACCAGTCAAAGCCGGTTTTTTCCCTTGCTCTCCTTGTTAATCCATTCATTATTTAGTATCATGTTAGTTAGACTCCATGTTCTTGTGTTTTCAATTTTTTTCTTGTGATTAATTTCTAGTTTCATGCCATTATGGTCAGAGAAAATGCTTGATATTATAGCAATCATCTTAAATTTATTGAGACTTTTTGTGGTCTAATGTGTTTACCCTGAAAAATGTCTCATGTGTACTTGAAAATGATGTATATTCTGCTGCTTTTGAGTGAAACACTCTGGAAATATCAGAACTATCTTGTCTAGGGTTTCATTTAAAGCCTCTGTTGTTGACTTTATGTCTGAAAAATCTATCCATTAATGTAAATGGGGTGTTAAAGTCCTCTATTATGAGTGTATTACTGTTAGTCTGTCCTTTTATATCCATCGTATTTGCTGTATATATTTAGATGCTCCTATGTTGGATGCCTAAGGATTTACAAAGGCTATATCCTTTTGTTGCATTGGTCCCTTTATGCTTATGCAGTGTTTTTCTTTTTAAAAATGTATTTTATTGATTATGCTATTATAGTTGTCCCATTTTCCCTGCTTTATTCCCCTCCATTCTGCACCTCATTCCCACCCACACTCCTCCTTCCCCTTAGTTCATGTCCATAGGTTGGACATATAAGGTCTTTGGCTTCTACATTTCCTATACTATTCTTAACCTCCCCCTGTCTATTTTGTACCTACAATTTATGTTACTTATTCCTTGTACCTTTTCTCCCATTCCCCCACCCCCACTGATAACCTCCATGTGGTTCCATTTCTGTGATTCTGTCCCTGTTCTAGTTGTTTGCTTCATTGGTTTTTTTAGGTTTGGTTGCTGATAGTTGTACGTTTGTTGTCATTTTACTGTTCATAGTTTTGATCTTCTTCTTAGATAAGTCTCTTGAACATTTCCTGTAATAAAGTCCTGGTGATGATGAATTCCTTTAACTTGACCTTATCTGGGACACACTATACCTGCCATTCCATTCTAAATGATAACTTTTCTAAATAGAGTAATCTTGGATGTAGGTCCTCGAACTTCATGACTTTGAATACTTTTCTCCAGCCCCTTCTAGCTCACAAGTTTTCTTTTTAGAAATCAGCTGATAGCCTTATGGGAACTCCTTTGTGGGTAACTCTATCCTTTTCTCTTGCTGCTGTTAATATTCTCTCCTTATCTTTAATCTTGGCTAATGTAATTATGATGTGCGTTGGTGTGTGCTTTCTTGGGTACAACTTCTTGAACTTCCTAAACTTCCTAGAAGTCTGTTCCCTTTGCCAGATTGGGGAAGTTCTCCTTCATTATTTTATCAAATAAGTTTTCCATTTCTTGCTGTTCTTCTTCTCCTTCTGGCACCCCTATGACTTCGATGTAGGGATGTTTAAAGTTGTCCTGGATGTTCCTAAGCCTCTTCTCATTGTTTTGAATTCTTGTTTCTTCATGCTGTTCTGGTTCAATGTTTATTTCTTCCTTCTGCTCCAAACCATTGATTTGAGTCCCGGTTTTCTTCCTGCCATTGTTGGTTCCTGTACATTTTCCTTCATTTCCTGTTTTATAGTCTTCACTTTTTCCCTCTGTTTTGCAGCCATACTCAATCATTTCTCTGAGCATTCTGATTATCAGTGTTTTGAACTGTGCATCCGATAGGTTGGCTATCTCTTCATTGCTTAGTTGTACTTTTTCTGGAGCTTTGATCTGTTCTTTCATTCGGCCCAATTTGTTTTGTCTCAGTGCACCTGTTATGTATTTAAGGGTGGAGCCTTAGGTATTGGCCAGGGTGAGGCAACCCACATTGCTGTTTTGTGCTGCTGTCTGTGGGGGAGGGGTCCAAGAGGGAACAGTGCAGCTTGCTCAGCTCTGGGCCAGCTTTCAGTGACTTCCTCTGCTACCCACAATCAAATTGGGCCCTTCTGGTGCTGATTCCTGTAGGTTTTTGTGCATTCTAGGACCCTGTGGGTCTCTCCAATGAACTTTTCTGTGAGGCTGGCAGTTTCTCCCGCTGCTGCAACCCCCACAGGATTTTCAACCAGAGGTTTTGAGGCTTTATTTCCCTGTACGGAACCCTGAGTTGCATGCTCTGTCTTGCTCCCTGGTTGTTCCTCTCTGTTTATCCTCATGGAAATGTGGGGCCACTCACTCCACCAGCTGCTGCCTCACTCAGTCTGGCAGCCACCACCTTGGCTCGAGTCCTCTCCTCCTGGCTGCCCATCTCTTCCCCTCCTCACTGTGGGAGGGGGAGGCTCTGCAAGCAGCTTTGCTACTTATTCCCTTTACCTTTGGAGGGGGGCGATTCTGCCTGCAGAGAATAGGTCTACCAAGATATGATCTGATGATCTGCTTGGGAAGGAAATGTGGCTAACCTCTCAAAGGAGAAGGGCCAGGAGCCTTTTCCTCAAAGGGCTTTTACTGGGATTAATGTACACAGGAATACAGGTAAAGCTCATCAATCATTGTCAGGCAGTAAGGATCAAATAATAACATACAAAGAACTATGAGGGCTTATTCTGAGTCAGGGTGACATAACTAAAGGGATATAAAATTTTGGGAAAAAACTAATTTCCTGGATGAACCCTTTTCATAATATTGAGGACATTCTTAGCAAAGCAGGTTTCACAGGATTTTCTGTATTCTTTCTTAGGCCTGATTGCCCTGGGGAACCCGCCGTTTCCAGCACAGGGTGGCACCAACCTCTGTCATTGTTTCAGGCTTAAGTCAAGCAGGGGAAGTAAGGCAGCCAAGAGATTAGGAGACTTCTTGCAGACAGAATGAGGACTCAGGCTGCCAAAGCTAAGGGGCAAGGGTTCATCACGCTCTTTTTCTATAGCCCCCCAAGTCCTTCCCTGGGAGCCCCATTCATCACCGAGTCTGTCTTAGGTCATCCCTCTTTTGAGGAATCTTGCCCATCATTGGCTAACTCATCAGGCTCAGGGCTAAGCAGGGTGAAGTGAAAGAGGTACAGGCAGCGCCCCTGACTGGGAGATAAGCTTTGTCTCCTTAGTGGCTTAGGGTCCCAAGGTCTCTCACTCAGCCTTATCCATGGGGGGTTACAGCTTCTGAAACCAGGCAGGGTGGTTTCCAACACCTACCAGTCTGGATGAATGTTTATTCTTTAACTTCTTGGTTCTTGGACTTCCATACAGTTCAATTTTTTGGCAGTTCTGGTTACTTTTTGTTTTTAAATTTGTTGTTATCCTTTGGGTTGTGAGTGGAGCTACAGGGTACCTACCTACATCTGCATCTTGGCCCGAAGTCTGCAGTGTTCTTCTCTATCTATTTGTTTCAAAGCCTGTTTTGTCTGATGTAAGTATGGTCACCTCAGCTTTTTTTTTTTTTTTTTTTTTTTGGTGGAGGGGTTTCAATGTGCATGCATTATCTTTTTCAATATCTTTACTTTCAGTCTCTGTGTGTCTTCAGATCTGCAGTGAGTCTCTTGTAAACAGCATAATTATGGGTGTTGCTTTCTTTTCCATTCAACTACCCTATATCTATTTTATTGGAGGGTTTAATACATTCACATTTAAAATGATTATTAATAGGTACATATTTATTGCCTTTGTATTAAACATTTTTATGTTCCTAAGTTTTTCTTAAACAAGTCCCTTTAACATTTTTTTTTGTAATACTGATTTGGTGGTGATGAACTCCTCTTAACTTTTTCTTTTCTGGGAAGCTCTTTATTTCTCCATTAATTTTAAATGACAGCCTTACTGGGTACAGTAGCCTTGGTTGTAAATTCTTGATTTTCATCACTTCAAATATTTCATGCCAATCCCTTCTGGCTGAAATGCTTCTGTTGAGAAATCAGTCTTATGGGAGCTCCCTTGTGAGCAACTGTCTTCCTCTTGCAGCTTGTAAGAGTCTCTCTTTGTCTTTAGTCTTTGTCATTTTAATTATGATGTGTCTTGGAGTGGGCCTCTTTGGGTTCATCTTGGCTGGGACTCTCTGTGCTTCCTGGACTTGTGTGTCTTTTTACTTTACCAAGTTAGGGAAGTTATTGATCATTATTTCTTCAGATAGGTTCTTGACCCCTTGCTCTCTCTCTTCTCCTTCTGTTACCCTTATGATGCAGGTAGTGTTATGCTTGCTGTCATTCCACAAGTCCCTTAAACTATCCTAACTTTTAAAATTCTTTTTTCTTTTTGATGCTCTGATTAGGTGTTTTCTGCTACCTTGTCTTCCATATTGCAGATTCTGTTATGTGCTTCATTTGATCTGCTGTTAACTCCTTCTGGTGTATTCATTTCAGATATTTTCATTTTTTATTTTTTGTGGTTTTTGTGTTTTTTCTCCTGCTTATTATCTCTTCATTGAAGTTCTCACTGAGTTCATCTGTTCTTCCCCTAGTTCCCTTAGCATCTTCATAACCATTGTTTTGAACTCTGTACCTGGTAGATTGTTTGCCTCCATTATTTAGTTATTTCTCTGGGGACTTCTCCTTTTCTTTCATTTGTGGAATGAAAGAAAAGACCTTTGTCTCTTCATTTTTGCTGCCTCTTTGCATTTGTTTCTGTATGTTAGGTGGATCTGCTGTGTCTTCCAGTCTCTGTATGGTGGCTTTATTTAGTACCTGTCCCATGGGGCTGAGTGGTGCAGTCTCCCTGGTCACCTAAGCTAGGTGCCCCAGGAATGTTCCTTATGGGAGCACTGTTTTTGTAGTTGAGTCTTGATTGCTGTTGACCTGTCTGTAGGTCAGGTTGATCCTCAGGCTGACTGACTGTGAGGACTGACCCCAGCCACAGTATATGAGCTGTTGTGTGTAGGCTGACCCCACAAAGCAGAATTTGTCCCAGCAGGATCTGCTGCTTGTGGTACTAATCAGGTTGTACTCGGATGTGGTCTGTAGCCAGCCACTGGGTGTGTTCATTCTGGGACCTCTAGGAAGGAACTCCAGTGCAGGCAAATATGAGATATTGCCTGTGACCAGCCCTGGGCTGCTGGTGGGATGCTACAAAGTGATCTACAGTAAGTGGCTTCCTCTGCTGGGGACCTGGGTGCATGTGGGAGTGGTCAGGCTACATACCAAGGCTGGTTTCCACCAGTACTGAGCCTGGGTCAGGACACAGAAGGTCCAAGGCACCCCAAAATCTGCCTCCTCCTGTCAGCTGCCTTTTAGGCTTTGCCCCTGAAAGAGCCCCTGGCAGTATGTGAGTTTCATGAGGTGTTTCTCAGTAAGTCACCAGGTGGGGTTGAGTGGTACTGATACCGTCAGGTTGATACATATTCAAACTTGGCACCAGTGCTGGATCTGATGCCACTCAGCCCCTCTTGCCTGGGGCCTGAGAAATTTTGCAGTGGAGCAGGGCCTCAAGGGGGCCTCAGGGTGAGGCGAGTAGTGTTCATCAGGCTAAAACAGATGACAATTTGGCCATTTAGAGGGAGAGATTGTCAGGGCACACGGGGAAAAATGGCTGTCACCCAAAAGCCTCAGATCTCAGTCTCTCCCTGTGTGTTTCCAACAGTCCTGGACTCTGCTCAGACTTCTTCAAGAGCCTTCCAAGAAAGGCTGTAGTGGGCCCAGGCTGCCTGTAGCCAGTAGACTCCTCTGCATGGCATGAGCTTGGCAGGGCAAGACCACAGGGAATCAAGAACGTGGGGCCAATGCATATCCCCAGGCCAATGCCGTGGAGGAAGTACTAGTTGGGCACTCAGGGGGGAAAACAACCCTTGACCTAAAAGCACTCCACTCAGTCTCTCCCTGTACATCTCTGACAGACCCTAAGTCTGCCCTGACCATCTTGAGAGCCTTCTAAGAAAGACTTCAGTGTGCCTTGGATGGCGGCAGCTAGCTGAATCTTCAGCAGGGTGTGAGCTTGGGAGTTGGGGGGGTGGGGCAAGTGCATTCACTCAGGCTGATGCTCTATGGAGGGGGGTGCTCAAACCAGGAAAGGTGGCACCTGTGGGAGGTGTGAGGGAGAGACTCAGCACAGGGATAATGGAAGCTGCCCCTCCAGCCCTCTCCCCAAAACCAATGTCTCCCTGTGTGATTCCAGTCCACTCTGAGCTGCTGTACCTCTGCTGGAGACCAGGTTGAGTGCCTGTGAATGAGATTTTGTGCACTGACCATTTAAAAGGGCTTCTGAGTTTCTAGCAGTCTCCCATCTCACCCTGGCAGGTGAAATCCCCACTGACTTTCACAGCCTGTTGTTATGTGAGCTCCTCTTTCAGGCACTGGTGTTCTGGGCTGGGAAGCTCAGCATGGGGTTGAGACCTCTTGCTTTTCATTGGTGAGCTCTGCAGCTGAGATATCCCTCCAAAATCTCTACCAGCACACAGAAAAGGGCCAGCCCTTTTTGCATCTCTGCCCTACCTACCCGTCCCCATGTGGCTTCTTCTCTATGTCCCTAATTGTAAGACTTCTGTTCAGCTAGTGTTCAGTTGGTTATTCAGGCTGATTGTTCCATAGTTTGGTTGTAATTCTGATTTGGTCCTGGGAGGACGTGAGTGTAACTTCCTCCTACTCTGCTGCTATCTTGGATCCCTGCTTTCGGTTCTTCGGGATGTACACAGGGGTGTCTGACCTGTGGCCCGAGGGACACATGTGTCCCAGGATGGCTATGAATGCAGCCCAACACAAAATCATAAATTTACTTAAAACAATATGAGGTTTTTTTTTCTGATTATGTGTCACAATGTATTTAACATGTGGCCCAAGACAACTCCTCTTCTTCCAGTGTGGCCCAAAGATGCCAAAAGGTTAGACTCCTCTGATAGGAGTAGAATGTCTGGGTCATATGATAATTCTACATTTGAGTTTTAGAGGTGGGGTTCCCTGTTGAGCCTGAATGTGTACAGGGCTGGGGTTTCATGGACAGACTCATTGACACTGGGGATGCAGGTGTTTATTCTCAGCCAGGATAACAGGCCCTGCCATGCCTCTCTCTCCCTGGGTCCTCCCCATGCCAACATGGGGGTGTTTGCACCTTGATTGTCTCCTGAAGATGAGAAACCTGGGAGCGAGAGTCAGGGGCCTGCTATGATCTCACAGTGCACAGGAGCCTAAATCAGAATGAAAACCTGAACTCATCAGCTCAGAAGTGTTTCCTTCCTGTTGTAATCTATTTCTTTGTCATGAGCCCTTGAGCTATTCCTTTTCGAGGAAAAACATCCTGGATAACTCTCCTTGGAGCCTGTCCTCGGGCATGTGGAGACCAGCCTCTGGCTGATGAAGTTGGGCATCCTAGAACTGAATGGGCTTAGAGGGAAGCTGAGTCTCAGGGTCAGGTGTAGCTGATTCTAGACCCAAGGGTTGGGGCCCACAGAGCAGCTCCCCATGCCTTCCACTGATAGCTAGGGGTGGCCCAGCAGCAGTGGAAGGAGTACTTGAGTTGCTGGGAAAAGGCAGGAGCCTGGACCAGCCCTGGTTCTCAGCCCACCCCTCCCCACAGCACCTCTGCCCTCACCCTACCAGCTTCAGGAGGTGGTGGTCCCCATTGTGGGGAAAAATGTCTATGACCAGTGCTACCAGAACTCATCAAACAACATTGGCCAGATTATCAAGGACATCATGCTGTGTGTTGGGAATGAGGGCCAGGACTCCTACAAGGGTAGACCCCCCGGCTGCCTTCATCCTCTGTCCTCTGTCCTCTCCTAGCCTGTGCAGTCAGGACTCAGAAGCTCCATTGCACAAGTGGAAGTGTTCTCTGAGTCCTGACTCTCCCCCCTGGGTTTCTCTTGCGGGGATCCCAGATGTGCAGCTGGAAATGCACCTGGATCTGGGTAGGGATTGTGAGCTGGGGAGATGTCTGTGGTCATCGCAACTTCCTGGGGTGTATGCCCGAGTGATGAGCTACATTTCCTGGATTTGGCAATATGTCCCTCTGTCCCCTGGACCCTAGATGAGGCCAGGGGTTACCCCTGCTTCCTTCCCAATTCCAGCCTCATCCTCCCAAACCTCCTCACCCTTCACCCCTTCACAGTGCTCAGACTCTCCTACCCTCATGGTCCCCCAGATTCCCTGCCTTTAGGGTGGCAGAGACAGGAAGATGCTCTGAAGGCTGGTGTCTCTCACGGTGGGTTGGGCCAGGGTTAGGGGTCTGGACCCATGGCCTCCTGCTCACCTTCTGTTTCTCATTGAATTTGGAAAAGTCAGATCCAGACTGTGGCTTGGGATCAGGGATCATGGTGTGGACTCATTATGGCGTTGACTGAGGGAGCAGTGGGGGCCTCCCTGAGAGGTCCCGGGGCTCCAGGTCTCCATGTTTGGGCGTGGGGAGGTTTTCGGGGTACAGCTCCATGTGACGGCATTTCTGGAAGCTCAGGTGGGTTGTCCTTGCCCCAGTGTCCCTTCCTCCTTCCACTTTCATCTTCCTTTTCCATTCCTCCCCCCTCCCTCCATCCTCCTCCTTTCTATTTTCTTTCCCCGCTTGTCTATATTCTTCTCTTTGTCTTTTCCTTCCTGCATCGCCTCTCCTTCCCTTTCTTAATCATCCTTGATCAAAGGTGCCTAGTGTGTGGAAGGTCTTGGGAGTCAGGAGTTTGCTGAGTTGGTTCCTGGGCTCCTAACATCCACAGGGAGTTGAGGACAGACATAAAGACACTGCTGCAGTGAGTGTGGGGCATGGTGTGGAGGTAGGTAATGGAGACAAAGCTGGAGCGACACAGGACATGGACCTGTAGGGAGGGTCTGACAGGGCTGAGCTGCCAGGCCTAGCTGCTGATGCAAGAGCAGGATGGGGATTAGGGGGAGGGAGCTCCAGGCCCTGGAACAGAGGTGGTGCAGACAGAGGTGTGAGCTTGGAAGGGGTTTGAGCGGGTGGAGGGCCACTCTCAGAGTGTACCTGAATGTCAGCTTGTTCAGTTTTCAACTTCAGCATATCAGAAACAGTGGAAGCTTAAAGAAAACTCATAAAACATGAAAGAACATTTAACACTCTGGGTAGATGGTTTGAAAGCCTCCAACTTCAGAGGCTTATTAGAGATGCAGAATCCTCTATAAGAAACTCAAAAAACTGTCTGGAAGAACCAAAAATCAGTGTTTGTACTAAAGTACCCAACAACTTTATAGAATCAAAGAAAAGCATGAATGTTCAGTGGAAAGTGCTCTGTGAATATTCAGCAGATTAAAGATAAATGAATCCTTCCCTAAACCCATTTTTGTAAAACTGCAAAATGTAAACATTGAAAGCCAGCAGAAGCAAGTGATAGTTTAACCTAAAAAGGAATGATTATCAAACTCAGCAGATTTCTGATCAACAACAATCAATAGTAGGAGAACCTGGAGCAATACCGTTCATGTAGAAGGAGAAAACACTGTCAATATAAAATTTTACTCCCAGGTAAACAGTCATGAAACATTGAGGGCAAAATAGTGATATTACAAAACATGAAGCATGAAGAGAGTTTATCACCTACAGGCACTCATTAAAAGAAATATTTAAGGGTCTATCCCAGGAAAAAGAAATTTGACTCAGAGGAATGGTGTGGGACAAGGGAAACCAGGCATTTATGGGGAAAAGCACTCTGCATACCATTCTCAGAAGACACGCCTGAATGGCCATGAGCATTGATTGGCCTCCTTCACAATCAGAGGAATATTGAGGAAAATAAAAGAAAATAGTTTCACACTCAGCAGGTTGGAGAAAAAGTAAAAAGTACAATGAAACCATGTGTATACACAGTTGAGAAATGAACACCCTCTCACCCCCCCACTGGGGTGTGGAGTTGATGTACACCCCCCTGAGCAGTGTGGAAACGACTGGTGCAGTTGCAAAGCATTTCCTACCACCTGATTCAAGACCCTCACCCCAAGACGGGCCTAGGAGTATAGGAGGGGTTTTAATTCAGGTGGCAAACACAGCCACAAGCCCCACTTTGTTTCAGTCATACAAAGTGAGGGTGCAGCCGCACTGCCCACCCCTGCTGGGCTGGGGACAGGTCTGAAGGTGAGTAAGGGAGGATCTAGTGTCAGTCCCATCTGGGGCCCGGAGGTGGCTGAGACACACAGTTCTTGCTTGATCCACCCGCCTCTGCCCTGTTCTGTAGTATCTACAAGCTCTGGAGTCTGGGAGAATGCAGGCTCCAGGAGAGTGTGAGGTCCTTTCTGAGAAATGACCACACTCTCTCCTCCCTTCCCACCCATTTGTCCAGAGCCCTGGGAGAGGCAGCCGCCTCAGCATCTTCCCCCAGAGACATGATGTCCAGGCTCAGGGCAGAGGAGGGCAGTGTGTGGTGAGTGTCTAGGGGACAGGGCCTTGATGGGGCAAGGATATGAGGTGTGGGGCTGTCCCCTCCTTCAAATGAATTCACGTTCTGCCACGGGTGATCAGTTTCAAAGTCTGTGCCTCACTGAGCAGTCCCCAGAGTCACAGAGTGAGACTCCTGCCTGACCTTGAAGGCCCCTGTGGGCATCTTGGCATGACAGGGAAAGACCCCATTAGAAGTAGAGGATCTGTCATCATGGAGGGGCCAGTCTCGGAACTGGCCCCTCCATGACAGCTGGGACAGTGGATGGAGACCACCAGTCAGGGGGACAAGAGGGGACTTAGCTGTGCAACCCCAGAGACCTGTGGTTCCCCGGAGGGAAAAAAGCACCAGGATACTGGGCCCCTAAGGCCTGGAGCCTGAACCCCCTCTGACACAGCATCCTGGGGGTCTGGTCCCTGGGGAAGGGCCAGGGTAGGATCTGCTTGCTGAGCAAGGCTGCTCTTGGCCATCCTGGCTCCGGGCACTTGCTCCCAAAGCTGGTCTGCATTCACTGCTGCAGAACTGACCCACTGCCTGCGTGCCTGCCTGTGGTAGGATCCAGACCACCTCCCGTCAGGACTGCATGTGCCTCCTTCCTGGACATGACTGATGGATGGGCTCAGTGACCTGCGGATCCCCCTGGAGCCCATACAGGAGCAGTCCAGTGCCCACTGCTCCCACTGAGGGGTGGGGCAGGCTGGTTGGGAGAGGGGGTGGCACCCAGCTGCGAGTACCCTTTCTTCCTGCCATCCCTGGACAGGAGACCCATGTGGACTCCAACCTGGGCTGAGCCACTTAACCTGAGTTCTGACTTTTCAGGGACCTCCTAAATGTCTGTGCAGGACTGGGTGCAAGCCTGCATGTGTGCAGACTGCATGTGTGCAGACTGTGTGTGTGCAGACTGTGTGTGGGCACTCGTGCCCCTTGCTATGCATTTGCATGCATGCACTGGGTTGGCCTAAATATTCGTTTAGTTTTTTCCATAAATAAAAGACACATTTTTCATTTCACCAATAACTTTATTGATTTGGATGTTTTATGTCAGCTATCTCCCACATGGCAGAATGTTGATTGTCCTCAGTTAATGTCTCGATTTGATCGCTGTCAACTTCAACTTGTCTACCTGAGCATTGTCCAATGAGAAATCTCTAGCACAAAACTTCACAAACCACTTCTGACACATTCGATCAGTCACAGCACCATCTCCATACACTGGACAATTCTCTTCTTGTGTTTCAGTTGCGTTTCTAACTTTCTTGAAATAACAAAGCCGAATATGCCAAAAATGTTGCATGTTTTCTTCCATCTTCAACATGAAAATGGCTACACAAAAACTCACCATTTTGATAAGGTTTTTTTTAAATGCATGCTGATATGACAGCTGTCACAATACAATCCAACAAAATTGTTTTGGGTGAAGTTAAAGACAACTAAGCACTAGTAGGGCCATCTTAGGGAAAAAGCCAAATGAACTTTTTTGGTCAACCTAACATGTGACTGTGTACATGTATGCATGCATGTGCCTGTTCATATGTGCAGGTGCATGTCTCAGTGTGTGTGTGTGTGTGTGCCTGTATGTACATTGGTGTGATTGCCGTGCGTGTCCCTGGCTTCCCTCAGCCGTTCAGAGGGGCAGCTGCCCAGGACCACATAGGTGCTGGGCTCAGCTGCCCTGTGAGCGATCGCTCCTAACCCATGGCCCCCTTGAAGACTGCGCTTTTTTTCACTTTCACACTGATTTATCAAATGTGTCCCCTGGGGCTCAAACTGGAAATATCTGGTGTGCCCCGCCTCCTCACCAAAGGTGCGTTCATTATGAGGAAAGACCCCGTTTGCATTTCTAGGCTCTGTGTCCAGCTGAACTGTGACAGGTCCCACTGGGTCCCTGGGAGCACTGGGCCTCAGGGTTTTTGGGAGCCTCCTGTCTGGAGTCCTGGGTCCTGGGTGCTGTTTGAAGAACCAGCTTGGGAGAAAATGGATGGGCTGCCTGGGTCCTCCTGAGGTGGGCCTCTGGGCTTTCTTTCCCTTTCCCCTGGGCTGAATCAGCCTCTGAGCATCTCCCCTGTGCTGGGCAAGAATGAGGCTCCTGCTGCAGCTGTGAGTCAGGGTGGGCTGGGGAGAGGGTGCCTTGTCTGGGGTGTGGCTGGGCAGGAGAAGGACCTCTGATGCCCGTGTGGTCCCCAGGAGAAGCACAAATACCACCACCTCAATACCCCGGTGCCTCAAGTTTGCAAAACAAATTGGATGGAACATGGAGTCCTCACTTCTAGAGTCATTGAGAGGGTCCAACTAACTCATTACTGATACCCCCCCCCCACTAGGCCCTCAGAGCAGGGCAGGGCCCAGAGAGAGCACCAGGGGCCTATGCTACCCGCTGCCCCGAATGTAGCAGGTGGGTGTTGCCCCTTTCCTGGACCTCCTTCTCTCCTCCAGCCTTGGCCTGCCGTCTGAGGCCCCTTGGAGCTATTTTGGAGCAATGAAAGTGTCAGGTTCATGGGAACAAGCAGGCTCCAGGCCCCAAAAAGCAAATCCTTCATCCCCAAAGACAGCAGGTGTCCCAGACGAAGAAAGGGAGCTGGGGAGGTGGGAGACTGGCTTGTGCAGAGAGGCCAACCCTACAATGCCTCCTTCATCACCCACTTCCATGACGCTGTTCTTTTCACTGAGTCAGTGCTTCTCTCAGTCCCTCATTTAGCAACCAGCCCCACATCGCAGAGCAGCGTCCCACAGCTCTCTTACCATGCTCCTTGCCCTAGACCTGTCCTGCTGCATAAACTCCAATTGTTCCCAGGGTCTGCTGTCAGTCCTCACTAGCCTCATTTATCTGAGAAGCCCTATTTGTGGCCTGTGGTCCCCCAGAGATGGGCTGCCCCTGGCCCACTTCCTCTGTAGGAGAGATCAAGGGACTCAGAGTCCCCAGGAGCAGAGGGTGGAGACCCAGCATGATGAGGACTCCATCTCTGCCCAGGCCCATGCCCTCTCCATTCCCAGATCCTGGGGTCCCAGCCCTGGTCCTTTTACTCTGGCTCTCTCCTCTCCCCCTGCAGATACTGTGGCTGCTGTTCCTAACCATCCCCTGCCTGGGGGGGCTTCATGCCTGTGACCCTGGATGATCCTGACTGCATCCTGTGCCCTTGGTGCTTCCAGGACAAGCCCTGGAGGTGTCGAGACTGCCCCCTTGTGAAAAGCTTCACCTGCCCCTGATCTCTGGGAAGGTTATGGTCTGGGTCTCTGATGGGTGCTCAGCTTGCTTCTTCAGACCCTGGCCCAGGGCGTGAGTCAGTGGGCACCATGGGAATGTGCGATGTCTCAGCCGCGCAGTGTCAGTGACAGGTCGACCTGAGGTCCTACAGCATGAAGTGTGGCCTGTGGGAGGGGGGAAGTGGAGGCTCCCTCATCCATCCGGAGTGGATGCTGACTGCTGCCCGTTGTGTTGAACTGGCAGTAGGTCCCATCCCCTCACTGGGTGCAGGTGGGTGGAAGCACAGGTGGGGGGGTATGCTGTGTGCAGGAGGTGGGCTTGCTATGGGCCCCTTCCCAGCTCTGTGCATCCCCAAACTCCTCTGAGAAGCTTTTGGTCCCCTTTCCCCAGGGAGAACTTGGAGTGTGTGGCTTCAGGGTCCAAACTGAGCATCTGAGACTCTATGACCCATGACCAGTTACATAAGGCAGTGGAAATAACCCTCCACCCCAAGTTCAACCAGAGCCTGTCTGCCGTGGGGGGTGCAGACATCACCTTGCTGGCACCGGAGGGACACCTGTGTTGCTGTCAGAGCATGGCAGCCCTGTCACCCTCCCATCTGCTGCACTTAGAGTCCTTCCTGGGACAGTGTACTGGGTGACCAGCTGGGGTAACATTGAAAAAAACTGTAGGTATTAGGGAGACTTGGGGAAACATCATTAGGAATGATGAGGGCTGGCTGACTGGGGTTTTACAGAAAGTGGCTCACTCTATGAACCTTTGGGGTCCCACTGAACCCGCACCTAAAAGTTGTGGTGGAGATGCAGGATAGATGCGGCTGGGCTGCTGGCCTGACCTTGGTGCCCCAAGGAGAAGGGCCCCAAGGAGAAGGGTCCCGCGCATACGTTTCTGATTGGATGTGAGAATGAGGGCACTCTGAAGGTAGCCCTTGGCTCAGGGACTGTGTGGATCCTGAGAACTCCCACCCCCTGCTTCCACTGTCTGCGGGGTTGACTCGGGAAAGTACCTTCCCCCACCCACTCCCACTGTCCCCAGTCTCCTTATGAATACAAGTGTTACCAAACTCAAGGGGTTTGCCACTTGGGCTGTTATATTCAAGAATGAGATGTGTGCCCTGTAAGGAGCAAGGAAAACTTAGACCATGAGAATACAGGAACTGCATTGTAGCTAAAAGGAACTAACAAGGGAGACAGAGTGCAGGATGTAGTTGAGCAAACGTCCTATGTCATGCAGATGTTCTCCCCTGGGTATGCTAGATAAGCAATGCTTTGTTTAGTTTTAAAAATTTGAATTTTACCCTGTTCCCGTGCACGGTCTCTGTAAGCAAATAGCTAACTGCCACGTCAGCTTCTGTGAAATGCTTGCTTGCTCACGCCAAAACCCCTATATAAGGACTTAGCTGTAAGCACTCAGTGCAACTCTCGTCTGCAGCCCTTGTGGGTACCGTGTCTCCGGATACTTTGAGAGTTCGCCCCTGCGCAGGTTAAACTTGGCCAATAAAGCAACATCTTTGATACCCTGAAAGTCTCCGATATTTGTTCTCACGTTTGCTGGATGCAACATGCCTTGACTGGTGTGGCTCAGTGGATCGAGCAAGGGCTGCAAACCAAAGGGTTGCCGGTTCAACTCCCAGTCAGGGCACATGCCTGGGTAGCAGGCCAGGTCCCCAGTAGAGGCCACATGAGAGGCAACCACACACTGATGTTTCTCTCCCTCTCTTTCTCCCTCCCTTCCCCTCTCTCTAAAAAGAAATAAATAAATAATTAAATAATTAAGAAAGAAAGGTGTGGTTGTCATTAGGTAGTTTTATTTACTTGCAGCAAGTAAAGGGTACAGGATTCACATTCAAAGGTCTGCCTTCTGGAAAGAGGGCTTAGCCATTGCTTATATACAATATGTGGTTAATCACACATTGATTTCTTCTTTGCATTTGGCTACACTTTTCTGGTTGGGTTCCTGTCAAGCTCGTCCTGTTTACAGCTAAAACAGGGTGCTCCATTTTACCATGTAGCAAGATCATGATTTAGTAAGAACTGCTCAGACCTTCAGACCCTCGTGCTATCTAACAATTCCTCCTGAGATTTTCACTTCTCATTATTGAGAGGCTGGGGATGAGAGTTGTACTTCTGTAACTGCTTCCTGCTGAACATGGTCAAAATACAACTTTGAGTTAGAGGAGAGGCTTGGGTTTGCTAGTTCTGGGATTCCTAAGGACAGGAGTGCATGACGACAGCACTACTCTAACAGGTGACACGTGCCATAGGAGGTAATACAGGAGCAGGGGAAACATCAAGGAGACTGAGACCCTGCCACTCACAAACTCACATTCTGGTGGGGATCTAATAAGCAAGATGGCCCACAGTGGCAGCCTGCCCAAGGACAGAGTCCAAGCCTTTCAGAACTGATGCCAGCAAGGGAGAGAAAGGGGAAGGTGCTGTCATGTTAGAGTCTTCTTCCCATGTGACCCAGGACATCAAGCCATGATTTTTATTCAGGAATCGCCCATTGCTCTTCTGAGGTGTAGGCATGTCTATCGAGGACTTTGAAGGACAGGTAGGGTCTGGACATGAAATGACTGTGCGAAAGGGGGAGCCCAGTGGATGAAGAGCAGCAGTCCTAAAGGGGGATGGGATATCAGGAATAACAGTCCTGCCTCCTCATGTCATTCACATTAGTTACAAGAAACTTGTTCATGACCTTGACTTACAAGTTTCCGTGATAGATGGCTTGGCCAAGGTCCACATTTGGATGAATGAGAGGTTTCAGTGCATAATATCCAGTTTGTGCCCCCATGGTTTCTGAGACACAGTGATACTTTCCCTGTGGCTGAGTGAAGAACTGTACCTCATAAGACACCTTGGAGCAGGTGGTGAGGAAATTCCTGCAGAAGACAGCTTGGGAGGAGGTCTCTCAGCATCTGCTTTCCCGGGACAGTGCACTGCAGAGAAGCCCCTGTGAGGTCAGGAGGCACTGCCAGGAACATGTGGGTGCATGAGCACGCACACACACACACACACAAGGAGAGTACATCCTGTTAGCCACCACCCTCTAGTTAGCCAGCTACATGGCTGCAGCTCAGAGACTACCATGCTTCCGAAAATCAGGACACAGGGAAACACCACCGCTCACTTGCTGCCTCTTTGTCCCCAAACCCATTGCCCAGGAGGGGCTGGGATGAGGCTTGAGGTGAGCAGATTCCCTGTGAAGGGATCGGGTTTGATTTCGTCTGGCAAATGTGACTCAGCTCTGTATGGAACACCTTCAGAGATGAGGTGGTAGGCAGGAGTCAGACCTTCAAACCGAGTTTTCCCATGGGGATCGGGCCTAGAAAATGCATACAGACTGTTATGGCTTGCTCTTGCTAAAACTCCCTCACCCTGGTCTGAAGCAGTAGATGTGTATTGTCTG
Organism: Phyllostomus discolor; assembly: GCF_004126475.2. Taxonomy (NCBI): domain Eukaryota; kingdom Metazoa; phylum Chordata; class Mammalia; order Chiroptera; family Phyllostomidae; genus Phyllostomus; species Phyllostomus discolor. Next base: position 115,176,503 of record NC_040905.2, on the reverse strand, counting down.
TCTTCAAGGTAATTTCCAAAGCCTGTGCGAGTTTTTCCAAGGACGGAGCTAATCAGCTCACCAGCTTTCCCTTCTGCAGGTGTTATTTTCATTCCCTTTATTGTACCTGAAATGTAGATGATAATTCTATGTAATAGATAATAAACGCTTCTTTGATGTAAGACCCAAGAAAAATGATAAAAGCCTGTTCAGGAAAAGGTGCTCTCCTCTTGAGAGAGTGGCCATGCCATCCCCTTTTTCTCCACAGATTTCCTGTGTCCTGTGCATTCCTTCTCATCTTCCATCACAAGAAGAGGGCTCTGCTGGCCGGAGTCCGCCACATCCCTGTATACTTTTCTCTATTTCACTTTGCATAGCCTTCACATCTTCCTCTGTTTTGTGACCATACTCAACAAATCCTGTGAGCCTCCTGATTATCATTGTTTTGAACTCTGCATCTGATGTGTCAGCTGTCTCCTTGTTGCTTAGTTCTTTTTCTGGAATTTTGATCTGTTCTTTCATTTGGGCCACATTTCTTTATCTTGGTGCAGTTGTAAGGGGTGGAGCCTTAGGTACTGGGCAGGGTGGGGCATCTGACTTGGCTGGGTTGTGCTGCTGAATGTGGGGAGGGGTCTGAGAAGTAACTACGCTTCCTGCTGGGCTCTCCACATGGTCTCAGTCAGTTCCTCTGCTACCCAAAAGCAAAGTGGGCCCTTCTGGTGCTGATTCCCAGGATGGTGGGCATCTGTACACTCTAGGACCCTGTGGGTCTCTCCAATGCATTGTCCTGTGAGGCTGGGAATTTATCCTGCCTCCATAACCCCCACAGGTTTTGCCAGTCAGAGGTTTTGAGACTTTATTTCCATGAGCTGGAACCCTGGATTGTGCAGTCTGTCTCACTCCCAAGTTGTTCCTCCCAGTTTATCCCCACGCAGATGTGGGACCACTAGCTCTGCCAGCACTGCCTTGCCGAGCTTCCTCTCCACCCAGGCTGCCCATCTCTTCCCCTCCTACCATCTGGATTAATGGTTTGTCTTTAATTGCTCAGTTGTGACTCTTGTACAGTTCAATTTTCTGGCAGTTCTGGTTCTTTCTGTCTTTAACTTTGCTGTTGTCCTTTTGGTTGTGTGAGGAGGCAAGGTGTATCTACCAAGGCATCCATCTTGGCCATAGGTCTCTTGATAGAACATGTCAATGAATATTCATGGCATTGCCATTTGCAGCCACAAAGTGAGTACAACCCCCAGGCCCATCAACAGACACCCAATTAATGAACTTCAGTCCATTGTTGGGAACCAACCTGCCTGGTATCAGAAGCTGTAACCCCCGCCAAGACTAAGGCTGAGGGAATAACCTTGAACTGTAAGCCAGCAAGGAGACAAAAGCTTATGTCTCTGGCAGGAGAGCCGCTTCTGCTCCTTTTACTTCCCCCTGCTTGGCCCCAGTGCTTGGTTGGTTAGTCAATGACCGGTAAGATTCCCCAAGGGGGGGACGACCTAAGACAGGCACGATCACGTGTAAGACCCCCAAGGAAGGACTTTGGGGGCTACGGCAAAAGGGGGTGATGGACCCTTGCCCCTTGGCTTTGACATAGCCTGAGTCCTCATTGTCTGTGAGAAAATCTCCTAATCTCTTGGCTGCCTTATTTCCCTTGCTCCACCTAAGCCTGAAACAATGACAGGGTGGTACCTCCCTGTGCTGGAAAGGGCAGATTCCCCGGGTGATCAGGCCTAAGAAAGAATATGTAAAATCCTGTGAAACCTGCTTTGTTTAGAATGCTCTCAGTTGAATGATAAGGGTCCAAGGAAGAAGTAAGTTTGTTCCTCAAAGTTTTACAGCTCTTTAACCCTGACTCAAAATAGGCCCTCAGACTTCCTTGTTATCTATTGTTTGATCCTTACTTCCTAGCAATGAGTAATGGGCTTTACCTGAATTCATATGCAAATGAACCCAATAAAAAGCCACCCCAGTGGGGGAACAAGGCGCTTCCCACTAGAGAGAGTGGCCATTCTGTTCCTACTTCCCCACAGGACCTGGTTGTCTCTATGTACATTTTTCTCGAGTGTTGACCAGCCATCCGCAGAGTTCCGAGGTCACTGCCAGTCAGTGGTCACATCAGCCCATCCACACAACTGACTAGTAGTTGGCCATGAAGGGAGGTGTCCCTGACACAGGCCACAGCACGGAGTGACCTGGAGAACGTGCTGATGGAGAGAGTCTCTGTAATGTGCGAGTCCACTCCCGTGCAGTGTCCAGGACAGGCAGGTCCACAAAGACGGGAAGCTGATCGGTGGTTGCTGTGGGCAGGGGGAGGGAGTGCATAGTGAGGACTTCACGGGAAGGGTTTCGGGGGCATGAAAATGTTCTGTAAGTACACAGGTGGTGGTTGTACAACATTAGGAATGTACTAAATGCCACTGAACTGCTCACTTTCAAAATGGTTACAATGGCAAATTTTGTGTTTTACAGTAATAATAATAATGCCCTGAAATCTCTCCTCTGGGAAACCCCTCAGTTCTGGGCGAGTCACGGTGGCAGGTTACTGGCTCACAAGGATTGTGAGGGGAGCACAAGCTCTGGTGCCCTTGGCTGGTGAATGCAGCAAGCCTCTGTGGTGCACAGTGGGGAGGGCGGGGCTGAGGGGGTGGGAGAGAGGCTGTAAACTCAGCTGGTGGGCCAGAACTGGCTGCTGGGAGAACCTGGAGCAGGTAAGATGCCACTGCAGGGAGTGAGTTAGGTTGTTTTGTTTTTAAATCCCAGGAATTTGACTGTGCTTAAATGCTAATGAGGACAGTGAATCTGGGGCATTGAAAAAACCTCCTTTTTTTTTCAAAATGGAAAGAGAAAAAGTATCAGTAAGAATGACCCCAGAGGTAAGTCCCCTTCATAAATGAAGCACTCACAAAAACCACTTAGAAAGACACCCAAAGCTGGTTGTCTGGAGAAGAGCAGCAGTGAGCGACTCCCAGAAGAGGGACTGAGACCAGGGATGCCCAGAGGGGTGCACTGAGGCCTGTCCTGGGGGAGGCCTGGACTGCAGGCCTGGGGAGACTGGGCAGGGCCTGGGAGGCGTGCCAAGTGGGGTGCCCACGTCTGTTGAGTTTCTGGGTCCGGATAGGTTGTGGCGAGGTCTTCTGTGCCAGTCTCATGGGGCAGCTGTGTGAGCAGAAGAGTTTGGGGGCACAGCCAGAAAGGGAGATGGCCACTGGGTGGTACCCTCCCACCCAGGTTCAGGGCGGCCTCAGACTTTAGCTGTGCTGCCTCTTGAGAGGCAGCATCCTGCCCAGGCGGAGAGGACTGCCCAGATTCCAGAATCATCCAGGGTGCACGGTCAGGGGCGTGGGCCCCACACCCTTCCCTCTACACTGAATTACCCCTGAATGCATTCCCCCAAGCCCGAGTCTCCTGTGGGACTGTGTGTGGTGATGGGGCTTGAGGAGGTGACTGAGGTGAAATGAGGTCATGAGGATGGACCCTGACCCACTAGGACTGGCAGCCTGATAAGAAGAGGAGGAGAGAAATCTCTCTCAGTCTCTCTGCCAGGTGAGCACACTGCAGGAAGGTGGTTGTCTGCCAGCCAGGAAGACACCTTCACTGAAATGGGACCAGGCTGGCACCCTGGTCTTGGACTTGCAGAGCATGCTCCAGCCTGTGGCATTTATTATGGTGGCCTGAGCCCCATAAGAGACCATCCAGGCATGTCTGAGGCCTCAGAACACACACCCCTGTCCCACTGTCAGCTGTGCTTTCACTTCTCCTGCCCAGAGACCACCTACCAGGGAGGCTGCTCTTTAAATGGCGCCCTCTAGTGGCCTGCACTGAGAGAGCCAGAGAGGCCCACTGCTCAGTCTGGGTAGAAGGCTGACAGCTGGGGAATGCGTGCCTGTCCAGAGGAGGAGTGGGAGGCAGTATGCACAGGGGCTGGAAAGATCCAGGAAGCAACTGCAGAGCTGGGTACTAGCAGCCCTGGGGCAGGGGGAGTATTTAGTCATGGTGCTCAGCATGCAGCAAGAACCTTAGGGGCGGCACGTTGAAAGAATGAATGAATGCATGAATGGCATAGAGTTCTCAGAAAGGAGGAGGGCTACCTGGAGGGCTCAGAGGTCAGGGAGCCCAGAGATTTTGCTACCAAGGCCTCAAAGGAAGGAACAGCCTCCCACAGCAAGGTGCGAGGAACTGGAGCAGGGAGCATGCCTGCTCTGTGACAGCTGCTGTCTTTGGCTGGGATGCGGGAGGGGCTCTGCCCAGCTGGTGTGGGGTCTGAAGCAGGAGGAAGTGGAGCTTGTGCACCAGCCTCTGAGACGCCGTGTGCTGAGTGCTCAGGGGTCTGGGAAGGCCACAAGCCCTGGGACACACAGACCCAGTGCCAGCTCTCCCCAACTGCTGGGAGGCCCTGGGAAGGTCCTGCTCTGCACAGGCTGTGGAGTCAGGCAGCCTGGGCACCAGGGCTACTGAACGAGCCTTATTCTGCTGCAGATGCCTGCTCGTTCTGGGCTCCATCTAAAAACCGCAGACCAGAAGCAGGTTTTCACTGGATGTCTGGATTGGAGTCCTGTCCCCTGGTGTGCACACTGTGTGCTAAAGTCAATGCGCCACTAAACACTCTGCCTCTTTTTTTGTTGGCAGGAAGTGCAACATATAAATTGTCTTTTACCTTGGAAGGGATGTCTCCACCTCACCCAAGCACCGCACCTGATAAATTTTGTCAATGAGCTATGCCCATGGCAGGTGGGGCGTCTTCCGAGGCTGGCTCCTGCAGTCCAATGACCGTGGTGTCCTTGTGGTGGGGAACCAGTGGGACACTCTGCTGGGAGGCTAGGTTATCCTGGACAAGCCTGTGGTGCCCACTGGAATCCTTGCTGGTTGACCTGCTTCCATCCTCTTGTTTGATGGGGGTTGGAAAGAACACAGTCACCAGATCAGGAGTCACCTTCCCAGAGCCCGAGGCTGTGTTGATCTGTCCTAGCAAAGATGCCAGCACTGCATCCACTGTTGGTGGTAACAACATGCACCAGAGTCCACAGGGTGTTTGCAGGAGCTGCACTGGGGAATCCAGGGGCTACGACAGGACCCCATACCACCTACCCAAGATGTCTGAAGAGGGGCGTTTCCAGGGCCTTTACTTAGCCTTTCACACCACAAGGGCTCCAGGGTGGAAGGAGAGCTCCCTGTAGGAAAATCGGAAGCTCAGTGCTCTCTCTTCTCTTCTCTGGGCTGGGAATGGGTCCCTAACTCCTCAGTCACCCCTGACCAGTGGCCAACCACAGTCCGAATCTGGCAGCACGTTTTGTCCCCACTGTTGCAGTGTTGCTGCTGTGTTTCTCTTTACGCAAAAGACCCTGTCCGTCCACTTTGGTAGGGCTTTAGAGGGTTTTTTTTTTTTTAATTGCAGGTCTTAATTAAACATTTGAACAAATGTGGAGAAAGTCCTTGAGCTGGGACTGGGGGAGGGTCTGAGTGCTGTGGGTGAGGACCCTGCAGAAGCCACAGCCCCTGATGGCTGCCCTCCCCTGGTCGCTGTGCCCTGTGGACCAGCCATCATCACTCGGGAAGTTTTCTGTCCACACTGGGAGTGCAACTCAGTGCCCACTACATGCCAGCTCCCCTCTCCCCATGCCCCAGGGACCCAGGGATGAACCAGATGAAGTTTTGACCTGGAAGGGCTCCCAGGACTGCTGGTGCTTTGGAGGAAATGGCCAGCAAGGAGCTGGGAGGAAGAACTTGCAGCTGCTCCTGGGCTGGATCAGCGCTGAGCCAGGGGGACCCCTCTGAGGGCAGTGAGGCCTGAGCCTGGAGCCCTGCCTGCAGGTGGGATGGTGGTATTAGGCAGTGGGGACAGGCTTCCGACCAGGACAATGGGGCCCTGACCTCTGTGCCCTGACCTCTTGTGCCCTCTGACTTTGTGCCCTGACCTCATCTGCACCATGCCCACTCAGGCTGCTCCACCCTCTGACCTCAGGTTCTCAGGGACCTTTCCTCCTGAGATGCTTCAGGAGGGGGGCCTGTAGTTAATTCCCGAGGCCACACTGGGCGCATCCGTGCACAGGTGCCCCTTGGAGGAGGGGTGAGGCCAAGGCCTGGTAGCTGGTGGAACAGGTCACTGAATAATTCCTGGAGGATGTCCAGGTACAGGCTGGGCTGCCCTTCCTGGACTCCTAGGAAGATCAAGGACAGGCTATTGTTAAACTTGAGCCTTTCTGTGTGACCTGCTTTGTTCCTCTGCTAAAGACAAGCTTTAGCAACTATAGAAACTGCTCACATTTGTGTGCAGGGGTGTGTGTGAGTGTGTGTGTGTGTGTGTGTGTGATGCACGTGATCTCTGGGCAAGGGCAGTTTGGAGTTTAAAATGCCCACAGTATTTGGAGACACTAGTAACTGAGGTTCAGAAGCCTGTTCCTGCTGTGCCCTCTTGTCAATCCCGTTCAGGTTTCCATCTCCTGCCCTAGACTATTCACACGTGCGAACACTAGTCTGTCTGCTCACTGCGTATTCCCAGCACCTAGAGCAGTGCCTGGTGGGTGCTGGTTGCTCAGTGAGTATTTGTGGGATGAGTGAATGCATGAGCCAGCCGGCACTGGGTAACTGAAAGTGTCTGCACTGAGTTGTCCTAGTCAGACCAGGAACTTGATAGTGATTATAAAAGAAAGTTTCTCTTGTGCACCCATGGTCCTTGCCGACTCCTGAAGTAGTGAATGATGCTGCTGGTCACATCTGCACAGCTCGGCCTCTGGCATCCCAGCATTCCTTCCACCCTGAGGGCTAGGGGTTGGGGTGTGGGTATTAGGGCACCCCTTCCATTTGGGGAAGGCAGTGGGGAGCTGAGGCAGTCTGCTGGGCTGTCCAGAAGAGGGGAAAGGAGCACTGGTGGAAAGACAGAAGGACCATTGGCTGAGAAGATGAGTCTCCTCCTGTGTTAGCCCTGCCTGCTCGAGGGAGGTGGATGGAGACCCACAGAAAACTACCAAGAGTGCTCTTGCTGGGTTTCAGCAGTTCGAGTTTCTATTACCAGGTGGTGCTAAATCTGTCCAGATCTTCCACCTTTCTTTGCTGCCCCACCTGCTGGAACTCTGCTGCAACACTGGCTGGAGCAGAAGGTCTTTCCCTCTGGCCCCCACCCCTCACCCCCTCTGGCTCCCTGCTGGCGCTGGCCCTGCCTCAGGTGTCTGCTCTCACCCTCCTCAAGGAGGGGTCTCTAGTTCAGGGGATCCCTCCCCTCACTCAGCATGATACCTCTGGGGTCTGGCTGTGTCACCAATGAACTTCTACCTTGTTGCTTCCTTTTTGCTTGGTTGCCCCCTCTTTTGATGACCCATGATCTTATTCTTCATGTGAGAACCTTCTCTGGCTCATTCTCCCACGGGGGCAAATGTTGGGGCCAGGTGCACCCAACCTCACGGACTGTGGCTACGTGACTTTTCAGACTGGACGCTGTGCTTGTTCTCACCCCACGTTGAAGGCGGGCCCCCAAAGGCCCATCTGTGTCCTCATCTCGGGAACCGGCAGCTGGGACACTGGGTGGCAGGTGGTGTGATTCCGGAGCCTGAGAGCAGGAGCTTCTCCTGGGTTGTGGGGGTGGGGGGCCCTGCAGCAGCCGCGTGCGTTTTTATGGGAGACTCAGAGGGGACGGGGAGGCACCGGGAGTGCGGAGACAGAGGAGGCAGGGGCGGGGCCCCTACCCCCGTACTGACAGAGGAGGGGAAAGAACTCCGTTCCTGTCGCTTTCATCTCCCAGGTTTGGCAGTTCCAGGAATCAACACACTGAGTCCCCTTCACACCCTGGAGTCCCCGTTCCTCTGTGTTTCCCTGACCTGCCCTCCCGTGTCTTATATTTTCCCTTTCTGACTGTCATCTTTAGAATTCCTTCACCCGTGTTCTCCAACATCAGCTTGCTTTATCCCAGTAACTCCAACCAACGGAACCCCCGGCCAGGGCCCTGGTGGACGGGACTTTGCAGGGACAGGATTCCCACCCTCTGTGTGTGGGAGGGGGAGCCGGGAGTCTACAGGAACCTGGATACCAGCAAGGGGAAAGGGCACCCGGCAGCCTTTGCTGAGATCCCTTCTGCTGCAGGCGGCCAGAGCTGTGTCTGTGGCTGGTGCCCAGGGTGTCCCTGATGCAGGAGTCAGAGGGACACATGTCCAGGGGCCTGGCATGGGTCGGGTGTGGGATGGACAAGGGTCCAGCAAGAGACCTGACAGCCCCTCCCCCTCCCTGCTGGTCAGCCTGGCTCCCCCAGCGATACACAACATCCCTCCCTGCACATGCCTGCGTGTCTCTGCCGATGACACGGAGCGTCCTGCAGGCTGGACCGTGGCTGTCCAGTCAGTGGAGGTCGGGGGCCAGACCATCCTCTCACCCCTGGTCTTCCCACAACCGCAGGAAACCGTCATAGCCCATGGATGTGTCCCTGAAACTTGGAAGGTGTCCTCACAGATACCAGAGCATCCTCCCCTTCCTGCCCTTCGCCCTGCAACCTGCTCGCCAGGGGTGTCCTGCAGCTCCGCCATGCAACAGAGTCCACTTCTCTCTCACACGGCCCCCGTGGGTGGGCTGGTGAGGGTCGCCCTGCCACTCTGTCCCTGCGAGGGCCCTTCCCAGCAATCTGACACGAAGCACTGAGTCTCCCCAGACGCTGCACACTGGCTGCTCCCCTGGGGGCGTCTGCGCCTCCACTGAGGTCTGCTGGGTGCCCGCCGCGCTCCACCTCCCCACCTCCCCACCTCCCACCTGCCTCCTCCCTCAGCTCCCTCTTTGTCGTGGGCCCATCTCAGACCTCTTCTGTCCTCATAAATGAAAAACATTAAAGTAGATTTTATGTTTTAGAGCATGCTTACATTCATAGACAATTGTGTATAAAGCCCAGCTGCCATGCACACAGTCCCCTTCCGTGAACGAGGCTCATTAGTGCGGTGAGCGTGTGACGGCTGATGAACCGACAGGGACACGACTGTGGTGGCTGAACCCCCCAGCTCGCCTCAGGATCCCTCCTTGTGGGTCTGTGGCTGTGAGACGTGCAAGATGACACGTACCCACCGTCACACTACACCTCCCTCCTGGAGGCCCCCCCAGCTGGTCCCATCTGACCCTGTCAGGCCCCAGGGATGCTCTTCTCAGGGAAAGTTCCAGGCTGTCAGCCATAGAAGAGCATCTTGTTTAAAAGGCCACACACTCAGGTGCTGTGGAGGCCCAGCCCATCCTGGAAGTGGGCAAAGGCACGCACTCCCCGCCCAGCCCTCTGGACCAGCAGCCAGCTGTCAGGGCGCCCTGTCTCCCAACCTCTCACTTCTTCCCAGGAGGCAGCCAGCTCCTCCCTGCAGCTGGAGCTTCATTTTTTCTCAGGTGAAAACACACCTGGTGAGAGAAGCACAGGGTATCCACACCGACACCCCCTTATCTGGACAGCAGACTGGCAGAAACAGGGAGACTCAAACACTCGAAGTCAGGTGGGGCTGGCTGGAGGGGACTCACAGAATGCTGGTGGGCGTGACCTTGGGAAAGCCACCTGGGAACAACCGTCAGCAGGTCGACCTCCTGCAAGGTCTCCTTCTGGGTGGGAAAGCTCTTGCCTGGGTCCCCCCAGGGACAGGCACCGCCCCATCTGAGGCAATGCTGGCCATTCATGGTCATTGCTGCTGCCTTTGGCTTGAGCGGGGTCTGCCGGCATCGCTGGGGGAGGGGGTACCGGCATGAAGACCGTAGGGCAACCAGACAGCACGGCAATAGCAGTGCCCTCGTCGGGGTCTCCCCAAACCCTTCGGACCCAAGGACCGCCGTGGGGAAGGACCATGCACCGCCTGATTCTGAAAGCAGCCTCACAGTTGGGGAGTGTGCACAACTGAGAAACGGAGACAGAAAAGCAGCAGAATTGAGGGCTGGGGCCTCCCACCACACACCCTTGGGACAGTGCACGTTCTGGGTGCCAGGCGGACCAGCCTGGCCCCTGCCACCCTCGGGCCCTGGGGCCCGGGCGGGATCAGAGCCCCGCTGTGTGGGCGGCGGGAGTCCCTGGGGGCTGTAGACCCCCTACCCCACCGCAGGCGTAGCAGGTCACATGGCAGGTTCTCGCCCCAAGTTTCTAGATTTTAGGCAAGACACAAACTTCACCCAGTGCACTCCGTTATCCTTTCATTTCTTCCGATCTGTCCACTCCAAAGTATATTACCTGTTTATTCTTCTCCGAGTGGGAGATCCCGCCTTGGGGACGGGGCTTCAAAACACAGGCTGCGTCAGACAGAGGAACTGTGCTCCCAGCCAGCTGACAGGAGGAGGCGTGACCCACGGCCTCCTCCACCCGAGCCCGGTGAGCGCCCTGCCGCTGTGTTGGCGCACGAGCCGCCCTGCCGGGCCCTCCCGCTGCCGGGCCTCCACCTGTCCCCACACCAGCGCACTGTTCCTGTGCTCCATACTGTCCTGTGTCCCTTTTCCGTGGGGTGACGCTGGCTTTCCGTTCTGGACAGTGAGAGAGGTTTCAAACTCCAGGTTTCAGCCCTGCCTGGTGCAGATGTCGTCCCCCAAAGTGAAAGGTGCCGGGTCTACCCCCGGTCAGGGCCCGAGCCTGGGCTGTGGGTTCGGTCCCTGGTCACGGGCGTTTGAGAAGTAACTGAGCAATGCTTCTCTCCCACATTGATGTTTCTCTTCCTCTCTTTCTCCCTCCCTTACCCTCTCTAAGAAGAAAGAATAAAAACTATTTCCAGGTTTTACTAGTCATTTGATCACATTTATTATTTATTTTAAAAGATTTAAAGTGTTTCACTTGCAATTGATGTACAATATTATGTTGGTTTCAGGTCTATGGCATGGACCTTAGACGTTTGCATAACTTACATAACTTACCCAGTGGTTGCCTCCCATAAGCCCAGCAGCCATCTGACACCACCCGGAGTCACTGTAATATGGTCAGTTATATTTCCTGTGCTGCACTTCACATTTCTGTGACTTTCTGTCACTGGCAATGCGTGCAACATCAGATCAAGTTTAAGGAGAAGACCTGGAGCTGGGGCTGGGGCTGGGGGAGGGTCTGCTGCTCTGCTCTCTGCCTCCACCCCCACTCTGGTGTCTGGTCCTGTGGGACGGGTGACCTTGATGGGGCCGTTGTCTGCTCACATTTGGGGGTGAAAACTGAGCTCACACTCTGTACCCCGTCCCCTTCTCTATTATCCAGGGGTTCAAGGGTGAACCTGAGCTGTGGCCCTGCTGTCACAGGGCTCCCAGGACAGCTGGTGCTTTGGGGGAAGTGCCTGGTGAGAAGCTGGGGGAAGGTGCAGTTGTCCCTCATCTGGGGTCAGTGCTCAGACAGTGAGGAGCCCTCTGTGGACACCAGGGTCTGGGCCAGGGGTGACACCCCCTGGGGGGCTACAGTGTGTTGGGCACTTGCACAGGGACAGGGGCTGGGAAACACTGGGGACTTTGCTGAAGGAGGGGCTGGCACTCTCTCCCCTTCTCCCCTGGGAGCTGTCATGCAAAGAGTGCAGGTCTGAGCAACCTCAGGGCATGAGCCGTTGAGGTCATTCTAGCCCACAGGCTGTGTGAGGTCCCATCAAGCTGTTTGTGATCCGGGCTCAGGTCTGAGAACAGTTTTTGTTTGGCCTTTTCTTGACCTAGGAGCTGGCCAGGCTCCCAAGGTCTTCAGGTGGCCATCATCCTGTTCCCACAGAGTGAGAGGGGAGCTGGAGCTTGGGGAGGGGCCCATGTTCTCACACACCCCACTCTCCATCCCAACACGGGTGCCTGCCTTCTCCTCTCAGTACCATCTGCCTTACATCTTCTGTGTGTGTCCTGGGGAGGGAGGAGGATGGGTGAGACATTGTACCCATCCTCTGCAGCAACCGTGTGACAGAGCTAAGGAGTAAGACTCATATGTAAGAGTATCAGTGTATATGATGCTGATCACTGGTCCCAAAACAACTTTCCAAACCATGTTAAGATCATCCTGTAAGGTTGACTGGGATCGTTTTCCAAGGCAGCCCAGCGTTAGCAGAGAGAGGCATCTCTGAACACACCCAGCAGTCCAGAACATTGGGCTGGAGAGCTCCTCCATCAGCCCACCTTGCAAAGCTGGTCTCCTGCACTGAAGTCAGGAGACAAATGTGTAGCAGGCCCCATAGAGGCAAATCAGCACGGTGGGCAGAATGTGGGACATGCTCGACCCGGTGTAAGAATAGTGGCCTGTTCAGGGATCTCCATGGTCTCCCATGCCACACCTTTACTCTGGTGATGCCCTCTAGCCTAGAATACTAGCTATGACAGCAGGAGTAAGACTGTGAATCTGTCGATGGAAAAAAATGAAGGTACCTACCCCAATACATTTCCCAGGGTTAGTTACTTGAATAGCAGATGGCCATTTACCAGCTATGGTAGGTTACAGAAGCAAACCCTGGGCAAGACCCTCCCTCTATGGGGCCAAGAGAGCGCAACCAGCAGGTACCAGTTTGAGTTTCTCTGGGCCAGGTTAATACACTAGCTTCAGGGTGTGTGGCGGGGGGGGGGGTGGGGGGAGGCCTCTGCCCACAGAGCCCTCATCACTCCCTCCCCCTGTCTGCCACCCATGAAAATAAGTCTACCAAGACATGATCTGCTTGGGGAGGAAAGGTGGCCAATCTCTCACAGGAGAAGGGCCAGCGGCCTGTTCCTCAATGGGCTTTATTGGATTCAGTTTGCACAGGAATGCAGGTAAAGCTTCTCAATCATTGTCAGGCAGTAAGGGTGAAACAATAGATAACATACAAAGAACTATGAAGACTTATTCTGAGTCAGGGTCAGTTAGCTAAAGGGCTATAAAACTTTGGAGAATAAACTGATTTTATGCTTGAACACTTATCAGAAAACTGAGGACATTCTTAGCAAAGCAGGTTTCACAGTATTTTATACATTTTTTCTTAGGCCTGATCACCCCAAGGAACCCAAATTTCCAGCCGAGGGCTGCACTGCCCTCCAGCATTGTTTCAGGCTTAAGTCAGCCATGGGAAGTGAGGCAGTGAAGAGATTAGGAGACTTTTTGCAGACAAAATGAGGACTCAGGCTGTCAAAGCTGACGGGCGAAGGTCCATCACCTCCTTTCTCCATAGCCTGCCAAGTCCTTCCCTGAGGGCTTCTTTGTGACCGTGCTTGTCTTAGGTTGCCCCTCCTTTGCAGAATCCCACCCGTTATTGGCTACCCTGTCAATAGCTCCAGGTCAAACAGGGTGAGGTGAAAGGGGGCAGAGGCAGTGACCCTCCAGGGAGATAAGCTTTGTCTCCTTAGTGGCTTATGGTCCCAAGGTCTCTCATTCAGCCTTAGCCCTGGGGGGTTACAGCTTCTGAAACCAGGCAGGGCAGTGCCTAACAAGGGTGTGTGTCCTGGAGTGCTGGCAACAATAGGTAAGACCTTCCCAAAGAGGTGGTATCTTAGTATGTGCTGTTTGAACTTGGGCTATCACTGGGGATGCCCACTTCTGCCCTGTCTAGAATGCTGCAGGTGAGTCTGGTGGTTGGCAGGACGTTTGTCAACAGTGCATTCTAACGTTCTAACTGTCTGGCTTCTATAGGATTACAAGGTAGGTGCAGTCACCTTCCAGTGTCACGGCTGTGGGCCAAGTCTTGCACATAACAGCCTGTTGTGGCCTCGAAGGGATGCGGGTGCTGGCTGGCACGTACAGCACACTGTGAGCAAGCTGCAACAATGTCAGTCATTTTCAGGGGGAGGCCCAGGCTTTGGCTGTTGCCCATCGAATTTCCTGCCCTGTATGTTTCGTTTTCCGGTGTAGCCGTGCGACCATTCATCTGCGGGGGCCTCTTCTAGCTGTTGAATGTGAACAGTGCATCCCCTTCCTCCTTCCCTGGACTTTGTAAAAGTTGCTGTCCTGTGTCATGACATAGGGCCACCTCCTTAGACTGTACAACCACCCGCATGTCAGCCCACATCGTTTTTCCCCACGGGGCTGTTATGGATAGTCCAGGCCTGAGCATGCCCTTTTGGAGGGCGGTCCTTTGCAGGAGCCGGCAGTGCACCATGCTCGGGGGGCACTGGAACCGTGCCAGCTTTCACCAGCAAAGGGCCATCAGGCTTGTCCTTGAATGTTCTTTTCAGCATCTCCTCCCAACCCCAAGGGGACTGGCCCCAACAACACCTGCAGCTCCTGGCTAAGAGGGGATGGTGCACGAACATGTATCCATTGCAGGTAAACACTTCATTTCACTGTAGTTGGTGTCTGTGCCACACCAGCCTTCAGAGTGTGAAGCAGGTCCTGCAGCCACCCCTCCATGGGACAGGTGGTCCGCACCACCACAGCAGAGCTTCTGGTGACAGGTCGGTTGCTTGCAGGGCTTGGTAGGTGGCACAGAGCTGTTTCTCCATTAGACTGTGTCTGTCTTCAGCCTCTTTCTGTACCTGGGGCTGAAGCCCTGTTGGCTGCAGAGCTTCCCCTGCTGTTGCCAAAGACCCTGTGACATCCCCCCGGGTTACATGTACACCCAGCTCTCCAGGCAGGGCTGGCTCATAGGCACCAAGCACCTGCACCTGTTTAACTGTTCCTTTTGCTTCCTCCCCAGCCCGCTGCTGCTTCTCCCGCCGGTCCCACTGTTGTCCTTCCCTGACAAGAGCGTACAGAGGTAGCAGTGTCTGGGCTACATGAGGGACCAAGGCTCTCCAATAACCTGGTACCTGACACAATCTTGGAACATTTTCCTCCCAGGGGGTAAGGCACAACATTGTGTTTTATCTCTAATGGCACTAGGGAATACTTTAGTCTCAAGAGACTAGATAACACCCAAGAACTTGACAGATAGCTAGTTTTTTTCTTTTTATTTACGCTGTTAAGAAACCAGGAAGACCCATTGTTTGTTCTTCTGTTCCATTTTTAAGATGTTTTTTTGAGTTAACTTTTCAACTATTCTATTGAATATTTAATTTATTATATTTTTAGTGTCCAAGGGCAGTATCACAATTGCAGTATCTTCACCCATCTGCCTGAAAATTTACTCAAACCTCTTCTATTTTTCTTCATTGTTTGTTGAATAATTTTGTTTTTGTTTTTTAAAAAGATTTCATTTATTTATTTTTAGACAGAGGGGAAGGGAGGGAGAAAGAGAGAAAGAGAAACATCAATGTGTGGTTGCCTTTCGAACAACCCCCAATGGGGACGTGGCCCACAACCCAGGCATGTTTCCTGACTAGAAATTGAACCAGTGACCCTTTGGTTTGCAGGCTGGCCATCAATCCACTGAGCCACACCAACCAGGGCTGTTAGATGAATAGCTAGCTTTGAATAATGTTTTTTCTCAGTTGTTTGTACTTTGCTTTCTAACTTTCTGACTTAATGCCTGCCTGGTCATCCCCAACTGTTTTTTTCATATTTAAGAAGAAATCAGGCAGACTTCTGGTGAAGGTGGAGGCATAGGTAGATGCACTTTGCCTACTTGCACAACCAAAAGAAGGGCAACAACAAATTTAAAAACAAAAAATAATCAGAACTGCCAGAAAATCGAACTGTATGCAAGTCCGAAAACCAAGGACTTAAAGAAGAAACATTTACCCAGACTAGGAGGAGGGGCAGAGACCAGCACCCAGGGCAGAGGAGACATGTGCCAAGGTGTTGCCTGGAAGACCCAGTGGGCCAGATGGCAGCTTCTGGTCCCACATTTCTGTGAGGATTAACAGGGGGGAACAGCTCAGAAGTGAGTCAGACCACACAACCCAGGGTTCCAAGCAGGGAAAGAAAGTCTCAAAACCTGTGACTGTAAAAACCTGTGGAGGTTGAGGTAGCAGAAGAAACTCCCAGCCTCACAGGAGAGTTCATTGGAGAGACCCACAGGGTCCTAGAGTGTACACAAACCCACCCACTCGGGGAACCAGCAACAGAAGGGCCCACTTTGCTTGTGGGAAGGGGGGGAACTGACTGAAAGCCTGGGAGAATGGACCAAGCACCATTGTTCCCTATCAGACCCCTCCCCACCTCCAGTGTCACCACACAGCAATGGGGGTTGCCCCGCCCCAGAGAACACCTAAGGCTCCACCCCTTACAAAGTAACAGGTGAGCTGAGACAAAGAAATATGGCCCAAAGGAAAGGACAGATCAAAACTCCAGAAAAAGAACTAAGCAATGAGGAGATAGGCAACCTATTAGATGCAGAGTTCAAACCACTTGTAATTAGCATGCTCACAGAAATGGTTCAATATGGTCACAACATAGAGGGAAAACTGAAGGCCATGAAAAATGTGGTAGTTTATGCCCAAAATCACCACCATAATGAAGTATAATTATCTAACAAACAAGAACAACTGTTTTTATTAACAGTTCAAACACGACTGAGTTTCTCTCTCTCTTTTTCATGTGAACATAAGGATCTTCATTTTTGTTAGCATTACAGGTCAGTTAATAATAAAACATTTGTCCCCAAATCTCTACTCTTTCCTGTTTATCTAATTTGTGGCTTCTTTTCTTTTACTTTTTTATTACTGTTTTTCTACTGCAGTTGTCCCGATGTTCCCCCTTTGCTCCCTCCGTCCACCTCGCCCCAACGCCGCTCCCACAGTCCAGCCCCACACTGCTGTCCGTGTCCGTGGTCACTCGTACATGTTCTTCTAATGATGCTGCCCCCTGTTTCCCACCGTCCCCCTCCCACAAGTGAGGTTCTCAAATGCTCACTCCAATCTGTCTGCCTGGTTGGCTGCAGGACCATTTGGGGTTACTCCGAGATGACTGGGCAACAAGGCAGACTCTCCAGTCTCCGACCTGCACTGTTTGGGGACCAGCGTTTCTCGGGGGTCGGATCCTTCGGCCTGACCTTCAGGGGTGGCCCCCGGTGCAGGTGGGAGAGGAGGCCGGGTCCTGATCAAGGGTAGTTTTCCCTCAGTTCCTGTTCCCAGCCTCGGGCCTCTCCTCCCCCCTCCTCTGCTCCTCTGTGCTGGGTGAGCCTGACCTTCAGCCTCTGGTTCATGTTCATCAGATCACAAGTCTGGGGCTGTTTCCTGGGTGGGTGGGTGGGTGGGGTGCTCAGCTGACTCTCCGTCCTGACCAGGCTCTGAAGCTGCGTGTCCAGACCTTCCACAACCTCCCTGTTCACCGTCCCTGCGTCAACGCCGCCTTTTCAGCCCCTGCCGAGAGCTGAGGGGCCTGGGCCCCTCAGGGCCAGAGTGGGCCTGTCCTCATGTGTCCTGCAGAGGGAGGGGCCTGCAAAACAAGCACCAGAACACTGGCTTGTCCTTCTCCCCACCCCAGCTTCCTCACCCCCTCCATCTGATTCCCAGGGTCCATCATGGATGCCATCTCCCTCTTTCTTCCTCTGAGTTCACACACTTAGTTGTCCCGTGCTGTGCTGTCGCTGGGGCTGGGGGTTAGGAGGAAGGGCATGCAGGCCCAGCTCCAGCCCACTCTGCTGTACTGGAAGGCCACCTGGTCTCCACTTTCACAACTTCTTCATGCCAGCTGTGTGATTGGCCCCATGCTCTGCCTCGCGGCTCCTGGGACATCCTCCCCTGTATTTTTCTCCAGACAAACTTGGGCATCAATTTTAATGTTCGTTATCTCAATCAGCCCTGGTCAGTGTGGCTCATTGTTTGGAACATCACCCCATAAACAAAAAGGTTCTGGGTTTGATCCCTGCTCAGGTGAGGATAATAAAATTGTGTAACAACAGTCAGATTTGCCTACAGTGCACATTCTATTGGGATTTCTGAAGAGTTGATTTTTGATGACAGTGTCTCTTTTCAACAGCTTTGAATGACATTTTATTTCATGATATTTTCCTTCTCAGGAAAGCTTTGTGGTTTCCCTGTCTCTGATAAAGCCCTGTGAAGGCTGTTCTCAGTGCCGGTCATTAGGAATGTCCGGATGCTCTGTGCACTGGGTCTTCACGGGTACGGCACCTCACTGCCTGTTACTGAGATTGCAAACATGAATTTCTTCTTCTTTCTCTCCTCACTCGTGTTTAAAGCATTTTTCTTCCATCTAGTCACCTTGAGAAATTTAATCCTAAAACTTTTCAGTAGAGGCCTTGACTTTTCTGGGAAGAAGTTTGTATTATCTGCCAATGATTGTCACAAGACTTTCCCCCAAGGCCCATGAACCTCTCTGTTGCTTCTACTTCTGGCAGCTATGCTCCTAAGGTTCACATGCTGTCTCTGTCCTCCAGTCAGTCCAGCCCAGCTGGTTATCACCCAGCCTGGGGCTGGGGGACAAAAAGACTGGGTCCATCCTCAGGCTTGGGTCTGGGACCTGTGGCTTCTTACTGAAACATCTGTGGCTTGTCTTCCTGTCACCTAGCCCTGGGAACCAGCCCCAAACCCACATCCGCAGTGGAGGGTACGTGAAGGTTGGGGTCTGGTCCAGACCAACAGTGGGGTAATGGACAGGGAGCCCCACCCTCATCACCTAGAGGGTTTGTCCTGTGGGCCTGTGGGCCCAGCCCCTCCTCTCCTGGAGCTCATGCCTCCTGCTCTGATTGGCCCCCAGGCCAGGTGGGATGATAACTGTCTCTCCTGAAGACTCCCAGTGCCCCCAGAGTAGCCACAACCTGAGTGAGGATGACAGTGACTCTGGCCCCAAGTGGGAATGATGGAGTTCTAGAGACCTGAGCTCACCTGAGTGCTGGAAAGCACCACTAGACGACCTCATTGCCTGGCTCACCAGGGACAGGGCAGTGGTTCAGGAGTGTGGGGACCCCCCTCCTCTTGCTCCTCCTCTCAAACCGTCTCCTGGCCCCATCCCACGGTTGGTAGAGAATGAGTCTCATAATGTCAAAGGCCAGAGAAGTCTGTGCTTGATTGAATGGCTGGCCTCTGCCTGGGGTTGGATTTGGGGTACAGAGTTGCTCTGTTCAGAAAGCAGGAAGCATGGGGGGGCACTGCCACTACTGTGAGGGATGGCTGGGTCCCTGGGGTGCAGGCAGAGGTCCTCCCAGACGTGAGGACAGACGAGGTAAAGAGCATCACACTGGCCCCTCTCTCTCTCTTCGCTGTGCATTTTGACAAAGTTGGATCGTGCGCACGATGGACTAGGACAGTGGAACAAGTGTGCGGCAGTGTCCTGGGCAGGGGGAGCAGACGCCACAGCCTGGAGCCTCTCACCACAGAACCGTGTCCTGTCCGTGTTGGAGGCCAGAAGTCTAACACTCAGGTGTCGGCAGGGCCCCACGCCCTCCGAAGGCTCCAGGGAAGGGTCCTCCCTACCTCTGCCAACTCCCGGTGTTGCTGGCAAGTGGTGGCTCTGGCTCCAGCAAGTCCCTCCTTCTCCGAGGAGGACGTGCACCTCACGAGAAGGGGAGCAGTGGAAGTGCGGGGTCTCCTAGCACCTAGCTCTGGGCTCAGGGGCAAAGCCCCCTATTCCATTCATGTCCTTGCTCTGTTTTATTTATTTCATCTTTTTAAAAAAATTTCCATGTGCATACTGTTCATGTCACTACTGATGTGTCTCCAGCACCCATTCTCTGATGGGCTCAGAGGAGACACTCAATGTTTCTTGTTTGATAGATGGCCTGTTGGCCACCACTGCTCCCACTGAAGGGGTAAGCCTTGCCTCCTCCCACACCCCACCCCCAGGGAGGGCGGGCTTTCCCCTGGCCCAGTTCCTGGGCAGGGAGGATAAAGGGGCTCAGAGGGGCCCAGGAGCAGAATGCAGAGAGACCTGGCATGGTGAGGCTGCTGCTCAGCCCCCCGCCCTCTGTCCTGCCAGTCCCAGGGCCCTGCCCCATTACTCCCCTCACTCTGGCTCCCCTCTCTCCCTGCAGATGCTGTGGCTGCTCTTCCTGACCCTCCCCTGCGTGGGGGACTCCATGCCTGTGTCCTCTGGTGAGTCTCATTCCCCAAGCCTGCCCTGTCTCCAAACTCCTGACCCTGGTCTCTCAGAGGCCACCCCTGGGATTTGGTGGCAGTCCCCACATGGGGACGGCTCTGGGGGAACTGAGTATGAGGGCCATGCTGGGTGCCAGGTAGGGGTGCCTGGGTCCCTGATGGCTCCTCCTCTCCTTCCCCAGACCCCAGCCCAGGTACTGAGCTGGTGGGCATCGTGGGAGGGCGTAATGCCCCTCCTGGAAAGTGGCCGTGGCAGGTGAGCCTGTGGATCTTGCTCGGAAGAGATAACGAGTGGCAGTTTGTGTGTGGGGGCTCGCTCATCCACCCCCAGTGGGTGCTGACCGCTGCCCACTGCATTCCAGGGTAAGTCCTGACCCTCAACCCCTGAGGGGTGATAGACACCGTCAGGAGGGTCCTTTCTGCTCTACAGAAGCTTTTTACTAACTTCTGGTCTTCTGTCCCCCAGGAAATACCCAGTGCCTCAGCACTTCAGGGTCCAAGTGGGACAAGTGAGACTCTCAGACAGTGAAAAAGTGGAAGTGGCTATGGTCATCCGCCACCCCAAGTACAACCTCACACAGAAGGGAGTCGGTGGCGCTGACGTGGCGCTTCTCAAGCTGAAGGCCCCCGTGAAACAGTCTAACCTGGTCAATTGGGTCACCCTCCCACCAGAAAGGCTCACGGTCCCCTCGGGCACCAGGTGCTGGGTGACAGGCTGGGGTAACATTGCTGTCAATGGTAAGAACCAGGATGAGGAGTTGAAATGAGAGGGGGAGACTCAGGGGAAGACTCAGTGGGGTGACAGCCAAGCTTTGCAGATGAGGCCTTAGCTGGGACCCTCCTAGGGCCTCTCCTGGGAATGGGAGGCAGACAGCCCTGGGGACTCTGCTGAGGGGCAGACACCAGAGGAGCAAGAGCCAGGCCAGGCCACGGGCGTCTCTCTGCTCTCATTCTGTGCCAGGCCCCGAGCGTGCCCTCATGTGGGTCCCCCACTTTCCTCAGTTCCCCTTTCCCCTGCAGTCCCAATGGGGGGGGGGGTTGGAAATGAGGGGAGAGAGAACTTGAGGGACTTGCTCACGGATTCATTATGAAAAGGACAGAGTCAAATCTGACCCTATGTCTAACTCGCTCTACATTTCTTGGGGGAAAAACTTGCTCTGGCTTTTTAAAAATAATTCTTTGTGAGTTAAAGAGCAATGTGCCCTGGCTGGTGTGGCTCAGTGGACTGAGCGCCTGCCTTTGAACTGAGAGGTTGCTGGTTGGATTCCCAGTCAGGGCCCATGGCTGGGTTGTGCTTCAGGTACCCAGATGGGACCGTGGAAGAGAAAACTAATCGATGTTTCTCTCTCACATCCATGTTTTTCTCCCTCTCTTTCTCTATCACTTCCCCTTTCTCTAAAAATAAATTAAAAATATTTTAAAAAACGAAAACAAGAAAAACAAAAACAAGAAAATATGTATCCCTTTGCTTCTTTTCGTAGCTTAGTGCCCCCAGTGTCAGTCTAGAGATTATCAGCCACTGACCTGGAATGACCCCGGGGAGTGGAGGCCCTGGGTAACTCCCACCCAGAGACCCCTGGGGCATTGAGGCTCACAGTGTGGCCCTGGAACCCAGGAACTGTGACTGCCTGCCCCTTCAGTACCACAGACTCACTTGGCTTCTTTTCACAGTGTCCCTGCCCCCACCCCACCACCTGCAGGAGGTGGAGGTCCCCATCGTGGCCAATGAGATCTGTAGGCAGCAATACCAGCAGATCAAGGACGACATGCTGTGTGCAGGGAGCAACGGCCGGGACTCCTGCCAGGTGAGACCCCTGTCCCTGACTGTGGCCTCCATGGGTTGCTCCTGCTCACAGGGACCCTGAGTATTGACCATCTGTCTCTTCTTCCCACAGGGTGACTCTGGAGGGCCCTTGGTGTGTAACTGGAGGGGCACCTGGTTGCAGGTTGGAGTGGTGAGTTGGGGGAAAGGCTGTGCCCATCCCAACTTTCCTGGAGTCTATGCCCGAGTGACATCCTACTTGTCCTGGATCCACCGCTATGTCAACCTCTCTACTTGAGCCCAGGGCAGGGACAAGGATGCTGCCCACATGCGATGAAGATGGTCCCTCTAGGGCCTGCAGGGGACCCTCCCTGCTCCTTGCCCAAAACTAGCTTTTCACTGCACCTAGAACCCCCCTCTAGTCCCTGCTCTGAGTCCTTCTGCCTGTCCCCTCCTTCAGCATCTGTCTCTCCCCTGACAGGTAAAAGGGAGAGGCCGGACTGCGGTTGGGGGTGGGAGGCAGCATTCCAGGTCTCCTGCTCACTCTGTAGCTCATTAAACTGCATCAAAACCAGGCTCTGGACTGAGTGCACTTACCTGTGGGTGTGGCCAAGGCAGCTGCTGGGTGGGATCTTCCTGGTGGAGGAGCCCAGGCTACAGGAATGGGACAGTGTTGGGGGGAGGTGGATGGGCAACCGTGACCTCAGCATGGAAGAGGGCCACGTGGGTGGGTTCTCTTGGTGGGGTGAAGGGTGGATTTTCTGCCTGAGCTCTGAAACCTCAGCACAGAGGACAGCTCCCCGAACAGTCCTGCATCAGAACTCCATCCTTCCTCCTTCCATCCCAATCAGCCTGTAACTGGTGTTTGGAATGGCTTGGACTTGGCAGTGTGAAAGCAGAGAGATTTGGGTTTCCATTGTCACTCATGCTCTTTCTGAGTCCGTGCACCTAACCCTCCTTCTCCAGTTTGATCAGCTTCTTGGGCCCAATAAACTGCAGTCCCGTTTCTAGGGGTGAAAAAAGCTACCTGCTCCAATGCAGAACCTCAGTCTTTCATTCAGAGCCGCTCCTGAGCAGGGGAATCTGCAGGAGGCCAGGGACAAGCCCATTTTCCCGGTTCTTCCCAGCTCCCGTCCCTGGGCTCCCTTCACTCATGGGTCCTCATTGGTTGGAAGTGGCCAGAGAGGAGGCGTGAAGGGGCAGAAGTTCATCCTTCACCCACGCCATTCTCCTGGTGTTGGCATCCCCTGCTGGAGAGGAACTAGGCTGCATCATCCTCTCAGTCCTCTGCAAAGCTCCTGTCTTTTTACTGTGGGTGGGATGGGGGTTCCAGTGGACCAGAAAAGCTCCTTTGTTTTAAACCTAGTCAGCTGTGAAGCCACTCCCCGACCCAAGGCAGTGATGTGCACATTCCTGGTGAACCTACCCCATTCCTGAGTGGGTCCCTGCACCTTCAGGGTGGGCCAGGACCCACCAGAGCCCTTGTAGCCTGATGCAGCCCTCTATTGTGGGGGAGGGGCCTCCACACCCTTCAGAGACAGGCTGGTCCCCAGAGTCTCATTTCTGAAATGTGATGGCAGCCTTTGAGACCTTTCAGTAACCAAGACCCCTGCCCCCCGGACCAGGGGGATAACAGTCCTCTCCTCTAACTGTGACCTGGGTGCCTGGGGGGAGGTTGGACTCTGGAGTTCGGGAGACTGAAAGTTCCAGGGTGGGTGGGTCAGGAGCTGCTTCCCCCACGTGCCCAGGGACTGCAGCCTGGCTTTCCTGGGAGCCTGGAGCTCTGCAGCAAATCCCTTTTCTGGGAAAATGAGGCCTGAGACTCAGCTGGAAGGCACCACTGTGCAGATGGGCCCCCTGGGGGTCTGCTCCACCCAGGGAGGAGGGAGGGGCTGACACAAGCATAGCCTGGCCTGTGCTCCTTGGAGTCCCAGGCACCTGTCAGTGGGGCCACGCTGAAGGGCGGCTGCCAGGTGGCCCACTCAGATCCAGGTGGCCCTCTGCCTGCAGGAGGGTGTGGCTGTGCCTGCCTTGCTGCCTGGTTCCATGGCATTGTGAATCCCTTTGCAGCCCGTGAAAGCTTTCCTCTGCTGGTGGGAGGCATTGTCAAAGCTTTAGTGTCTGCAGGGTGAAGAATGAGGGTCTGAGAGACTCCAGGGCCAGAGCTCCCAAGGGAGGGAGAGGGGCCTGGGTAGGACCAGGTGTTGGAGGACGGGCCGGGTCTGACCCACCTGAGCTGGGACTGTGTCTGCAGGCATGGCCAAAGGGTGGACCCTCAGGGCTCTCTCTCCTGAGGATGGGCCCAGGGCCCTGCCCCGATCTGGCTGAAATCACCACCAGAGCACCTCACCTCCTGGGCTGGGCTGCAATGCCAGGCGGGCTGAACCAGGAGGCCTGGACTGGAGCTGGAGGCTGGGGATGGTGTGTTGCTTGTAGTGTCTGGGATCAGTTCCCCCTGGGCGCTGGCCTGGCAGAGGTGGGGGCTTGGGTAGCTGAGCCAGCAGGGCCTTGTCACCCCAGAGAGGCCCTTCCAGAGCCAGTCAGTGCCCAGGGGGACTCTGAAGTAAGGGCCCACAGGTGTTGGTCTCTTCTCCTAGTGGGAGGTAGCCAGAGACACCTTCAGGGCTTGGAAGTGCATTCTACCTAGGGGCATGCCCTTCCCTCCAGGTGGATAACAATTCAGTCACCATCCAGCTCTCCCACCTGCGCTGGTGGCCTGGAGTCTCAGTAAAAAAAAACCACAGATGGTGGGTGTGTGCTTAAAGCAGCAGAAATTCACCCTCCTACTGTCTGGAGGCCAGAAGTCAAAATCAAGGTGTCTGGGGCCACAGCTGTTCCACTTACTGTCTGGAGTCTCAGTGCCAGGAAGGGCCCCCTCTGCAGGTCCAGGCTGTGGTCTGTGCTGAGGGACTCAGCAGACACAGGGTGTCAAAGTGCTGGTGTTAGCAAGCCCCAATGGGGGAGTGACAATACAAGAGCCAAGCAAAGTGCACTGAGGATTATTGTTGTTGTTGTTGTTGTTGTTGTTGTTGTTGTTGTTATTAATATGTGTTCACCAGAGTACATTTTTTCCATTGGTTTTTACAGAGACAGGGAGGGGAGGGAGAGAAACAGGGATGCGAGAGGGAAGCACTGATCACTTGCCTCCCACACCTGCCCAGACCAGGGATCCTTCCCATCTGGACCGGGATGGCATGCTTCTGCACCCAGACTGGGGACCAACCTGCAAGTTAGGTATGTGCCCTGACCCTTTCTGTATGAAATGGCCCTCCGAGCACCTGAGCCACGCTGGCCAGGGCCCAAGGAACATCACTGAGATGTAAGCTACAGCTGGAGCCTGGACGTGTTGACTTCCTTGTGTCTAGAGGCCAGTGGGCACGAGGAAGTGCCACCATCTCAGTAGGGACAGTGGCCCTGACCACTGGGAGGAGGAAGGGCTGCTGTGTCACAGTGGAGGGCAGGGAAGATGGGGCACTTCTGTGTCCCTGGGCACCTCCTCCTCGATTGTGGTGGCAGATGGACAGCTGCAGCTCCCTGTGCTGAGAGTCCATGTGACCAGACAGGGCTCAGACCCTCGGGGATGGGGGTCTGCGTTGTGCTACCAGGTCAGAGCCAGAGTGCAGAGCAAAGGGGGAAGATCCACATGGACAGCGGAGGGGCCCCATTGGCCTCAGTTGTACTGGGAACCTCTCCTTCCCAGCTTGCCTGGGCACAGAGGTCCTCTGTGGTCCTGCAGCAGCTGGCCCCAGAACACGAGGCAGAGGGGTGTGGGCAGTGCTGGACACAGAGAGGGACTTCCAGCGCCCCCTCCAGGGCGGACTTGGTTACCCTGGTCTGGGAGGCCTGGCAGTTCCTTCTGGTTGTGTCACCCAATCAGGTCCCTCTTGGTCACTGCAGGAAGATGCATGGGTCAGAATTTTGTTGCAGTAAGAACGGTGGACACTTGGTCTCCCCATGGGTCGGCCAAGGCGTTGTCAGTCCTGCATCATGCCCCAGCCCCTCCCTCGGCCCTGCTGTGCTCCGTCCACCTGCCACAAACATGCCTTTCCCCAATTTGTACTCTGCATGAGACACCCCTTCTCATTGCAGGCTTCCAGAGAGTTCAGCCTGCAGAGAGGACAGTTTGCCATGTCTCTCAGCAGGTGGTAGTGAGGGTGGCTGCAGGTCCCCTGCCAATGAGGCGGCTGCAGTGCAGTCAAAGGGCGGTGTGCTCCATGTGGCATCCCAGGGTTCAGTGCATTCAGGGGCTGCTCTGTGGCTCCAGTGATGTAGCACCTGGCGTCTCCGCCTCCCCTGTCCTGCCTGCCTGAGCTCAAGCTCCAGAGCTTCTTCCAGCAAACCTGCATCCTCCTGACATCCTCTCCTCTGCTCATTTCCACTGGCCTGCTTGTTCTGAGGTGAGGTCCTTACAGCTGGAGCCTGCTTGTTGCCCAGTGACAGCCTGTAGGCCGGTCTGGGGAGAAGCAGGGAGAGCCCCACATGAGCTCTTTGTTGCCTGTTGACTGTCTCACGGACCTGGGATGAACCTGAGAAACCAGAAGCTCCCCTCCCTGCCCACAGCCCAGCCAAGGGGCTGACCCCGCCTGCCCCTTCCCCTGCCAGGGATAAAGGGGCTCAGAGAGCCCCCAGAGGAATGAGAGGAGGGTTCCATCAGGATGCAGGTGCCCCTGCTCAGACCTGGGCTTCTCCAACTCCCAACGGGATCCTGGCCCCAAGGGGTCCAACCCAGGCCCCTGCCCACCCCCACAGATTCTGTGGCTGCTGTTCCTGACCCTCCCAGGCCTGGGGGGGCTCTGTGCCTCTGTTCCCCGGTGAGTCCTGACTGCCATCCCCATCTTCTGCCTCACGCTGTCCAAAACCCTCAGCACCAACCAGCTCTGGGTGGGACTGGTGGCCCACTCCTAGGAGGGACTGAGTGTGAGAGTCCCTGCTGCGGTCTATGATGGTGCCCCTTTTTACTTCCCAGACCCCAGCTCAGGAGGAAGCAGGGTGGGATATGGGGGTGCACAGTGCCCCTGCTGGACCGTGGCCTTGGCAGTTCAGCTTCTGACAGTTCAAGGAGCTTGAGCTGTGACCCAACACATGTGGGGGCCCCCTCACCCACCAGCAGTGCGTGCTGACTACCACCCACTGCCCCCAGTGGTGAGTCACACAGCCTGATGCCCCCGGGGCAGCAGTGGGGGTGGGGAACATGCAAAGTGGTGATTGGAGGGGGGTTTGGGCAGGTCCCTGGGTGTCAGGGAAAGCCACTGTTAGTGGACGGCCCAGTTCTTGCTGCTGTGCCAAGACTGGGCCTGTCCCCTTGCCTCCTCTGAGAAGCTCCTGGTCCCTCTCTCTCACGGAGGACTTGGAGGCTTATGCAGTCAGGGTCCGAGTTGGGCAGCTGAGACTCTAGGACCAGGACAAACTGACAAATGTGACTCAGATCATCTGCCACCCCAAGTTCAACCCCACGCAGCCCGTCTGCCGAGGGGTGCACCGACATTGCCCTCCTGAAACTGGGGTCCCTGGTGACACTCTCTAAGCACATCACCTGGGTCGCCCTCCCACCTGCCTCCATAAAGGTCCCTGAGAAGAGGATGTGCTGGGTGACCAGCTGGGGTTCCATCAGCCTCACAGGTAAGGCTCAGGGAGGCCTGGTGGGGGGTGTGCAGATGCAGGGTGGTCTGCTGGATGTGTGGGAGCGGCTTTGCTGAAAACGCTTTATTCTCTGCGGTTTTGGGGAATCCTCCACCTTTTGGTTGTGGCAGAGTACACAGAATGAAAACTGACCATGTTAAGCACTGTTAGGCGCACAGGTCAGTGAGGGGAGCACACTCCCACTGCTGGGCAGCCATCACCACCGCCTCCTCCAGGACGTCCTCGCCCCCAGACAGAAGCGTTGTCCCCCTGCAGTGATGCCTCCCACCCCCTGGGCCCCGGTAACCACGACCCTGCTCTCTGTTACTGTGGACTCACCTGCTCTGCACATTTCGTGTAAATGGGAATCATGCAACGTGTGTGTGTGTGTACGTGTGTGTCTGGCTTCTTTCACTTAGCAGGAGGTTTTTTCCAAGGTTGGGCTGCCTTAAACCACATGTCAGGACTTCATTCCTTTTTACGGCCAAATAACATTCCATTGTGTGGACGGATAATTTTCTTGTTGAATCCTGAGCTGACAGACTCTTTCCACCTTCGGCTGTTGTGACTCGTGCTGCTGTGAACTTGTGTGTTCAAGCAACTGTTAGAGAAGCTGTTCTCAACTTTCTATTTCAGTTACAGTTTGTATTCGATATTATTTTGCATCAGTTTCAGGTGCACAGCACAGTGATTAAATAATCATATATTAAGACTTTATAAACTGTCCTCCCCACCCCATATCCGCAGTGCCCCCCGGGCACCGCACACAGTATCCACAGCACCACGGCTGTGCCCCCTGTGCTGGGCTGCGTCCCCGTGAATGTCTGTGACGGCCGATCTGTCCTTCTGCATCCCTCCCCCTTTTCATGCAGCCGCCCGTCCCACTCTGGCCACCCTGTCTGTTTTCTGCATCTATGGCCTGTTTCTGTTTTATTTGTTTATTTTATTCTTTGGATTCCACATATGAATGAGATCATGTGGTATCTGTCTTTCTCTAACTGACTTATTTCACTGAGCATAACGGTAAGATTTCATCCTTTTCATGGTCACGTGGAGTGTTCCACTGTGTGCATGTGCCGCCCCTTGTCTGCACTCGTCTGCTGAGTAACGAGTATACTGGGTGCTTCAGTTGCTTCCAAATCCTGGCTGTTGTAACACTGCAATGCACATGGGGGTGTGTATGTTCTTTCCAGTTAGTGTTGGGGTTTCTTCCCATATGTACCCAGGGTGGGGTCACTGGGTCATAAGGGAAATCCATTTCTGATTCTTGGAGGAAATTCCATGCTGTTTCCCACAGTGTCTGCACCAGTCTGCACTCCCACCAACAGTGCACCAGGGTTCCCTTTTCTCCATGGTCTCGCCAGCACTTGTTGTTTGTTGATTTATTGATGATGGCCATTCTGGCTGGTGGGAGGTGATACCTCCTTATGGTTTTAATTTGAGCTTCTCTGATGATTAGTGATGCTGAGCATCTTTTTATACGTCTGTTGGCCATTTGCCTGTCCTCTTAAAAACAAACTGAAGTTATTGTGGCAACATTAATTAGTGAGACTGTAGAGGTTTCAAGTGTAGAATCCTATGATACACCACATGCATGTGCTACTGAACAGCAAGTGGGGTCCCACTGCCTGCCGCCTCCCTCCAGGCAAAATCCCAGAGGCAAAGCTTCGGTGATGAAGGGAAGGAGTCTTTATTCCAAAGCTTCACAGTTTTGGAATAACAGCTTTCACGTGCACTAGTCACCTGAGCCTGTCAATTAAGACTAAACTCATTAACACTAGAGTTCCCCTATCAATCCCCTGTTACTCTGACTTTTCAGAGCATTGTGGTATGATATTAATTTCCTTAAATTCGTGCAGGCTAGTTTTGTTTTCCAACATGTGGTCTAACCTTGAGAATGTTCCATGTGCACTGGAGAAGGATGTATAATCTGGTGTTCTGGGGTGAAAGGCCCTGTAGATGTCAGTTATGTCCATTCGATCTAATGTGCTATTTAAAGCTGATATATCGTGTGTGTGTGTGTGTGTGTGTGTGTGTGTGTGTGTGGTTATGCCATTACAGTTGTCCCATTTTTTCTTTCCTTTATTCCCCTTCACCCTGTACCCTCCACCTGCATTCCCAGCCCCTTAGTTCATGTCCCTGGGATGTACATGTCAGTTCTTGGCTTCTCCATTTCCTATGCTATTTCTAACCTTCCCCTGTCTATCTTCTACCTACCACTTATGCTTCTTATTCCCTGCACCTTTTCCCCCTCTCCCTCTACCACCCCCCACAAAACCCTCCATGTGATCTCATTTTTTCTGTGATTCTCTTCCTGTTCTAGTTGTTTGTTTAGTTTGTTTTTGTTTTTATTGTGTTTTAGGTTCAATTGTTGGTAGTTATGAGTTTGTTGGCATTTTACTGTTCATTGTTTTGATCTTCTTTTTTTACATAAGACCCTTTAACATTTCATGTAATAAGGGCTTGGTGACGATGAACTCCTTTGACTTGACCTTATCTGGGAAGCACTTTATCTGCCCTTCCATTCTAAATGAAAGCTTTGCTGGATAGAGCAATCTTGGATGTAGGTCCTCGCCTTTCATGACTTGGAATACGTTTCTCCTGACACCTCTTGCCCTTAAGATTTCTTTTAGGAAATCAGCTGACAGTCTGATGGGAACTCCTTTACAGGTAACTGTCTCCTTTTCTCTTGCTGCTTTTAAGAGTCTCTCCTTATCTTTAATCCTAGGTAATATAATTATGATGTGCCTTGCTGTGTGCTTCCTTGGGTCCAACTTCATTTGGTCTCTTTGGGCTTCCTGGACTTCCTGGAAGTCTATTTCCTTTGCCAGATTGGGGAAGTTCTCCTTCATTATTTGTTCAAATAAGTTTTCAATTTGTTTCTCTTTCTCTTCTCCTTCCTGCACCCCTGTGATTCGAATGTTGTAACATTTAAAGTTGTCCCCAAGGTTCCTAAGCCTCTCCTCATTGTTTTGAATTTTTGCTTCTTCATTCTGTTCTGGTTGAATATTTCTTTCTTTTTTCTGCTCCAAACCATTGATTTGAGCCCCATTTTCCTTCCCTTCACCGTTCATTCCCTGTGTAGTGGACCAGTTTGATTTCATCTGCAAATGTGTCTCAGCTCTGTATGGAACACCTACAGAAGTGAGGTGGTGGGCAGGAGCCAGACCTTCAAACTGAGTTTTCCCATGGGGATCGGGCCTAGAAAATGCATACAGACTGTTATGGCTTGCTCTTGCTAAAACTCCCAAACCCTGGTCTGAAGCAGTAGCTGTGTATTGTCTGTCTTCACAGTGATTTCCAAAGCCTGTGTGAGTTTTCCCAAGGATGGAGCTAATCAGCTCACCGTCTTTCCCTTCCGCATGTGTTATTTTCATTTCCTTGATTTTACTCAAAATGTAGACCATAATATTCTATGTAATAGATAATAAATCCTTCTTTGATGTAAAACCTGAGAAAAACAATAAAGCCTATCCAGGCAAGGGTTGGGGCACTCTCCTCTTGAGAGAGTGGCTGTGCCGTCTTCTTTTTCTCCACAGGATTGCTGTGTCCTGTGCATTCATTCTCATCTTCAGTCACAAAAGGTTGGCTCTGCTGGCCAGAGTCCGCCACATCCCTGTATATTTTTCTTTATTTCAATTTGTATAGCCTTCCCATCTTCCTCTGTTTTGTGACCATACTCAACCAATTCTGTGAGCCCCTGATTACCAGGGTTTTGAACTCTGCATCTGATGTGTCAGCTGTCTCCTCGTTGCTTAGTTCTTTTTCTGGAATTTTGACCTGTTCTTTTATTTGTGCCACATTTCTTTGTCTTGGCACAGCTGTTATGTTGTAAGGGGCAGAGCCTTAGGTACTGGGCAGGGTGGGTCATCCCACTTGGCTGTGTTGTGGTGCTGTCTGTGGGGAGGGTTCCGAGAGGGAACAATGCCGCCTGCTGTGCTCCCCACCCACTTTCAGTCGGTTCCTCTGCTACCTACAAGCAAAGTGGGTCCTTCTGGTGCTGATTCCCGGGATGGTGGGCATGTGTACACTCTAGGACCCTGTGGGTCTCTCCAATGCATTGTCCTGTGAGGCTGGGAATTTCTCCTGCCTCCATAACCCCCACAGGTTTTTCCAGTCAGAGGTTTTGAGGCTTTATTTCCCCGAGCTGGAGGCCTAGGTTGTGCAGTCTGTCTCACTCCCAAGTTGTTCCTCCCAGTTTATCCCCACGCAGATGTGGGACTGCCGGCTCTGCCAGCACTGCCTTACCGAGCTTCCTCTCCACCCTGGCTGCCCGTCTCCGTCCCTCCTACCATCTGGGTTAATGGTTCCTCTTTAATTGCTCGGTTGTGACTCTTATACAGTTCAATTTTCTGGCAGTTCTGGTGCTTTTTGTTTTTAAATTTGTCGTTGTCCTTTTGGTTGTGTGAGGAGGCAAGGTGTATCTACCAAGGCCTCCATCTTGGCCATAGGTCTCTTGGTAGAACAGGTCAATGAATATTCATGGCGTTGCCATTCCCAGCCACAAAGTGAGCACAACCCACAGGCCCATCAGCAGACACACAATTAACGAACGACGGTCCATCCACACAACTTACTAGTAGTCGGCCATGAAGGGAGGTGTCCCTGACACAGGCCACAGCACGGAGTGACCTGGAGAACGTGCTGATGGGGAGAGTCCCTGTAATGTGCGAGTCCACTCCCATGCAGTGTCCAGGACAGGCAGCTCCATGGAGACGGGAGGCAGATCAGTGGTTGCTGCAGGCAGGGGGAGGGAGTGGGGAGTGAGGGCTACACAGGCAGGGATTCTGGGGCATGAAAATGTTGTGGAAGTAGACAGAGGTGGTGGTTGTACAGCATTAGGAATGTACTGAATGCCACTGAACTGTTCACTTTCAAAATGGTTACAATGGCAAATTTTGTGTTTTACAGTAATAATAATAATGCCCTGAAATCTCTCCTCTGGGAAACCCCTCAGTTCTGGGCGAGTCAGGGTGGCAGGTTACTGGCTCACAAGGATTGTGAGGGGAGCCGAGCTTTGGTGCCCTTGGCTGGTGAGAGTAGCAGAGCCTCTGTGGTGCACAGTGGGGAGGGCGGGGCTGAGGGGGCGGGAGAGAGGCTGTGAACTCAGCTGGTGGGCCAGAACCCGCTGCTGGGAGAACCCCGAGTGGGGAAGATGTCCCTGAAGGGAGCCAATTAGGTTGTGTTTGTTTTTAATCCCAACAATTGGACTGTGCTTAAATGCTAATGAGGACCATGAGTGCAATGCATTAAAAAAAACCTCCGTTTTTTTCAAAATGGGGAGAGAGAAAAAGTATCAGTAAGAATGACCCCAGAGGTAAATCCCCTTCATAAATGAAGCACTCACAAAAACCACTTAGAAAGACACCCAAAGCAGAGAAGCTGGTTGTCTGGAGAAGAGCAGCAGTGAGCGACTCCCAGAAGAGGGACTGAGACCAGGGATGCCCAGAGGGGCGCACTGAGGCCCGTCCTGGGGGAGGCCTGGACTGCAGGCCTGGGGAGACAGGGCAGGGCCTCGGGGGTGTGCCACGTGGGGTGCACATGTCTGCTGAGTTTCTGGGTCTGGATAGGGCGTGGCGAGGTCTTCTGTGCCAGTCTCGTGGGGCGGCTGTGTGAGCAGAAGAGTTTGGGGGGCACAGCCAGCAAGGGGGATGGCCACTGGGTTGCACCCTCCCACCCAGGTTCAGGGGAGCCTCAGATTTTAGCTCTGCTTCCCCTTGAGAGGCAGCATCCTGCCCAGGCGGAGAGAACTGCCCAGATTCCAGAATCATCCAGGGTGCATGGTCAGGGGCGTGGGCCCCACACCCTCCCCTCTGCACTGAATTACCCCTGAATCCATTCCCCCAAGCCTGAGTCTCCTGTGGGACTGTGTGTGGTGATGGGGCTTGAGGAGGTGACTGAGGTGAAACGAGGTCATGAGGATGGGCCCTGACCCAATAGGACTGGCAGCCTGATAAGAAGAGGAGGAGAGAAATCTCTCTCAGTCTCTTTGCCAGGTGAGCACACTGCAGGAAGGTGGTTGTCTGCCAGCCAGGAAGATACCTTCTCTGAAATGGGACCAGGCTGGCACCCTGATCTCACATTTGCCCATGCTCCAGCCTGTGGCGTTTATTATGGTGGCCTGAGCCCCGTAAGAGACCATCCAGGCAAGTCTGAGGCCTCAGAACACACACCTCTGTCCCACTGTCAGCTGTGCTTTCACTTCTCCTGCCCAGAGACCACCTACCAGGGAGGCTGCTCTTTAAATGGCGCCCTCTGGTGGCCTGACCTGAGAAGAGCAAGAGAGACCCACGGCTCAGTCTGGGCAGAGGGCTGACAGCTGGGGAGTGGGTGCCTGCCCAGGGGAGGAGTGGGAGGCAGTATGCACAGGGGCTGGAAAGATCCAGGAAGCAACTGCACAGCTGGGGACTAGCAGCCCTGGGGCAGGGGCAGTATTTAGTCTCAGTGCTCAGCATACAGCAAGAACCTTAGGGGAGGCATGCTGAATGAATGGATGGATGGATGGATGGATGGTGTAGGGTTCTCAGAAAGGAGGAGCCCTGACTGGGAGGGCTCAGAGGTCAGAGATCCCAGAGGATTTGCTACCAAGGCCTCAAAGGAAGGAACAGCCCCCCACAGAGGGGCAGGGGGAATCTGGAGCAGGGAGCATGCCTGCTCTGTGACAGCTGCTGTCTTTGGCTGGGATGCGGAGGGGCTCTGCCCAGCTGGTGTGG
Source organism: Phyllostomus discolor (assembly GCF_004126475.2). Classification (NCBI taxonomy): domain Eukaryota; kingdom Metazoa; phylum Chordata; class Mammalia; order Chiroptera; family Phyllostomidae; genus Phyllostomus; species Phyllostomus discolor. The sequence goes on along the minus strand of NC_040905.2, from coordinate 115,142,666 downwards.
GGTCTGAAGCAGGAGGAAGTGGAGCCTGTGCACCAGCCTCTGAGACCCCGTGTGCTGAGTGCTCAGGGGTCTGGGAAGGCCACAAGCCCTGGGACACACAGACCCAGTGCCAGCTCTCCCCAACTGCTGGGAGGCCCTGGGAAGGCCCTGCTCTGCACAGGCTGCCCAGTCAGGCAGCCTGGGCACCAGGGCTACTGAATGAGCCTTATTCTGCTGCAGATGCCCTCTTGTTCTGGGCTCCATCCAGAATCCGCAGACCAGAAGCAGGTTTTCACTGGATGTCTGGATTGGAATACTGTCCTCTGGTGTGCACACTGTGTCCTAAAGCCAACTCACCACTGAACACTCTGCCTCTTTTTTGTTGGCAGGAAGTGCAACATGTAAATTGTCCTTTACCTTGTAAGGAATGTCTCCACCTCACCCAAGCACCGCACCTGAAAACCTTCATCAATGAGCCACACCCACAGCAGGTGGGCTTCATCTGAGGCTGGCTCCTGCAGTCCAATGACCATGGTGTCCTCTGAGTTGGGGACCAGTGGGGTGCTCTGCTGGGAGGCTAGGTTATCCAGGGAAAGACTGTGGTGCCTGCTGGTGTCCCTGCTGGGTGACCTGCTTCAATCCTCTTGTTTGATGGGAATTGGAAAGAACACAGTCACCAGATCAGGAGTCACCTTCCCAGAGCCTGAGGCTGTGTTGATTTGTTCTAGCAAAGATGCCAGCACTGTGTCCACTGTTGATGTTAACAACACGCAGCAGAGTCCACAGGGTGTTTGCAGGGGCTGCACTGGGGAATCCAGGGGCTACGACAGGGCCCCCACCGCCTACCCAAGATGTCTGAGCGTGGTGCCATCTTTGTGATTCCGCAGAGGATGTCCTTGTCTCTCAGCCTGGAGGGGAGGATGGCGTTTCCAGGGCCTTTACTTAGCCTTTCCCACCACAAGGGCTCCAGGGTGGAAGGCAAGCTCCCTCTGGGAAAATCGGACGCTCAGTGCTCTCTCTTCTCTTCTCTGGGCCGGGAATGTGTCCCTAACTCCTCAGTCACCCCTGACCAGTGGCCGAGCACAGTCCGAATCTGGCAGCACGTTTCGTCCCCACTGTTGCAGCGTTCCTGTTTTGTTTCTCTTTACAGCAAGAGACACTGTTCTTCCACTTCTGGCAGTACTTTAGTGTTTTTATTTTAATTCTAAGTCTTAATTAAACATTTGAACAAATGTGAAGAAAAGTCGTTGAGCTGGGACTGGGGGAGGGTCTGAGTGCTGTGGGTGAGGACCCTGCAGGAGCCACAGCCCCTGATGGCTGCCCTCCCCTGGTCGCTGTGCCCTGTGGACCGGCCATCATCACTGGGCAGTTTTCTGTCCACACTGGGAGTGCAACTCAGTGCCCACTGCATGCCAGCTCCCCTCTCCCCATGCCCCAGGGACCCGGGGATGAACCAGATGCAGTTTTGACCTGGAAGGGCTCCCAGGACTGCTGGTGCTTTGGTGGAAATGGCTAGCAAGGGGCCTGGAGGCAGAACTTGCAGCTGCTCCTGGGCTGGATCAGCACTGAGCCAGGGGGCGACCCCCTCTGAGGGCAGTGGGGGCCTGAGCCTGGAGCCCTGCCTGCAGGTGGGTCGGTCGTATTGGGCACTGGGGACTGGCTTCTGACCAGGACAATGGGGCCCTGACCTCTGTGCCCTGACCTCTTGTGCCCTCTGACTTTGTGCCCTAGGTCATCTGCACCATGCCCACTCACGCTGCTCCACCCTCTGACCTCAGCTGCTCAGGGACGTTTCCTGTTGAGATGCTTCAGGAGGGGGGCCTGTAGTTAATCCTCCTGTTCACAAGGGGGCGCATCCGTGCACAGGTGCCCCTTGGAGGAGGGGTGAGGCCAAGGCCTGGTAGCTGGTGGAATAGGTCACTGAATAATTCCTGGAGGCTGTGCAGGTACGGGCTGGGCTGCCCTGCCTGGACTCCTAGGGAGGACAATGCCAGGCAATCGTTAAACTCGAGCCTTTCTGTGTGACCTGCTTTGTTCCTGTGCTAAAGACAAGCTTTAGCAAGTACAGAAACTCCTTACATTTGTGTGCAGATGTGTGTGTGTGTGTGTGTGTGTGTGTGTGTGTGTGTGATGCACGTGATCTCTGGGCAAGGGCAGTTTGGAGTTTAAAATGCCCACAGTATTTGGAGACACTAGTAACTGAGGTTAAGAAGCCTGTTCCTGCTGTGCCCTCTTGTCAGTCCCATTCAGGTTTCCGTCTCCTGCCCTAGACTATTCACAGGTGCGAACACTGGTCTGTCTGCTCACTGCATGTTCCCAGTGCCTAGAGCAGTGCCTGGTGGGTGCTGGTTGCTCAGTGAGTATTTGTGGGATGAGTGAATGCATGAGCCAGCCGGCACTGGGTAACTGAAAGTGTCTGCACTGAGTTGTCCTAGTCAGACCAGGAACTTGATAGCGATTATAAAAGAAAGTTTCTCTTGTGCACCCATGGTCCTTGCCGACTCCTGAAGTAGTGAATGATGCTGCTGGTCACATCTGCACAGCTCGGCCTCTGGCATCCCAGCATTCCTTCCACCCCGAGGGCCAGGGGTTGGGGTGTGGGTATTAGGGCACCCCTTCCATTGGGGAAGGCAGTGGGGAGCTGGGGCAGTCTACTGGGCTGTCCAGAAGAGGGGAAAGGAGCACTGGTGGACAGACAGAAGGACCATTGGCCGAGAAGGTGAGTCTTTTCCTGTGTTAGCCCTGCCTGCTCAGGGGAGGTGGATGGAGACCCACAGAAAACGGCCAAGAGTGCTCTTGCTGGGTTTCAGCAGT